>NC_092175.1:26077065-26426649 GCF_045791955.1 Oncorhynchus clarkii lewisi | reverse complement strand
CCAGATGGAATTCCATCCTCCGGCATGTTAAAGCAGCCACCAACCTGAATCAACAAAGCCTCAATACTCTACTTGAGGCCCAAGGACACAAGGAACTCTGCTTATCACAAAGGGAATGGAGTCAGCTATTGGAGCTAGTGGACATTTTGGACCCTTTTGTCCAGGCCACCAACCTTACTCAGGGGGTTCTCTCAGTGCGGCCCTTCCTTGTGTACTGTCAACTATCATCTGCAAAGTATACTGTGCACAAGTCATCACCTACTCAGTCTAGTAAAAGCACTGCAGCAGTCACTCAAATGCCAATTCCAGGGGGTGTTTGTGAATGTCAGAATGGAGCACTCGGATGAACAGGCAACAAAACTTACTTTGGTGACAATGTATACATAATGGCTGCACTGCACTGAACCCATCTTTCTGCCTGTTCTGGCTTGATCATGATGTCCTCATACCACATGAAGATCAAGCTGAATTGAAGGAGAGTCTGATTGGTAAGTACAATGCATTGCAACATGTAGCGTTTTCTATTTCACTTGCATTCAAATGATTTATTTTCATGTATAATGTATACTGTTATATTCTTGATCATTTTATGATTTTTTTTTCAGACCTAGCCAAAAGGCTGAGGCATGGAAAGTCACCATTATGGAGAGCAGTAGTGGAGAAGAAGAACAACCACCTGCCAAAACCTCCAGACTGTTCCCTTGCCTCCTCAACAAGATCAGCATGAAGAAAGGAGACAAAGTCACCTGTCAAAGCAGAGATTATTCGCTACATTGAAGTATCTTCTGATGAAAAGTAAGTTGATTGCTTGGATTTTTGGAGAATCCATGCAAAAGACTTTCCAAGACTCAAACAGGTAGCAATGACAGTGTTGGCTGTGCCTGCCACCAGTGCCCAAGTGGAGAGTGTTTAGTCATGCACCCTCATCATGCCAGGCTCACTGCAAGAACGCTGACAAACTTGATCTTTCTGAAATGTAACCTGTCTGCAACATAAATATTCTCTCTCTTAGGGCACAGGATGTAATTTGCTACTTGTTACAGGAAATTGTATTTATGTTAAGTGTCCAGGTTAGTAAGTATATTTTAGGGATAAAGGTCATTATGTTTGATATATAGGACACTATAGTAGTGCAGTTATTGAACAGTTGTCAGTCATTTTGGTTTACATTCATGCTTGTCATTTATCTTCCCTCACCTACAGATGTTCTGTTTGTGTGACACAAAATACCATGCACTTTAAAATGTTATGTTTGCTTTTTAAAATATCCGGTACAATTACTTTTATTAAATGTAAACTGTATACATTTTAAAAGGAAATGTATTTGGATTGAAATAGTGCCTGATGTGTTTTCTTTCATAAAAGTATGGACTAATGAACAGGGGAGTCTCTTCAAATAATTTACAAGGTTTATAGACCTACAGTAACCCACAGCAGGTAGAAAGCCATTGCCAAAATGGACTTGAGACTTGACTTGAACTCTACCTCAAAGACCTGTGAACATCTCTGGAAATAATGGCCTGATGCTAATGTTAAATGTTGTAACCAATGTTCCCTCTATAAACTGCGTGCGTGCGTGCGAAGACCGCGTACTTCATCGAAGACTGTTGTGCAGAATATGTGCCATGCTGCGCAGACACGAGACTGAATTTCACTGAGTTCGCCCCTTCAGTTTGCACTATATAGATCAACGTTTTTTTCTATGATCGAATCCAAATTATATCAGCCCCTTTTCAATACAACAAACCAAAACAAATCTACCTTTGCAAGACTGAGTCTGTGATTTTGTTGAAGGCAGAGCTGGAGCGCATCGGAGTAGAATTCTATTGACATGGGTAGCCCAAGAGCGGTCTTTCAATCATCAGCGAGTGAATGCGCCTTTCAGTTCAGATCAGAGCCGCGTGTGTGCACATGTGTTTATATTCTTTGCTAGTTTGCGATTTGTTAGCCCAGTTATAGATAAGTATAGGTCAGCAATGAGGAGTGTAGGCTACATTTCAAGCTGTCTTTGAAAAGCCAGTAAGGTAAAAAGCTTATGTCTTAATTAAGGGGCAGTGTTGTATTTTATGACAGGCTTGAATATGCAAATAAGCCAATAAGCAGAACAATGTCTAATTCTCTGTATGGTAACAATAATTCATATTATTTTGTGGTTTCTTGCATCATACAACATAATGTAATTTACAGTCAGCTATTTGGCCCATGGTGTTACAGACCAAGGAGAAAATAAATAATTTTATGTAGGCCTACATTGAACACCAAATATAGGCTACTATAGGCTACTGTAGGCTATATCATAGAAATCAAAAGCTATTTCCATGTGAACATGTTATGGGATTTGTTCCATTGGTTTTGTTGCTAGGCCTACATTGTGAACAAATAGCCACAATAGCCTATTGGCTACTGTCTAAAACGGTAAGGGTAGGTACAGCCTCAGTCTTCACTTTAAACACGCGCCGGAAGTTGCACAAAATTCTCACAATTTTCAAGTGTCCACTCACAAGACCTAAAATTTGCTCAGTCCCCCCCAAAATTTGAGGGAACATTGGTTGAGGCTGTGAATGAGATGCAGCATATGGAGGATGTGAATAGAAAGCCATGGAAGCGCAGAGGTACAAAATTACAAACAATGTATCCTATGCTGAGGCTGTTATGAAAGTGAATAACAAACCTAGTGTTCAAAATGCTTCAGATACAACATAGTGGCAGATAGTGGTTTCTCCCGAGGAGGCCAGTGGAACCTCAGCCGATTGTTATTGTGATATGCTAGCATAAAGGCTTAATTGTAAAGAAAACCATGGTGGCAGATCATGTAGACTTGGCCTTCGTGTGTAGGGCAATCAATGTGACTGCTCCACATGAGCAGGACTACATAAATACAATAATTAGTGAAGGCAGCCAAAGACATTCTGGGAATTTCTGAAGTTACGGTAGAAATAAATAATAGAAATAATACATCGGATTCTGAATCGAAATTCAAAGGATGACCAGGATAATACGTAGCCTACTATTAGGTTGTACAATGGAACGCTAGGAGTTTGATATCCAATGGACAAGATTTTTAAAAATACATGATTTAGATGTTTTACCAGACATGACGCGTATACAAGAAACATGGTTTAAACCTCAATTGGATTATATTATACCTGAGATTATCTCTGTAAAAAGTGATAGAATTGAGTGCTCGGGTGGTGGGTGTGATACATTTATCGAAGAAGGTGTAGCACATAAGAGCAATAACTGGTTTCAAATAACACGAATGTGTGGCGGTGGAGATTTGTAGAGAATGGGGTAACATCACGTTGTTTAAGTACTATAATCCTTGTAAACCCATTTCTCTATCTGAATTAGACATAGTTGCGAAATCCAGTTTAGGCGATAAGGGGACATGGTGTGGCGATCTCAATGCGCATAACAGCTTGTGGGGCAGCAATATCACAGATGTCAATGGTTTAGTGGTTGACGATTTTATGGAGCAGAAGGGACTAGTTTGTAAAAAATGATGTTTAGATCTTACATTGGTGTCCTCCATTGCTGGTACTATTATGTGAGTGGGATGTGACGATCGAATCCACAATAGGCTGTGCTAATTTCCCAGTCATGTGCAACATAGATCTTGACGTACAGTATGTTTTCAGAAAAGGGAACCGGTTTCAAATTGGTGTTTTGACAAAGCAAATTGGGGATTTTTTTTTTTTTTAACACTTTGTGTGAAAATGAGGGTCATAAATGACTGTGCTGCATCTGTGAATGCGGTCATATTGGATGCTGCCCTATTAGTTATTCCAATGAGAGGAGGGGGGGTGGGGTGTAGAGGAAAGATAGTACATGCTTCAGTTCACCAAGGAACATTGATCGTGATAATGCTTTTAAAACTTTGAAGAATAATTTGACATTCGATAGCATGATAGTATTTCAGAGAGAGCATTGGCTAGGAGAGTCATTAAGAATGCAAAGAAAGGTGCTATTGTATTTTCTTGTCTAAGAAATACTAAAGAAGACAATTGTTCTTTAAAACACAAGTTATTCTTTATTCAAGTTAACTGGAGCCATACCAGTATAGTGCGTTGAGCTGGAATCTCCCACTCTCCAACACTATGCCACATCCCCCTTATCAATATATGCCTTTTCCAGAATAAGATAAAGCAATATCTATTCTCTATAAATCTGCTTACAATTCTTTGTATAGTGAACACTGCATTTGAATAACACCTTTATACTACCTCAATCAGCCTCAGATGTGCTTTTACATCTCTACCTGACCGTCTCATTTCAACAGGCTGCCCTGGTGGGTCTGACACAGGAGTGTCTGTGCTTGATGTTGTCTGACTTCTGTCACTCTCTTGCCTGTCTGCTAACACTCAGGTACATGTAACAAATGTCTCCTATTGCTCCTGTATTTAACTCTCTCAGGTGTCATTACATCATATGACCTGGTTGCCGCTTTTTTTCACCACGAGCCTCAATGTTCCATGTTTTACCATCATGCATTTTTACTCTATCATTTGGACTGAGTGCACTGAGCACCTTGGACCCTTTGTCATAGTACCTTTTCTGTTCACTCTTCTCTCTGTTTGTTAAGAATGACCTTGTCATCCTTCTGTTTGTAGTACTGGCAACCTAGTTGAGTTTCCTGTTGAACAGCTCTGCAGGAGCTTTTAGTGAAGTAGCCCTGTAGTTTAACAAAGCTAGATATGGATCTGTCTTTGAGTCGAGAGCTTTCTTAAGCAGTAGATTCACTGTTTTGACACCGTTCTCGACTAACCAGTTAGACTGTGAGTACAGTGGGCTGGATGTGACACTTGGTATCACAATTCCTGAACCCTGAAAACAAAATTCCATCAAGTACAGATGGCGCATCACTGTATTGACCATAAGGGTATGGTATAGTTTGTACAGCTTGTATGGCTTGAATTACCTTTTGCAAACACTTATCCTCTGAAGTAGCATGTGAAATAACTGTCCACATTTCATCTGAAACTGGGCAACTTTTTCTGATAAGGTTTACATGTATGGTATCATTCTGCTCGTAAATCTGGTTTGCTTCTGAGCCATCAAAAGCTTTGGAAAATGTTCCTGCCACTAACAATTCTTTCCCTGGCCTGTACTTGAGTTGCAAGTCATATTTCAGAAGTTTTAGAAACAGTCTCTGTACCCTTGGTGGTGTGTATGCTAGACCCTTCTTTGCAATAGTAACCAAAGGTTTGTGATCTGTTTCAGCCCACACTGTTTTACCATAGATAAACACATGGAATGTCTCGCATGCATGTGACAGTGCCAATGCCTCTTTCTCAATGTGAACATAGCTACACTCAGAAGTTGTCAGAGCCCTGGAGGCATATGCGACTGGGCGCCATCTAGTGCCATACTGCTGCAACAACACTGCACCTAATCCTGCTTTAGAGGCATCTGCTGAGATTTTGGTTTTGTGCTTTTCATCATAGAACCTCAGTACTGGAGCATGTATGATTAATACCTTGAGCTCCTCAAACTCTTTCTGGTTATGGTTCCAACACCACACTGTAGTTTTACACAGTGGACTTCTCATCTGGCTTGTGAGAGTTGCCAGATTAGGTACACATTTGCCCACATAGAACCTTTGTACACCCTCTTTGTTGGTAGGCGGTGGCATGTTGTTGATGGCTGTCAATTTGCTCTTGTCTATCTGAACACCTTCACATGTTAGTTTTTCACCCAAAAATGATATTTCTGTCTTTCTGAATTTACAGTTGTCTGTGTTTAGCTGTAGCCCATTAGCTCTGGCTAGATCAAGTGCTGCTTTCAAACTTGTGTTGTGCTCAAGAGTCTGACCTCATATTAGCAAACCATCAATGTACACTTTTTTGCCTGGCACAATCAAATATCTGTTGGGCTGTCCTATGAAAGACTACTGGTGCTGAAGTGAGACCAAACGGCAGCCTTTTAAATGAGTACCTAACAAAATGAGTATTGAAAGTACAAAGCCTTGTATTCACCTTGTCTAGAGACTAGAGACCTTTTAAATGAGTACCTAACAAAATGAGTATTGAAAGTACAAAGCCTGATCTGCCTGATCTGCCAAAACCCTGAGGTGTCTAGCTTTGATAAATATTTAGCCCCTGCTATGTCCCCAAATATCTCCCCCCTGGTAGACAGCTGACACCTTTTCACATACTTGTTAAGCACTTCTGGATCCATACAGTCTGAGTAAGCAGTCTTTCTTCTCAACTATTACTAGTGAGTGGACCCATTTCAGTAGGCACTTCTAATTTGTCTAGGATATCTAAAGACTCTAGCCTCTGAAGCTCTGCTTTTAGCTTGTCTCCTAGGGACCTTTCTAGGTGCATGGATCACTGGTCTATAGTAGCTCTGCTTTTAGCGATAATGGGACCTTTCTAGGTGTATGGATCACTGGTCTCTCAGGCTGCTTTAACTCCATTTTGTGCTGCACCTTGAAGTTTCCTCTGTCCTGAAAACCACTAGCATATGTATCCTCAACCTTGGTCATTTCACCATTCACTATATAAACCCGTTTCATTAGACTCAGTAAGTTACATGACTTTAACCCATTGATGGGTGGTTTTTCTACCTTTACTATGACAAAAGAAACCTTGTGAGATTTATCCACTACCTCCAGCACCAATGTGCATGTCCCTGAAGTGGCAATCGCTTCACTACTGTAAGCTTTCAATCTTATCCTTTGTTTTGTGGTCACCAATGGTTTTATCTGTAACAATTCAGTCCCTGGAATGATGTTGTCCTGTGAACCCAATATCAGTTCCATTAGTCTTGTAAGTAACAGTCCAGGCCTCGGCTAGTCCTGGGAGTGCGACTGTTCCTACTAGAGGTCGACCGATTATAATTTTTCAAGCCGATACTGATTATTGGAGGACAAAAAAAGCCGATACCGATTAATCTGCCATTTTTTAAAATTGATTTGTAATAATGACAATTACAGCAATACTGAATGAACACTTATTTTAACTTACATCAATAAATACATCAATAAAATAAATGTAGCCTCAAATAAATAATGAAACATGTTCAACTTGGTTTAAATAATGCAAAAACAAAGTATTGGAGAAGAAAGTAAAAGTGCAATATGTGCCATGTAAAAAAGCTAACGTTTAAGTTCCTTGCTCAGAACATGAGAACATATGAAAGCTGGTGGTTCCTTTTAACATGAGTCTTCAATATTCCCAGGTAAGAAGTTTTAGGTTGTAGTTATTATAGGAATTATAGGACTATTCTCTCTATACCATTTGTATTTCATATATCTTTGACTATTGGATGTTCTTATAGGCACTTTAGTATTGCCAGTGTAACAGTATAGCTTCCGTACCTCTCCTCGCTCCTACCTGGGCTTGAACCAGGAACACAACGACAACAGCCACCCTCAAAGCAGCGTTACCCATGCAGAGCAAGGGGAACAACTACTCGAAGTCTCAGAGCGAGTGACGTTTGAATGAATGCTTATGAGCCTGCTGGTGCCTACCATCGTTCAGTCAGACTGCTCTATCAAATCATAGACTTAATTATAATATAATAACACACAGAAATGGGAGCCTTAGGTCATTAATATGGTCGAATCCGGAAACTATCATCTTGAAAACAAAACATTTATTCTTTCAGTGAAATACGGAACCGTTCCATATTTTATCTAACGTGTGGCTTCCATCAGTCTAAATATTCCTGTTACATTGCACAACCTTCAATGTTATGTAATAATTACGTAAAATTCTGGCAAATTAGTTCACAATGAGCCAGGCTGCCCAAACTGTTGCATATACCCTGACTCACCTGGTTAATATTGCCTGCTAACCTGGAATTATTTTAGCTAAATATGCAGGTTTAATACTATATACAGTGGGGCAAAAAAGTATTTAGTCAGCCACCAATTGTGCAAGTTCTCCCACTTAAAAAGATGAGAGGGCTTGTAATTTTCATCATAGGTACACTTCAACTATGACAGACAAAATTAGAAAAAAAATCCAGAAAATCACATTGTAGGATTTTTTATGAATTTATTTGCAAATTATGGTGGAAAATAAGTATTTGGTCAATAACTAAAGTTTATTTAAACACTTTGTTATATACCCTTTTTTGGCAATGACAGAGGTCAAACGTTTTCTATAAGTCTTCACGAGGTTTTCACACACTGTTGCTGGTATTTTGGCCCATTCCTCCATGCAGATCTCCTCTAGAGCAGTGATGTTTTGGGTCTGTTGCTGGGCAACACAGACTTTCAACTCCCTCCAATCAGGTGGTTAACTGATTTTTGTCCTCTGGCGTCCTTGGGTAGACAGAGGGAATCTGGAAGGACATCAAGGAATCTTTGTGTTGTCTGAATTTATAGCACGACTTTTGATGTTCCTTGGTTGGGGTCTGAGCAGATTATTTGTTGCAATTGCAAACGTAATAAAATGGTGGTCCGATAGTCCAGGATTATAATGAAAAACATTAAGATCCACAACATTTATTCCATGGGACAAAACTAGGTCCAGAGTATGACTGTGACAGTGAGTGGGTCCAGAGACATGCTGGACAAAACCCACTGAGTCGATGATGGCTCTGAAAGCATTATGGAGTGGGTCTGTGGACTTTTCCATGTGAATATTAAAGTCACCAAAGATTAGATTATTATCTGCTATGACTACAAGGTCCGATAGAAATTCAGGGAACTCAATGAGGAACGCTGTATATGGCCCAGGAGGCCTGTAAACAGTAGCTATAAAAAGTGATTGAGTAGACTGCATAGATTTCATGACTAGAAGCTCAAAAGATGATAACGTCATTTTTTTTGTTTTGTAAATTGAAATTTGCTTTCTTAAATGTTAGCAATACCTCCGCCTTTGCGGGATGCACGGGGGATATGGTCACTAGTGTAGCGAAGAGGTTAGGCCTCATTTAACACAGTAAATTCATCAGGCTTAAGCCATGTTTCAGTCAGGCCAATCACATCAAGATTATGATCAGTGATTTGTTTATTGACTTTAATTGCCTTTGAAGTAAGGGATCTAACATTAAGTAGCCCTATTTTGAGATGTGAGGTATCATGATCTCTTTCAATAATGACAGGAATGGAGGAGGTCTTTATCCTAGTGAGATTGCTAAGGCGAACACCGCCATGTTTAGTTTTGCCCAACCTAGGTCGAGGCACAGACATGGTCTCAATGGGGATAGCTGAGCTGACTACACTGACTATGCTAGTGGCAGACTCCACTATGCTGGCAGGCTGGCTAACAGCATTCTGCCTGGCCTGCACCCTATTTCATTGTGGAGCTAGAGGAGTGAGAGCACCCCTCCAGCTAGGATGGAGTCCGTCATTCCTCAGCAGGTCAGGCTTGGTCCTGTTTGTGGGTGAGTCCCAGAAAGAGGGCCAATTATCTACAAATTCTATCTTTTGGGAGGGGCAGAAAACAGTTTTCAACCAGTGATTGAGTTGTGAGACTCTGCTGTAGAGCTCATCACTCCCCCTAACTGGGAGGGGGCCAGAGACAATTACTCGATGCCGACACATCTTTCTAGCTGATTTACACGCTGAAGCTATGTTGCGCTTGGTGATCTCTGACTGTTTCATCCTAACATCGTTGGTGCCATTGTGGATAACAATATCTCTATACTCTCTACACTTGCCAGTTTTAGCTTTAGCCAGCATCATCTTCAGATTAGTCTTAACATCGGTAGCCCTGCCCCCTGGTAAACAGTGTATGGTCGCTGGATGATTCGTTTTAAGTCTAATACTTTGGGTAATGGAGTCGCCAATGACTAGAGTTTTCAATTTGTCAAAGCTAATGGTGGGAAGCTTCGGCGTCTCAGACCCCGTAACGGGAGCAGTAGAGACAAGAGAAGGCTCGGCCTCTGACTCCGACTCGCTGCTTAATGGGGAAATCCGGTTGAAAGTTTCTGTCGGCTGAATGAGCGACACCGGTTGAGCATTCCTACAGCATTTCCCTCCAGAAACTGTGAGAAAGTTGTCCGGCTGCGGGGACCGTGCAAGGGGATTTATACTAACATTACTATCTGTACTTACTGGTGGCACAGACGCTGTTTCATCCTTTCCTACACTGAAATCACCCTTGCCTAACGATTGCATCTGAAGCTGGGCTTGTAGCACAGCTATCCTCGCCGTAAGGCGATCGTTCTCCTGTATATTATGAGTACAGCGACTGCAATTAGAAGGCATCATGTTAATGTTACTATTTAGCTTCGGCTGTTGAAGGTCCTGACGAACCACGTCCAGATAAAGCTTCCGGAGTGAAAAACTTGAGGGGAAAAACAAAAATATAAACGGTAATTAAAAAGTAAAAGTGTACCTATGATGAAAATTACAGGCCTCTCTCATCTTTTTAAGTGGGAGAACTTGCACAATTGGTGGCTGACTAAATACTTTTTTGCCCCACTGTACTTCTGTGTACTGATTTTAAGAAAGGCATTGGTGTTTATGGTTAGGTACACGTTGGAGCAACGACCGTCCTTTTTCGCGAATGCGCACTGCATCGATTATATGCAACGCAGGATACGCTAGATAATCTAGTAATATCATCAACCATGTGTAGTTATAACTAGTGATTATGATTGATTAAGTTTAATGCTAGCTAGCAACTTTACCTTGGCTTCTTACTGCATCCGCGTAACAGGCGGGCTCCTCGTGAGGCAGGTGGTTGGAGCGTTGGACTAGTTAACCGTAAGGTTGCAAGATTGAATCCCTGAGCTGACAAGGTAAAAATCTGTCGTTCTGCCCCTGAACAAGGCAGTTAACCCACCGTTCCTAGGCCGTCATTGAAAATAAGAATGTGTTCTTAACTGACTTGCCTGGTTAAATAAAGATTAAATAAAGATGTAAAAAAAAAAAATCGGTGTCCAAAAATACCGATTTCCGATTGTTATGAAAACTTGAAATCGCGCCCTAATTAATCAGCCATTCCGATTAATCGGTTGACCTCTATTAGGCGGTGTCAGAGGAAAACCCCCAAAATGGTCAAATACTCCAGTTACCCAAGTCATAGACTGTTCTCTCTGCTACCACACAGCAAGTGGTACCGGAGTGCCAAGTCTAGGACCAAAATGCTCCTTAACAGCTTCTAACCCCAAGCCATAAGACTACTGAACAATTAATCAAGTGGCCACCCCCCGACACTGCTGCTACTAGCTGTTTATGGTCTATGTATAGTCACTTTACCCCTACCTACATGTACAACCTACCTTGACTAACCTGAAGCCCCGCACATTGAAATATATAAAAAATAAATAGTGAGAGAAAAGAGTATTTGATCCCCTGCTGATTTTGTACGTTTGCCCACTGACAAAGAAATGATTAATCTATAATATAAATGGTAGGTTTATTTGAACAGTGAGAGACCAGAAAAACGCATGTCAAAAATGTTATAAATTGATTTGCATTTTAATGAGGGAAATAAGTATTTGACCCCTCTGCAAAACATGACCTAGTACTTGGTGGCAAAACCCTTGTTGGCAATCACAGAGGTCAGATGTTTCTTGTAGTTGGCCACCAGGTTTGCACACATCTCAGGAGGAATTTTGTCCCACTCCTCTTTGCAGATCTTCTCCAAGTCATTAAGGTGTCGAGGCTGACGTTTAACTCAAACCTTCAGCTCCCTCCACAGATTTTCAATGGAATTAAGGTCTGGAGACTGGCTAGGCCTCTCCAGGACCTTAATGTGCTTCTTCTTGAGCCACTCCTTTGTTGCCTTGGCCATGTGTTTTGGGTCATTGTTATGCTGGAATACCCATCCACGACCCATTTTCAATGCCCTGGCTGAGGGAAGGAGGTTCTCACCCAAGATTTGACGGTACATGGCCCCGTCCATCGTCCCTTTGATGCGGTGAAGTTGTCCTGTCCCCTTAGCATGAAAACACCCCCAAAGCATAATGTTTCATAGGCAGCATTCCTCGACCTCCAAACACTGCGAGTTGAGTTGATGCCAAAGAGCTCCATTTTGGTCTCATCTGACCACAACACTTTCACCCAGTTGTCCTCTGAATCATTCAGATGTTCATTGGCAAACTTCAGACGGGCATGTAGATATGCTTTCTTGAGCAGGGGGACCTTGCCGGCGCTGCAGGATTTCAGTCCTTCACGGCGTATTGTGTTACCAATTGTTTTCTTGGTGACTATGGTCCCAGCTGCCTTGAGATCATTGACAAGATCCTAGTTCCTACATAGTTCATACAAAGAGGTCACCCGAAGCCCCCTCAACTGTACTTGTTGCCACTGCTGCTGTCCTGGTCCTCATTGACACAGTGTCTTTTATTGTCTCCACTGCCTTAATTTTAATGCGAAGTGGTTCTTTATGCCACAGTTTTGACTCTCTTCTATATGCTGAGCACGGGAGAGGTCTGTGCTCTCCTCCGCAGTAGCAGCATGAGCACTGGTCCCCTGAAGTGTGCTGCTCAAATCAAGTCACATTTTATTGGTCACATACACATGGTTAGCAGATGTTATTGCGAGTGAGGCGAAATGCTTATGGTTCTATTTCCGACAGTGCAACAGTATCTAACAATTCCACAACAACTACCTAATACACACACATCTAAGTAAAGGGATGGAGTAAGAATATATACATATAAATATATGGATGAGCAATGACCGAGCGGCATAGGAAAGATGCAATAGATGGTATAAAATACAGTATATACATATGGGATAAGTAATGCAAGATACGTAAACATTATTAAAGTGACTAGTGATCCATTTATTTAAGTGGTCAATGATTTCATGTCCATGTACGCAGCAGTCTCTCTGTGTTAGTGATGGCTGTTTAACAGTCTTATGGCCTTGAGAGACTGAAAAATAGCTTCTCTCGGTCCCAGCTTTGACGCACCTGTACTGACCTGACGTTTAGCTGTAGCTCTTCCTCTGTCACATCTCTAGCTTGACACATTTGTATTGCTATTTCTAGTGTCAATTCATTCTTACCAAGTAACTTTACCCTCTGCCCCTTCCTTGTCTCTCACCCCCATGACAATTCTCTCTTCAATTTGACCTAAACTTCGACTGACATTTCAGTTTCAAGCCCATAATAAATTCCTCAACAGTCTCTTGTTGCATTCTGAGATCTGCTGTTGAAAACATACCTCTCATATGTCTTGTTTCTTCTGGGAGTACAAAAATACTGGAATTTGGCTAACAGTTCATAATCTACCTGCTCCTCGTCCGTTAGCTGAAATCTGTTGTAGACATCAATGGCGTCCGAGCCAACTAGTACTGTGAGAAACAGTGCAACCTTCTGTGAGTCGTCTTTTTCAGCCGCTCCTGTCGTTGTCAGATAGAGGGTGAAACGCTGATTGAACCGCTTCCATTGCTCTTCAACATTGCCGTTAAGTTTCAGTTATGTTGGAAGCTTCAGCTGCTCCATGTCTTTAGCCAGCTAGCACTGCACGCTCCGTTTGCTCCGGCGTGGTTATTTTTGACCTCAGTCTCGTTAGCCCAGTGCAGTGGCTAGTTAACTAACATTAGCTAGTTGACGTGAAGCCTCTTGGCGCAGTTCAGCATTTTTGACCAAAGGTCGATGATGGATGAGTCAAAGGCGAGTTCTGTTACTCCTGGTACCATGTTGTATTTTCTTCTCTAAGAAAATAATTGTCTTCAAAACACAAGTTCTTCTTTATTCAAGTTAACCTGAGCCGTACCAATATAGTACGCTGTGCTAACGTGGGCTCCGATACAATATACCACAGGTGCATGGTGGGAATTCTGTTCTTGAACGCATGAAGAATGCATAAAGATAGATACAATAAGAAGTGTGATTCTGGAGAATCAGTGGATGCTGAATTAACCATGTTTGAAATAAAGAGGGGTGTGGATGCAAAGCTCCAGGTGAGGAACGATTATACAACATATTTTTAAACATCTGGCTACAGCAGTTATGGGAAAGATTTAGGGTTTATTTAATAAAATATTGAGGACAGGAGTGCTGCCATCATGATGGGGTTGCCTTTTCTGTAGCCTGATAAACATCCATCCTGCTAGTTATAGACCTATTGAATTTACATCAAATCTCTGTAAATGAATAGAAACGTTGATTGTAGGCAGATTGTTGTGTTATCTAGATTAGATCATAGGGGTCTATTAAGTCTGTACCAGAGTGGATTTAGAAAAGGAAGGACTACCCTTGATGCATTAGTTAAAGTTAATACTGAGGTGACCAAAGCATTGGCAATTAAGGAAGTGATGTCAGTAGTATATTTTGACATTGAAAAGGCACATGATAAAATGTTGTGGGAAGGTCTTCTGATGAATTTGAATGGTTATCAGTGGGAGAATGTACAACTGGATTATGGATTTCTTGTTTGACTGAACCTTCCAGGTCAGAGTGGGATCAGAGTTATCAAGAGAATATGAGGTGGAAAATGGAATTCCACTGGGTAGTGCTATTAGTCCTATCTTATTCATGTTGATCATTGATGATATCTTTGGGGATATTGGACAGGGTATAAGGGTGGCATTATATGCAGATGATGGTGCCATTTGGAAAAGATGAAGGAATATTCCTTATGTTGTAGCAGTAGAGGAATGGTCCTTATCATAGGGTAAAATAATTTGTAAGTATTTGGGGCTATGGTTTGATGAAAAGCTTACATGGAGACATATTACATGTATTGAGACTAAATGCAAGAAAGTATTACATCTTATGAGGACAATAGTTGGGCATGATGGGGGGGGGGGGGCAGATAGGCAATTTTGACTGAATATTTATCTTACATTGATGAGAGATCGCATATAGATTATGCATGCTTTGTATATGGTTTTGCGGCTATGACATCACTGTTGCGCCTTGATAGGACGCAAGCGAGTGCACTCAGGATGTGCGATGGTGCATTTAAAACTACACCGGTTGAGGCTTTACAAGTTGATACTGGGGAAATGCCACTATCCCTTAGACGAGTTAATCTAGCCCTGGCATACGGGTCAAGACTGAATTGTAATACTGTAGATTATGGTTGATGAATATGGACTCAGGGCAATTAGACATGTGTGGCAATAGGACATGTGCCACTGTGGTTTTATACATAAATCCTCACGTTATGGTAAGAAAAAATGATGCTGTTGTTGGGGTTACAAAGAAATGGTATTGAAATTCAGTTCTGTTGGATTTTGCACGCCCAATTTTTCAGTTTTTGATCTGTTAAAAAAGTTTGAAATATCCAATAAATGTCGTTCCACTTCATGATTGTGTCCCACTTGTTGTTGATTCTTCACAAAAAAATACAGTTTTATATCTTTATGTTTGAAGCCTGAAATGTGGCAAAAGGTTGCAAAGTTCAAGGGGGCCGAATACTTTCGCAAGGCACTGTATATAGTAGCTATAATATAAAAAAAAGCTGTAAAATATAATAATGTGGATATACAGCTGCAGCTGGGTAGAGGTGAAATTAAAACATTGATTCTGAAAATGGGTTAGATTGCTGGCAGAGACAATGGGAGGAAAGTAGTAAGGGCAGACATTTTTACAGTACAAGGAAATCTGTGTGGAAGATAGTGTCATATAAGGGGAACAGAATGGAGGAAGTTATGTTGTGTAGAATGAGATTAGGGCATATGGGATTGAATTTCTTTTTGAAGTTGATAGGAAAAACATGGTACTGGAATGTGTAATGGCTGTATGGTAGAGGAAACGGTTGAACATGTATTATTATTTTGTGAAATATATGATGTAGAAAGGGAGAGGTTGTTTGACAGGGTCAGAGAGGTTGGATGGGAATGGGGAGTGGGTGGTATTTTGGGTTGGGGGTGATGGGAGTAGTGAGGTTCGTAGAGAATAATTAAAAAACATAAATTCAGGTTTAGTTAAGAGAAAGGTCATGACCGGCCTCACACTCCAGTACAGTAGGTGGCGGTGTATGCACCTGTCATTTGGTTGCGATTTGAAGGATTATTCCTCGTTGATGAAAGATAAGGGCCATATGTTTCGAAAGCCATATCGCAAGTGATGATTGCTGACGTTTCTAAACATTAAAACACAGCGTCTGGATTGCAGGTCAAATGAGGGTGAAGCTAATGGCTGAGAATTGTAGGGAGAAGGCAGAATGCCGCCTAGAGTTTGAGAGCTAGCCATAGCCAATGCCTAGTATGGTCTTTTTTTTAGCAGGAGAGTGTAACAGTGAAGCTTGTGGTACAGCCTGTTAGTTTCATCCCTAGTCAACTCTAAGGAAATGGATGCAATAGCCATAGGTGACCACAGTGACGGGCCACTTGTGAATGCACAGTGAACATGGGGACAGGATATTGGGTATGGTGCCTTTGCTGGGGATGGACGAAGAGGCGATACATAGGGGTCATGGATTCCCCCTCCCCACGATTAATCGAATTCAGATCGAAATGTCAATATTGACGTGCACTATCCATATCACAATATCCATTCTTTGACACTACAACAGAAACTAGACTAAGGTGCCTCCTCCAATTAGATTCACTATACTCTGTTCATTCACTCTCTACATGCACAGAGGATGCAGACCAATCATAAGCGGGCTCTAGCACTCTGCATGGCATGCACATGCTGGCCAATCGCAAGCGTCCCAGCTTAGAGCTCGCAGTTAGATGCTGGTGAGGGGAGAAAGGGCTTCTCCTCAGTCTGTCGGAAATTTGAGTGCTGCTAGTGCTAAGGAAAACACATCCCGCAGACAGACAGAAATCACAGAGGCTATCGCCTACACTGCATGGCACAAATTATGTGGACACCTGCTCGTCAAACATCTCATTCCAAAATCAGGGGCATTAAAATGGAGTTGATCCCCCTTTGCTGCTACAATAACCGCCACTCTTCTGGGAAGGCTTTCCACTAGATGTTGTAACAGCCACAAGAGCATTCGTAAGGTCAAGCGTTGTTGCTCCTAGACGTTTCCACTTCACAATAAAAGCCCTTACAGTTGACCGGGGCAGCTCTAGCAGGACAAAAATTTGACAAACTGACTTGTTGGAAAGGTGGCATCCTATGACAGTGCCAGGTTGAAAGTCACTGAGCTCTTCAGTATGAGGAATTCTACAGCCAATGTTTGTCTATGGAGATTGTATGGCTGTGTACTTGATTTTATACACCTGTCAGCAACAAGTGTGGCTGAAATAGCCGAATCCAGTCATTTGAAGGGGTGTCCATATACTTTTGTCTAAAGCCATGAGTTCTATTTACACCGTAAGCAAAGACAGCTTCAAGATGTTAAACAAGCTGGACAAGAGATACAAGATTCCATCTTGCACATATTTCTCCCAAGTCACCTTCCCCAAACTGATAGAACAGGAAAAACCGAGCCCTAGCTACATTCTTTTCACAGTACACTTTATTGATGTCCTGCGTTGTGTCATTTGTGGCCTCAGCCTGGTTTCATAGACTAGAAGTATAAACATAGTAAACGTTAATGCGGGACACTGAAATTTCACTGAACAAAAATAAAATCGCAACATTTAAAATGTTTTTACTTTGTTACAGTTCATATAAGGAAATCATTCAATTGAAATTAATTTATCAGGCCCTAATCTATGGATTTCACATGCCTGGGAATACAGATATGCATCTGTTGGTCACAGCAGATACTTTAAACAAAAAGGTAGGGGCGTGGATCAGAAATCCAGTCAGCGCAACACTTCTTCTTCGCATAGAGTTGATCAGGCTGTTGATTATGGCCTGTGGAATGTTGTCGCACTCCTCTTCAATGACTGTGCGAAGTTGGTGGGTACTGGAAAAAGCTGTCGTACACATTGATCCAGAGCCTCCCAAACATGCTCAATGGCTGACATATCTGGTGAATATGAAGGCTATGGAAGAACTGGGACATTTTCAGCTTCCAGGAATTGTGGACAGATCCTTGCGACATGGGGCTAGGCATTATCTTGCTGAAACATGGTGATTGAGGCAGATGAATGGCACGACAATGGGCCTCAGGATCTCATCACGGTATCTCTGTGCATTCATATTTCCATCAATAAATTGCAATTGTGTTCGTTGTAGCTTATGCCTACCCATACCATGACCATAACCATGGGGCACTCTATTCACAACATTGACATCAGCAAACCGCTCGACCACACAGCGTGTATCGCGATACACGCTGTGTGCCATCTGCCTGGTACAGTTGAAACCGGGATTCATCTGTGAAGAGCACACTTCTCCAGCGTGCAAGTGGCCATAGAAGGTGAGCATTTGCCCACTGAAGTCAGTTACGACTCCGAACTGCAGTTAGGTCAAGACCCTGGTGAGGACGACGAGCACGCAGATGAGCTTTGCTGAGACTGTCGTTTGTACAGAAATCCTTCAGTTGTGTAAACCCACGGTTTCATCAGCTGTCCGGGTGGCTAGGTGTAGGCGCTGGAAGTGGAGGTCCTGGGCTGGCATGGTTACGTGTGGTCTGCGGTTTGACGTACTGCCAAATTCTCTAAAACAACGTTGGTATGGTAGAGAAATGGAGAATAAATTATTTGGCAACAGCTCTGGTCGACATTCCTGCAGTCAGCATGCCAATTGCACGCTCTTTCACGCTTCTTGATACACCTGGATGGATTTTCTTGGCAAAGGAGAAATGCTCACTAACAGGGATGTAACCAAGCTGGTGTGCTTTTTGTTCAATAAGCTTTTTGTTAGGCCTCCCGGGTGGCGCAGTGGTTAAGGGCGCTGTACTGCAGCGCCAGCTGTGCCATCAGAGACTCTGGGTTCGCGCCCAGGCTCTGTCGTAACCGGCCGCGACCGGGAGGTCCATGGGGAGACGCACAATTGGCCTAGCATCGTCCGGGTTAGGGAGGCTTGGTCGGTGGGGATGTCCTTGTCTCATCGCGCACCAGCGACTCCTGTGGCGGGCCGGGCGCAGTGCGCGCTAACCAAGGTTGCCAGGTGCACAGTGTTTCCTCTGACACATTGGTGCGGCTGGCTTCCGGGTTGGATGCGCGCTGTGTTAAAGAAGCAGTGCGGCTGGTTGGGTTGTGTATCGGAGGACGCATGACTTTCAACCTTCGTCTCTCCCGAGCCCGTACGGAAGTTGTAGCGATGAGACAAGATAGTAGCTACCACAACAATTGGACACCACGAAATTGGGGAGAAAAAGGGGTAAAAATTCAAAATGGAACATTTCTGTGATATTTTATTTCAGCTCATGGGACCAAGACTTTACATGTTGCGTTTATATTTTTGTTCAATATAGTATGATAAGACAGAAGGTTACTTAAGGCAAAAACAAAAGGAGTGTGGTTGGTCTGGTTGGATAAGTTGGCGTATAACGTGAACATCTAGCAGCCCAAAGGACAACTTTAGCATTTGAGCCATTTGCTACTTTTTTGCTACTTTGCAACTACTTAGCATGTTAGCTAACCCTTTCCCTAACCCTCACCTTAACCTTTAACCTAACTCCTAACCCTAGCTAATGTTAGCCACCTAGCTAACATTAGCAACAACAAATTGGAATAGAAAATATAAAATATTTACTAAATAAACTTAAGTAAAACAATACAGGAGGTACCAGTAACAGTCAATGCCCGGTCAAACTGAGCAATCGGGGGAGAAGAAAGGTGGCCAAGAACCCAATGGTCACTCTGATAGAGCTCCAGAGTTCTTCCAGAAGGACAACCATCTCTGCAGCACTCCACCAATCAGGTCTTTATGGTAGAGTGGCCAGACGGAAGCCACTCCTCAATAAAAGGCTTGGAGTTTTCCAAAAGGCCCCTAAAGGACTCACACAATGAGAAACAAGATTTTCTGGTCTGATGAAACCAAGATTGAACTCTTTGGCCTGAATGCTAAGCGTCACATCTGGAGGAAACCTGGCACCATCCCTATGGTGAAGCATGGTGGTGGCAGCATCATGCTGTGGGGATGTTTTTCAGCGGCAGGGACTGTGCGACTAGTCAGGATTGAGGGAAATATACAGAGATGAAAACCTGCTCAGGACCTCAGACTGGGGCTAAGTTCACCTTCCAACAGGACAATGACCCTAAGCACACAGCCAAGACAATGCAGGAGTGGCTTCGGGACAAGTCTCTGAATGTCTTTGAGTGGCCCAGCCAGAGCCCGGACTTGAACCTGATCAAACATCTTTGGAGAGACCTGAAAATAGCTGTGCAGCAACAGAGCCAGAGAGTATCTTCTGAAAAGAATGGGAGAAACTCCCTAAATAGAGGTGTGCCAAGCTTGTAGCGTCATACCCATGAAAACTCAAGGCTGTAATCGCTGTCAAAGGTGCTTCAACAAAATACTGAGTAAAGTGTCTGAATACTTATGTAAATGTGATATCAGTTTTACATTTTTTAGAAATGTGCAATTTAAAAATAAAAATAAAGTTTTTGCTTTGTCATTATGGGGCATTGTGTGTAGATTGATGAGGGGAAAAAGTTATTTAATACATTTTAGAATAAGGCTGAAACGTAACAAAATGTGGAATAGGTCAAGGTGTTTGAGTACTTTCCGAATGCACTGTCGGTGTGTTTTTACACTACAGGTGTGTGTGAAAGAGATGAGCTCAAAGCTCTGTTTGTTTGCACAAGGGTTTGGCCATTTGTAAGACATACCACATGCATTTGCCGCAGAGAGTCAAATGCAAGACAGCTGTAATTTATAGTAGATGTATAATACTGTCCTATTTTTATTGTTGCAATATTTGAAATATACGATATTGTAACACCCGGGGTGTAGTGGGTGAGAAGTCAGGCGCAGGAAGCAGAGTTCAGGGTAGTGCTAACTTTGAATGCACAACAACGGTGAACATACGCCAATCAAAACAAATACCCCAAACACGGGCGATTTAAACAATCCAGCAAAAAAAAAAAAACACATGGGAGAACCGTGACACACAGACGTGTACACATGTACATCGAATAATCCCGCACACAACTGCTGGTAAATAAAGCCCAACCAATCAGCCTAAAACAAACACAGGTGAAACCAATAAACAGAAAAGGGGAAAAGGGATCAGTGGCAGCTAGTAGGCCGGTGACGACGACCGCCGAGCGCCACCCGAACAGGAAGGGGAGCTACCTTCGGTAGGAGTCGTGACAGATATCTTTTTGCCTAACTAGAACTGTAATACTGTTGCATGACTTTTGATATTTTAAGTTGAAATTGTGCAGCAATATAGATTGTTTTAAATCTGTTATATCAAATGAAGTGCTCTTAATATAGACCACATGGATAATTAAGTAAATCAGATTTACGAATAAAGGCTTGCTAAAGTGGCAAAAAAAATTAACCTCTTGTGATGGGAAGACATGTTTTTTTCTGAAGTTGAACATGTGATATTTATGACAGAATGCCAAAATTAGGTGAAATCAAAAACATGATTTTTTATTTTTTTTAGAAGTTCCACTTCTCAAAAGGCACTGAATTGGTGGAACGACCCATATCTAAATTCCTCCATCTTTACTCACCTTATTCTCATATTTGGCCACTAGATGTCGGGCTATACATTCAAACCATGGTGGAACAGGCCTTAACGCAAAGGAGGATAGCACAGCAATAACAGCGAACCAGATCCATCCAGTGAATGATTGTTACTTGAAATGGTGCCATTGATCATCTCATCAGCCTCATCTACACAAACACAATGCTATCTCAGGGACTTGGGGGAGAGGCACACATGTGCTGCTGTATCATCTGCTTGTCTGTCTACTAATTAGAGGACTCTGAATATTATTATCCTTTTTATGCATAAATACATGTTTTTCAGTGAGGAAGTGAGTGAGATGTAGGGATAAACAGAGAGATAGGATGGGAGAAGATCGAGAGCGCAAGAGATAGAGATGGAGAGCGATGCCTGCTGTCAGATTTGATCTAGGTCAACAGGAGGAGTGCTCATTCTTTGATGCACGCCTGCGTACCAAATCTGTGATTGAACATTTTCTGTTACTCAGGCCTGCCACCCACAGCCTATGCTCTCATTTTATCATGTGTCATCCCTGCTCATTAAATACTCATACATCTGTCCTGGCTGCCATGATGTAGTGCCTCCGAGCTCTTGTAGGGAAGGTGAAAGACTACTTGATTCTCTCTCTCTGTGTTTAATGAAAGCCAAGGGCACAGGGATGAATTGGCGGGTGATCAAATGTGTTCCTCAAATGTGCGATCATATCACCAACTGCACTGTGCTAATTTCAGTGGTTTGAAAATGAGATACCGATCAAATTCTGCAATGCTTCTCTGAAGGAGAGAGAAAAGAGCGCGAGAGAGATCTTTATATCAGGTGTTGCACATCCTGTACACAGCTGGGCCAAAGTTGATGATTCAAAGTGCTTGATTACATATCTGAAATGATTCAAATGGGGTCTGAGCACAGTGTCAGTATTGTTGTGGATGCAGGGAGAGCGGTCCAGCCCACCCAACAGTCACATGGAGTAAGGGGAAAGACATTGTGTGTGTTGGAGTCATCCCTGTTAAAGAGATTCTCCAGTATTTTTGTATACTTTTTAGCCAGTAGTTTTGAAAGCCAAAAGTGGTCCCTGAAAATTGCATACTACATCTATGCAGATGCACCACATCATTGAACTCTATTGCACTCTGCTGTGTGTGCCTCTTGCTAGCTGTTACTTAAATGGCAAGGGGCTCATTGGATAGAACTCTGATTGCTAGGGGCTGGCGCGTGGGGGGAAATGTAAGGAAAATGGCTCATCACAGCTTCCAGAAAAACAGTCAGCTTTCAAACTAGGGATTTTGTAAATGTGTTCATAGATTATGTTTGTATGAACTACACATTGACACATCCAGCCCAAAGGGGGAGGTTTAAGAAATACTTACAAATCGCCAAAGTGCATGTCTTTAACACGACTAGGCCCTGTTTTCCTCTATCTGCTTGTTTACATCCCAGATCCCAGACTGTTAACCTTTTGCGTCATCGCATCACAAGACATGCTTTACCCATTTACAACAGCCTAAACTCTATGTTTGGGTGCCGGACAAAATCGCAGCGATTGGGAGATTAGTTTTCTTTTCCATAGTAATGGTATGTGGTTATGATAAGGACCGGAGTCTGAGACAGTGTGGGTGTCGGGGGAAGCCGTGTCTGGACCTTTCTCTGGTCGATGTCCTTTAAAAGGAGTCTAGCTTTCCTGTTCGTGCCACATTTGTGCCACCTTACCGAGCAGGTGTTGTGACATCCCTGCCACATGGCGAGTAGCAGGTATTATCCTTGGCTGTACCACACAATGCCAGACACCAGTGCCGAGATGCGAAACACATTCTCAGGGACGGGATCGACAACAACAATGGACGTTTTACAAGACCCAAAACAAAGCCTCTGCTTGCCTTAAGTGGAACAACAATGCAGATATCACATAACGAAATGATACTGCATGGTTACTCAGTTATCACTGATGCTACTTCCGTTGTGATGATGCAATATTTTGAAATGGAGAGGCTGGTGACCTGATGCTGTAGCTGAGGTGGCAGTGCAGGCTGGCGGCGAGCCTGTCTGTGTCCCTGTCTCCCAGGGCAGGCTGGGTGTACTCCTGCTTGGAGCTCCTCAGCTCCACTCCGTACTGCTGGGATCCAGGGTTCTGTGGGATCCGGGGGAGCCGACACTGTTACCTCATCTGATATGAAAGCTTGATCAAAGCTGCCCCGTTTTGCCCGACCGATTTCCACAGGATTAAGGATTAGGGAGACATGAAGCGGGGAGAGAGGCACAGAGACCATCTGAGAGAGAAGGGGAGAAACAGAGGGAGGGTGAGACAAAGTCAGAGGGATGTAGAGAGAGAGAGAGAGAGAGAGAGAGAGACAGAGCAATAGTATTAGAGAGAGGAGAGAGAGAAGGGGGATGGGTAATGATGGACAATCACTGTTATGAATGAGTGGTGGTTTATGCAGCCATTTGGACTGGCACGTGCATCTGTTCCTAAATGAAAGTAGGAGTGCACAGCAGGGCCACTGAGGATGGAGTCATAGTGACAAACAGGCTGTAAACAGCAGGAAAATGTCAAAACAATGATGATGAAAAGGTTTATCTCTGTCTTTTAAACAATACCAGTAAATTAATGTTTATGACAGTTTGTGAAAACTATGTTACAGTCTACAAGAGGGCAAGTTGGAAAATGCAATTAATTATTGTCATCAGCCCAATGCTGTGTGCCTGTGGTGCTGGAAAATGCTTCTGTCATTGATATGTCATCGATAGCTAGTGATCATTTGCCCTTTCAGTTCATTGTCGATCATTGGACTTGATGGAAGTGAGAACTCTGTTGAGATGATGAACACAAGATGCAGAACTTGCTATACTCTAGAATTTGGTTGCGCGATACATTTCCTGTATATGATCAGATATGCTTCTTTTTCAACATGTAATTTGCATGTCGCAGTCTTTCTCCCCACACACACGCACCCTCACACATTCTTATGTAATCAAAAGGGCAAATACCTAGACGTTCTAAATGCAGCTTATAGGAAATCCACAGTAAATCTTTCAATGACAGTCATTTTGTCTCAGCAGAATCATCAGCATAGCAGAGATTTGTCTCTTCAGATTGAGGAAAACCATGTGACTTTAACTCACATAGGGAGTATGTATGGGCACCAGAGCAAAGATTGTATACCTGGTCATTTCAGGTGGGATTAGAAATAAAATAATGTCTTCGACATTCTTGTAACCTTTATGTACCTTTTGGTCAACCTTGTGTTTTATTACACTGAAAATAAATGGTACTGTACGCTAGGGCTGGGCGATAAATCAATATCAATAATTATCGAGGTAATTACTTCCCTCAATAACGATATAAAAATGTTTAGATTCATTTTCGATAATGTCGAAGTAGAATAATTAGGTACAGCAGCCCATTTGACCTCTGACGCAGCAGGAACGTGCAGAGAAGTGACAATGTGCACGTGGAGAGGTATACGCCCACTAAAAACCACTTAGCACCTCGGGTGATGGAGTCGCCACTATTAACCACGAAAAATGAGTGATGTAGGCGGAAACAGTGGCAGTGATAGCCATGGAGAAGGAGCAGCTTCCAACGAAGAAATAAGTGATCAAAAGGGTTCAACTGTTTCAGTAATTTGGAAGTGGTTTGGATTTTTGAAGTCTGACAAAGAGCAGAGCAATGTTCGGTGCAAATTGTGCTGTAGACAGGTGGCTACGAAGTCTGGTAATACGACAAACCTTGATAAACGCCCCTCAAGCACCAGCCAATCTAGGGATGTTTGCCTGAAGCAGTCAACACTGACAGCGTGTATGCCCTACAAGCAAACATCGAAAAGACAAAGACATCACAAATGCTATTATGCATTGCATTGCTAAGGATATGTTACCAATTAGCACAGTCGAAAAGGAAGGTTTCAAGAGGCTTATCAATTTAATTGACCCCAGGTATGTGCTCCCTGGCCACAAACATGGAACTACTCTTTTACTATAAGTATAATTGTATGTGTAGCTCACGTAATTAAAGAAAAATGTAACCTTTATTTAAGTAGGCAAGTCAGTTAAGAACAACTTTTTATATACAATGACAGCCTATCGGGGAACAGTGGGTTAACTGCCTCGTAGATCTTTACCTTGTCAGCTCGGCGATTTGATCTAGCAACCTTTCGGTTACTGGCCCAATGCTCTAACCACTAGGCTGCCTGCCTAGTGGTTTGTTCAGGCATTCGGCATTCTTGAGTCTGAAGCACATATGCACCTTTTAATATTATGATAATTATCGTTATCGAATGAAAAAATATACAGATATCGTGATAATTGATTTGCCATTTCGCCCAGCCCTACTGTACACCACGCTTTTCACCAGTGGCAATGCATCATAAATCAGGATTGTATGTCAAATCAACTGTATATGTAAATGTAGGGCACTTATATATTCAAATCCCTTTTAGGTATAAGAAAACAAGATGGAAGTTAGCGCGCACTGCGCCCAGCCCGCCACAGGAGTCGCTGGTGCGCGATGAGACAAGGACACCCCTACCGACCAAGCTCTCCCTAACCCGGGCGACACTAGGCCAATTGTGCGTCGCCCCACGGACCTCCCGGTCGCGGCCGGTTACGACAGAGCCTGGGCGCAAACCCAGGGACTCTGATGGCACAGCTGGCGCTGCAGTACAGCGCCCTTAACCACTGCGCCACCCAGGAAGCCCTTATGAGGCAACTTCAGGGAGGCTAATTCATGCCTCGAGAGAATGAAAGGAATAATTTAGGTGGCAAACTGTGGATTGGACCATATCCCGTCCTTTATGTCTATGGTTTGGCACATCACATGTTGTTATTGGAGGTTATAACCTCTAGGGAATTCTAAAGGGAGACAAATAGGTAGAGCCATTCTCCTTCCCTTGGTTTCTATCTCTCTCGCACGCTTTCTCTTTCTCTCACTTTCTCTCTCTACCTCTTTTGACAGATTACTGGTTCTTAAATTGTACGGATGAACAATTCCTCATGTCCAGTCTTCCTTACAGGGTGAGAGTGAGAGAGGCAGACAAAAAGTGAGAGACTAGAGAGAGACTGAAAGATTGAGTAGCTAGCACTAGCTCATTTATGACCCATAACCCAGCAGGCAACAGGGAGGGAGAGAGAGGCTGCGGTGGGACAATGACAAGCTTCCAACCCCCCCATCACAGCATCTGCCTGTCAGGCTGGATTAACAGGTCTGGTTGAGGGGTCAGGGGTCAGTGGCAGACATGTCTACTAGTACCTAACCCCAACAGATGTGCTGCTCCTCACTGGATCTAGTGAATTCATTGAGCATTTATTTAATAGCATTTATTGAGCGCATGGTGTACTTTAGGAGTTCTAAGAATTACAGTTCTCATTTCCTCACCACATCCCCAGCAATCTGA
Source organism: Oncorhynchus clarkii lewisi (assembly GCF_045791955.1). Classification (NCBI taxonomy): domain Eukaryota; kingdom Metazoa; phylum Chordata; class Actinopteri; order Salmoniformes; family Salmonidae; genus Oncorhynchus; species Oncorhynchus clarkii. The sequence continues at coordinate 26,399,920 of NC_092175.1, read as the reverse complement.
TACTGGGTTTCTTTCTCCTAGCCAAGGGGTGTGAGAAGACTTCCTTTACTGCTATTGGCTCAAACCGAGGAGTCTCCTTACACACACACACAGCCCTTGTCCTTAATGATGGATGTGCAGTCAACGTCATGCTGTGGCTTCAGCAATATAACCTTTGTGTGTGTGTGTGTGTTCCCTTGTTATGGGTATAAGCAGAAGGCCTGTTTTTACCAAAGATAGATGAGGTGATGAGAACAGCAAGCACCGCCCCTTCACATCACATAGTAGTATTTTTAATTTGTCAGCATATCTATCTGTTCTTGGTTAGAGCCAATAGCAGTAAAGGAAGTGGTCCCTCTGTCACAGAAACTGTTGGCACGGAAACAGCACATTACACCATTATCCAATCCCCCTCCCAGTCCCCTAGCGTCATCCCTCCTCTCCCGTCCCTTCATCTCCCCTCCACACTTTCTCTATCATGCATGCTATTCTAGACATGAATGAAACCATAGCCAATCCTACTGTTGACTTATCATAGACCAGAGAAAGAGAATAGGCAGGGTTGTTATACATTGAAAAACACACATAACCAGTCCTTTCTATTGCTGCTCATAGTGGTCTCTGTCTGTTTTTATTTTCCCTTCATATTGCAATGCAACAAACATATTGCATTGTATTCTGTTTTTGTCACCACTCTGTGTTCTGTTTAGCTTGGTGCCATTTCCCCCTCTCTGTTTCTCTCATGATTTAATCCTGTCCGTTTCCCCCTTCTCTTTATCTCTGCTGACTCCTCCCTTCTCTTTATCTCTGCTGACTCCTCCCTTCATTTCCTTCTCCCTCCGCTCTCTGACACACTCAAACACGCACACATGCCCTCCTCCCCCATCGCTGCAGTGTCTCAACTGCCTTGGAGCAAACCAGAGAGGAAATAGAACAGACGATAATAAGAGAGACGAGAAAGAGGGGGATAGAAAGAGAGAGAGTATGAGTGGAAGAGAGAGTGTGTTATAGGAGAACGTTGGACTAAGAGTGGATTGCACACTGCTTATCTCTCCCATGCGAGTGTTTGTCTGTGGTATCCCTGGTGAACGGACCCTGGACGTTGAAACGGTAAGCCTGCCTGCTTTATTTTCTTACACTCTTTCTTTTTGTCATCACCACTAAGTTGGCCCTCTTTGTTTGGCTGGGGTGAGGAGTTGCTGTGTAATTGGATTCAAGTGGAGGAACATGATCTTTTTTTCTCCTCATGAAGGTGATGTTCTGAGATGGCACCAAGGCTGTTTCTCCAGTTCCCTCCTCTCTGTGTAGGTGGACTAGGAGAGCCAGTGTCTGTGTACATATCCTCCTTGATACAGCATTCATAGATACAGTAAATGGTTATGATGGGTAATGGTAAATAGGGATGTGTGCGTGCTCTGTCCATCTCATCGTTCATGAGCGAATGAGAAGGAGAGAAGGGAGAGAGGTAAGAGAGGGAGAGAGGTAAGAGAGGGAGAGAAGAGAGGTGGGAGAGGAGAGGTAAGAGAGAGAAGTAAGAGAGGGAGAGAGGTAAGAGAGGGAGAGAGGTAAGAGAGGGAGAGAGGTAAGAGAGGGAGAGAAGAGAGGTGGGAGAGGAGAGGTAAGAGAGAGAAGTAAGAGAGGGAGAGAGGTAAGAGAGGGAGAGAATTAAGAGATGGAGAGAGGTAAGAGAGGGAGAGAGGTAAGAGAGGGAGAGAGGTAAGGGAGGGAGAGAAGTAAGAGAGGAGGGAGAGAGGTAAGAGAGGAGGGAGAGAAGAGAGGTGGGAGAGAAGAGAGGTAAGAGAGAGAGAGGGGTAAGAGGGAGAGAAGTAAGAGAGGTGGGAGAGAGGTAGGAGAGAAGTAAGAGAGGTGTGAGAGGGAGAGAAGTAAGAGAGAGGTAAGAGGGGTGGGAGAGAGGTAAGAGTGGGAGAGGGGTAAGAGAGGTGGGAGAGAGGTAAGAGGGATGGGAGAGGGAGAGGGGAAAGCGGTGAGAGGGAGAGAGGTAAGAGAGCCAATAAAAGTACTGTCACATAGAATCTGCTGATGACTGGCTTAGCGAGACAATGAATGTGACTGTGCGGTGGGAGGTGCACACACCCCATGGAGTGTTGCTCTGCAGGCAGGCACTGGGCTGGACAGATGAGCAGTGGCTTCACACCAGCATTTTAGCATCTGCCCTTGCAGCGCTCTGCCTGCCATCCCACATCAACAATAACATCAGCACATCGATCGAGAACCGTGTTGACCCAGGATGGGTGTGTGCGAGTGTGATTCTGAGAAAGTGACAGAGTGTGTGTGTTTCCTGCTCTCCAGTGGCCACAGCAGTGAGGGTCATTTGTGACATTTTGTGTCTCTACAATCCCTCATATCGCTAATGGAGCATTGCCATGACTCGTGGAGTGGGGGTTATTGGGCAACGCAGGGGTGTGTGTGTGTGAACCTGCGCAGGGAGGGGTCGAGAGGCTAGTGGTTTTAACAGTAGGGAGGCAGATGGGGCAGAGGTTGATGCAGCGGAGAGAGAGAGCAAAATGAAGAAAGGGAGCAAAGATTGGAAAACAGGACGAGAGAGGAGAGATGGAGAGAATGTAAGGATAAACATTGAGGGGACAGGGCTGTTTAGCCAAGTGTCAGCTGGAGATGATGGACGATGTTGACTTGAGAACTGGCTGCATGCGATAGGCCCAAAGAATGAAGTGAAACAGCCAACATCCAGGCCCTCAGACATCTAAAAATGGAGGCAAAAATTGTGGAATAAAATGCCTTGGGAACCTCTGGAGGAACACAGATAGTGAAATGAACCAGAGGATGTGAGATGAATAGCAACCTCTCCTCTGCTCCTCGCAACCTACAAAAGCAGACCACATTGCATGAATTTCTTTGCAATATTAATGTAAACGCACCGACGACGGCAAACTGAAATCAAGACTAGCATTTATTATAGCACTTGATGATACAGGCTGGCTTTAATGTGATTATACCATATTCATGTCATGAAGTGCCTATTGAGCAAACATTGGAGGAATACAGAATCTGCTTTCACAAATGAATTAGCTTGTCACTATTTAAATGTAAGATTACATACACAGACTACTAACAGATCACTGTTTTTCTCTCCTTTTTACAAATTGTATGGCAATATTTTATATATCATTTTTCTGGCTATGTAACTGCAGTGTAACTTCTACATACAAAGGATAGACAGCCAAAGCATGTCTAGTGTCACTCTTGCAATCATTCATCATTGGTAATGGGGATCCCAATAAATCAAATCAAATCATTGTTCAATCTAAATACCTATCATATTTTTGATGTGATATTATAATAAATGTGATGAATGAAAATCTATAACAATTTCACCTTCAATGTGTAAGATGTCATAAGGTTAGGTTTACACATAGAATGTGCTAGAAGGACTATGTAGAGTAAAAATGTGACGTGTACCAAGCAAATGTAACAACAACCAAGCCCAAATATACTATATATACAACAGTATGTGGACACCCCTTCAAATGAGTGGATTTGGCTATTTCAGCCACACCCGTTGTTGACAGGTGTATAAAATGGAGCACACAGCCATGAAATCTCCATAGACAAACATTTTCAGTAGAATGGCCTTACTGAAGAGCTCAGTGACTTTCAACGTGGCACTGTCATAGGATGCCACCTTTCCAGCAAGCCAGCTTGTCAAATTTCTGCCCTGCTAGAGCTGCCCCGGTCAACTGTAACAGCTGTTATTGTGAAGTGGATACGTCTAGAAGCAACAGCGGCGAAGTAGTATGCCACACAAGCTCACAGAAAGGGACTGCTGAAGCACATAGTACGTAAAAATCATGCCACACTCACTACCGAGTTCCAAACTGCCTCTGGAAGCAACATCAGCACAATAACTGTTCGTTGGGAGCTTCATGAAATGGGTTTCCATGGCCGAGCAGCTGCATACAAGCCTAAGATCAACATGCACGATGCCAAGCGTTGGCTTGAGTGGTGTAAAGCTCGCTGCCATTGGAATCTGGAGCAGTGGAAGCGCTTTCTCTGGAGTGATGAATCACGCTTCACCATCTGGCAGTCCGGTAGACGAATCTGGGTTTGGCAGATACCAGGAGAACGCTATGCACAGTGTCAACTGTAAAGTTTGGTGGGGGATAAATAATGGTCTGGGGCTGTTTTTCATGGTTCAGGCTAGGCCCCTTAGTTCCAGTGACGGGAAATCTTAACGCTACAACATACAATGACATTCTAGACGATTATGTTCTTCCAACTTTGTGGCAAAGGTTTGGGGAAGGTCCTTTCCTGTTTCAGCATGACAATGCCCCCGTGCACAAAGCAAGGTCCATACAGAAGTGGTTTGGCCTGCATGGAACACTAACCTCAACCCCATCGAACACCTTTGGGCTGAATTGGAATGTCGACTGCAAGCCAGGACTAATCGCCTAACATCAGTGTCCACCTCACTAATTCGCTTGTGGCTGAATGGAATCAAGTCAATGTTCTAATATCTAGTGGAACGCCTTCCCCGAAGAGCGGAGGCTGTTATAGCAGCACAGGGGGGACCAACTTCATATTAATGCCCATGATTTTGGAGTGAGATTTTCAACGCGCAGGTGTCCACATACTTTTGGTCATGTAGTGTAGGCCCGACATTTCACATCTTGGTGTGCTTTACGTTATTGGGGTATGGCAACGATTTATACTGGTAACCCTAGAGAGAAGAAACTTGACCCATAGTGATGTTTGGCACTATCTCAAGTAGCTGCCATGTCAGTAATAGCTCCTTCTGCATTATGGGAGACGTCCACCAAAGACAGAACTAGTGCTCTTTCAACATATGCCTCATCACTCCTACAAGTAAGGGATAATTAACGAGGAGCTATGCGTTCTTTGGAAAATAATGAACATCATGGACGGTGTGTTCCACGACGTGCTTGTATCATGGGGTGAGACCATGGTATAATACAATTCTTAAACTGGGTGGTTAAAGCCCTGAATGCTGATTGACTGACAACCTCGGTATATCAGACCGTATACCATGGGTATGATAGAACATTTATTTTTACTGCTCTAATAATGTTGGTAACCAGTTTATAATAGCAATAACGCACCTTGGGGGTTTGTGGTATATGGCCAATATACCACTGCTAAAGGCTGTATCCAGGCACTCCGCATTGCGTCGTGCGTAAGAACAGCCCTTAGCTGTGGTATTTTGGCCATTTACCACACCCCCTCGGGCCTTATTGCTTAAATATATCCTCAAACAAAAACATCCAGTAGCCTAAGATCCACCATTCTGTGTCTGTATTTACTATTACACAATAATAAGTAGCTCCCAGGAAATAACTACTGAACCACAGGTCAGGGATCTTAAAAATATTAACTTAGAACATTTCCCCACTTCTATTTACAGCCTAGATGACACTCTATTATGATGTGGCTTGATCACCCATGCAATGAGAGTGTGTTTGTGTCACGCCCTGGCCTTAGTATTTTGTGTTTTCTTTATTATTTTGGTCAGGCCAGGGTGTGACATGGGTGATTTATGTGTCTTGTCTAGGGGTTTATTAGATTTATGGGGTTGTGTGTAGTATAGTAGTCTAGGAAAGTCTATGGTGGCCTGGAGTGGTTCTCAATCAGAGGCAGGTGTTTATCGTTGTCTCTGATTGGGAACCATATTTAAGCAGCCATATTCTTTGAGTATTTCGTGGGTGATTGTTCCTGTCTCTGTGTTTGCTTGCACCAGATAGGGCTGTTTTCAGTTTTTCACGTTACGTTTATTGTTTTGTATTGTTCGTTATCATCTTTATTAAAGATGTTTAATAATAACCACGCTGCATTTTGGTCCTCCTCTTTTTCGACGGAAGAAAACCTTAACAGTTTGAAGCCTGAAGTTGGGCTGAGAGGAGAGGGAATGTGGCTTAACCAAAGCAGTCAGGGGCAGAGTGTGTGAGCGTAGTTGAGTGGTCGAAAATGCCGCTCATGGAGCGCTCTGGCTGACGCTCCACGGTCTTTCCATTTGCTCTGCTAAAAACCACTGCTAAAAACCACTGATGCTCCATTCATTAAAATCACAATTTAATCAACACCTATTAATTGTTGTGACTACCTGGCCCTACCATTTGGTTTTGAAGTATTGAAACCATGTGATTTAAATGAAAAGTATTATAATAAACATGAACACGTGAATGTTAGAAGTGCTCATCTTTTTAAATAGGTTACATGTCAAATTAAACAGCATATAAACACTCTAAATAGGTCAGGAGCCAGACAGGGAGCCTAAGAAGGAGCAAAAATGAATTATTTAGGCTATATTATTTAAATTATTTCAAAGCTATAGCCTAAAAAAAATACATTGTAAAGCATTTGTGAGTACGACACACTAGGCTGGTAGTCAGGGACATTAAGCACTCAGCATTTAAGCAACATTCTGTTGTATTAAATCATTATAGTCTAATCATTGCGCATATAGGCTGTGATATACTTAGAATTATATATAAATGAAACAATGCCTTATTAGGCTCAGTCTACAGTGCATTTGAATCCATTTTTAGAAACACCAGTTTGGCCAGAGTAGCAGAGAATATCCTCTCAGCATTTGCAGAGCCACTGTGGATGCTAAACACCCTTTTGGCCACTTTTGCCAGGCTGGGCAGGGATGCATATTTTTTTTCTTCTATAGGTAGGCCTAAAGGCTTTTAGGCAAAATAACCCAATCAAAACAGACAGCTCTTTGCAAGTTGGAATATGCCAGGCCTATGGGCCAAAATCAATTATGACCTATTGTATAGAAATAACAAAAATGAAGGAAACTTTTCAGAGATCAGATTTTTTTGTTAATAAATACTTTGCAACAATGACACGTAATTAGCTACCCACCTCGTTCCTTTATTTTAGCATGTGCAGTAGTAAGTACACCATCATGCTTTCGGGATATGTGTCTTTTCAGATTCCGCAATGATTTTTTAGTTGTGGACACTACATCACCACACTCCCTCTCCTGGTCCTCCTCATCTTGATTTTGTCACCTTGATTTTGTACCTGTGTGTTTCTTTATGAAAATATTTACCGAATTCCATTACAGTAGCTAAAGCAAGGGGCTATAGCAGCACACAAATACATGCTGGGCCGGGCATGCCCCGAGCTCATGAAGTGAGCGCCATTGGAGTGGGCTGGAAGGCCGACGCTCCAGAATCTCGCCCTGCGCTCCAGTCCAACTGGGCACGCGCTGCTCCTTGCTCCACTCACATGCTCTGGTCAGTGGTCACTGGTAACCTTGGCTGTAATGATGGATGACAGGGATCAGCTTGTCATACCAAAGTAAATCACACTTCTCCATTGAGCGCGCTAAGGTTTTTCTGACACACAAATTGGTTAAACTCACACACACACTCACGTCATGCCATGCCATTGCCCATGTGGTGCCATACATGACACAATGTAATATAATTGCCATATGGGTCTAAATTACATACTTGAAATACTGGCACAGCAGTACTAGCGTAGCACAGCATGTTTCTGCCATTTTGAATGGGGCTTTTAATAACCTGTCAGTAAAGTTCCCCAAAGAACATATCAAACAGGAAAAACAACAGTTATGTTCAGTTTCACCCCTGCTAACCAATCTCTAACATTGCCTCAGCTACTCCATTGTGTGACATAATGGCTTGGGACTGTTCTAGGGACAGCTCTAGCTTTAAAGTGTCATGCCCTTGTAGGGAGTAGACCTGGCTGACTTTACCACTTAAATCGATTATATTATATAGTACAGGGGAAATGATACAAAATGCCCCTCTCCTCTTGCACTTAAGTACAATTATTTCTGTGGACACGTTCATGTTATATCATATTACTCTAGGCCTGCAGGCTGTGGGAAAAGCCATCAAATTGTTCTGCAAATTCCTTCAGCAATTGAATAACTCTGATAACCCACTCTGGAATGCAGTAAACACATAAATAACGCTTACTGTTAACTGTTTTTTAGCAGGATACACCTTTCTCTTTGTTATTCTGTTAGGTCAAATACTGTGCCATGTCTTGTGACCCATTGTGCTAACTGGTTCTATCTCTGCTGGCACCTGAACCAACCAGTTTCTCTGCTTTTCTCCCCAGACTCAGGATAGGTGTTGCTCTAGTTACAGTGCCTTGCAAAAGTATTCATCACCCTTTGCATTTTTCCATTTTTATATTTTCTACTTTCCTATTTATTTGCATTACAACCTGTGCTTTAAATTGATTTTTTTATATTTCATGTAATGTACGTACACAAAATAGGCCAAATTGCTGAAGTGGAATGAAAAAAATGACTTTTTTTTCCTAAAATAATCTAAAAAATAAAAAACTGAAAAGTGGTGGGTGCATATGTATTCACACCCTTTGCTATGAAGCCCCTAAATAAGATCTGGTGCAACCAATTACTTTCATAAGTCACATAATTAATTAAAGTCCACCTGTGTGCAATCTAAGTGTGACATGATCTGTCAGATGATATCAGTAGATATACACCTGTTCTGAAAGGCCCCAGAGTCTGCAACACCACTAAGCAAGGGGCACCACCAAGCAAGTGGCACCATGAAGACCAAGGACCTCTCCAAACAGGTCAGGGACAACTTGAAGAAGTACAGATCAGGGTTGGGTTATAAAAAAATATCAGAAACTTTGAACATCCCACGGAGCACCATTAAATCCATTATAAAAATTTTTGGAAGAATATGGCACCACAACAAACCTGCCAAGAGAGGGCCGTCCACCAAAACCCACGGACCAGACATGGAGGGCATTAATCAGAGAGTCAACAAAGAGACCAAAGATACCCCTGAAGGAGCTGCAAAGCTCCACAGCGGAGATTGAGTATCTGTCCATAGGACCACTTTAAGCGGTACACTCCACAGAGCTGGGCTTTATGGAAGAGTGTGGGCATGTGGGAGACTCCCCAAACATATGGTCAGATGAGACTAAAATTAAGCTTTTTGGCCATCAAGGAAAATGCTATGTTTGGCGCAAACCCAACATCTCTCATCACCCTGAGAACACCATCCATCCATACAGTGAAGCATGGTGGTGGCAGCATCATACTGAGAGGATGTTTTTCATCGGCAGGGACTGGGAAACGGGTCAGAATTGAAGGAATGATGGATAGCGCTAAATACAGGGAAATTCTTGAAGGAAACCTGTTTCAGTCTTCCAGAGATTTGAGACTGGGACGGAGGTTCACCTTCCAGCAGGCCAATTACCCTAAGCATACTGCTAAAGCAACATTCAAGTGGTTTAAGGGGAAAAAATGTATAAGTCTTGGAATGGCCTAGTCAAAGCCCAGACCTCAATCCAATTGAGAATCTGTAGTATGACTTAAAGATTGCTGTACACATCAGAACCCATCCAACTTGAAGGAGCTGAAGCAGTTTTGCCTTGAAGAATGGGCAAAAATCCCAGTGGCTAGATGTGCCAAGCTTATAGAGACATACCCAAGAGACTTTCAGCTGTAATTGCTGTAAAAGGTGGCTCTACAAAGTATTGACTTTTTTTTTGTGGGGGGGGGGGGGGGTGAATAGTTATGCACGCTCAAGTTCTGTTTTTTTTCTTATTTCTTTCACAATAAAAAATATGTTGCATCTTCAAAGTGGTAGGCATGTTGTGTAAATCAAATGATACAAACCCCCCCAAAATCTATTTTGATTCCAGGTTGTAAGGCAACAAAATAGGAAAAATGCCAAGGGGGGAGGGGTGAATACTTTCGCAACTTGGCTCAGTGTGTGTCTTTGTTTTGGGTTTCTAATCCACTCCAGGTATATTGGGCCAAAGTATCATCTCCCCGGCAGCCGTGTGGAGCATACAATAAAATCAGAGAGAGAGGATTTCTAACTCAGTTGGACTGAACTGAATTGGGGTGGAGCTTTGCCCGTTCATAGTAAGATTACAGTAAATAAGGATTCGATTATCATTGAGTCTTATGTAAATCTACATCAATTAATTTATATTTCTCTAGTTCCTTCCTCTCTTTCTCTCTAATCTGTGTTGGCGCTCAGAACCAGGCCCTGTGTGCCTGAGGACAATGGGCCCTCCTCCCAGCACTCCTTACTGGGCGTAGAGCAGAGGGACTAACAGAGCATCTTTGTGTTCCATTCCTCACACATAACTGTAGTCATATGACAGACAGCAAGGAGGTGGAGGAGGGGAAGGGTGGTGGCTGGGAGGGATGGAGGAAGGGAAGGGTGGTGGCAAGGAGGGATGGAGAAAGGGAAGGGTGGTGGCAGAGAGGGGGGACTGGACTGGAGGACCATCGGGGGTGTTGAAGAGTGTTTCAGGGGCGACACTATTTGTGTGTGTATGTGTGCTGTGACCATAGCTGCTGCTGGCTGTAGGTCAAGAACCTGGACAGCACGACCAAAGTGTCCCAGGGAAATAAATTAAGCCTACCTAGCTGGCGCATTTGGTTCCTTGGAAGTTGTGGGAACATATATTTTTGGTTTCCCATTGATTCTGGGAACGAAGCCACATGTTTCCTGACTGGTAAATCGGAACTTTTTTTTTTTAAAGTTCTGAGAATGGAAATGAACATTCTGCTTGTTCTGCGTACATAAATATTTAGGTTGCAGGGAGGTTCTAAGAATGTTTTACTATGGTTCCTTGAATGTTTTCCTGGGAGGTTTTATTAACGTTCTGAGAACAGAAATGATAGGTTATTTGAAGGTAATTAAATAACGTTCTGAGGACATTTTTTTCAATAAGATATACAGTGAGGGAAAAAAGTATTTGATACCCTGCTGATTTTGTATGTTTGCCCACTGACAAAGAAATGATTAGTCTATAATTTTAATGGTAGGTTTATTTGAACAGTGAGAGACAGAATAACAACAAAAAAATCCAGATAAACGCATGTCAAAAATGTTATAAATTGATTTGAATTTTAATGAGGCAAATAAGTATTTGACCCCCTCTCAATCAGAAAGATTTCTGGCTCCCAGGTGTCTTTTATACAGGTAACGAGCTGAGATTAGGAGCACACTCTTAAAGGGAGTGCTCCTAATCTCAGTTTGTTACCTGTATAAAAGACCTGTCCACAGAAGCAATCAATCAATCAGATTCCAAACTCTCCACCATGGCCAAGAACAAAGAGCTTTCCAAGGATGTCAGAGACAAGATTGTAGACCTACACAAGGTTGGAAAGGGCTACAAGACCATCGCCAAGCAGCTTGGTGAGAAGGTGACAACAGTTGGTGCGATTATTCGCAAATGGAAGAAACACAAAAGAACTGTCAATCTCCCTCGGCCTGGGGCTCCATGCAAGATCTCACCTCGTGGAGTTGCAATGATCATGAGAACGGTGAGGAATCAGCCAAGAACCACTCGGGAGGATCTTGTCAATGATCTCAAGGCAGCTGGGACCATAGTCACCAAGAAAACAATTGGTAACACACTACGCCGTAAAGGACTGAAATCCTGCAGCGCCCGCAAGGTCCCCCTGCTCAAGAAAGCATATATACATGCCCGTCTGAAGTTTGCCAATGAACATCTGAATGATTCAGAGGACAACTGGGTGAAAGTGTTGTGGTCAGATGAGACCAAAATGGAGCTCTTTGGCATCAACTCAACTCGCCGTGTTTGGAGGAGGAGGATTGCTGCCTATGACCCCAAGAACACTATCCCCACCGTCAAACATGGAGGTGGAAACATTATGCTTTGGGGGTGTTTTCATGCTAAGGGGACAGGACAACTTCACCGCATCAAAGGGACGATGGACGGGGCCATGTACCGTCAAATCTTGGGTGAGAACCTCCTTCCCTCAGCCAAGGCATTGAACATGGGTCGTAGATGGGTATTCCAACATGACAGTGACCCAAAACACACTGCCATGGCAACAAAGGAGTGGCTCAAGAAGAAGCACATTAAGGTCCTGGAGTGGCCTAGCCAGTCTCCAGACCTTAATCACATAGAAAATCTGTGGAGGGAGCTGAAGGTTCGAGTTGCCAAACGTCAGCCTCGATACCTTAATGACTTGGAGAAGATCTGCAAAGAGGAGTGGGACAAAATCCCTCCTGAGATGTGTGCAAACCTGGTGGCCAACTACAAGAAACGTCTGACCTCTGTGATTGCCAACAAGGGTTTTGCCACCAAGTACTACGTCATGTTTTGCAGAGGAGTCAAATACTTATTTCCCTCATTAAAATGCAAATCAATTTACAACATTTTTGACATGATTTTTTCTGGATTTTGTTGTTGTTCTGTCTCTCACCGTTCAAATAAACCTACCATTAAAATTATAGCCTGATCATTTCTTTGTCAGTGGGCAAACGTACAAAATCAGCAGGGGATCAAATACTTTTTTCCCTCACTGTATATATTTTTTTATATATTTCAATGTGCGGGGCTTCAGGTTAGTTGAGGTAAGTTGTACATGTAGGTAGGGGTAAAGTGACTATACATAGACCATAAACAGCTAGTAGCAGCAGTGTCGGGGGGGGGGGGTCAATGTAAATAGTTGGGGTGGCCACTTGTTCAGTAGTCTTATGGCTTGGGGTTAGAAGCTGTTAAGGAGCATTTTGGTCCTAGACTTGGCACTCCGGTACCACTTGCTGTGTGGTAGCAGAGAGAACAGTCTATGACTTGGGTGACTGGAGTATTTGACAATTTTTTGGGTCTTCCTCTGACACCGCCTAATAGAGGTCGACCGATTAATCGGAATGGCCGATTAATTAGGGCCGATTTCAAGTTTTCATAACAATCGGAAATCGGTATTTTTGGACACCGATTTGGCCGATATTTATTTATTTATTTATTTATTTATTATTATTATTTTTTTGTTACACCTTTATTTAACTAGGCAAGTCAGTTAAGAACACATTTATGTTTTCAATGACGGCCTAGGAACGGTGGGTTAACTGCCTTGTTCAGGTGCAGAACGACAGATTTTTACCTTGTCAGCTCGGGGATTCAATCTTGCAACCTTACGGTTAACTAGTCCAACGCTCTAACCACATGCCTTACATTACACTCCACGAGGAGCCTACCTGTTACGCGAATGCAGTAAGAAGCCAAGGTAAGTTGCTAGCTAGCATTAAACTTATCTTATAAAAAACAATCAATCAATCATAATCACTAGTTAACTCGACATGGTTGATGATTTTACTAGTTATCACTATCTAGCGTGTCCTGCATTGCATATAATCGATGCAGTGCGCGTTCGCGAAAAAGGACTGTCGTTGCTCCAACGTGTACCTAACCATAAACATCAATGCCTTTCTTAAAATCAACAAACAAGTATATATTTTTAAACCTGCATATTTAGTTAATATTTCCTGCTAACATTAATTTATTTTAACTAGGTAAATTGTGTCACTTCTCTTGCAACAGAGTCAGGGTATATGCAGCAGTTTGGGCCGCCTGGCTCATTGCGAACTGTGTGAAGACTATTTCTTCCTAACAAAGACAGACAACTTCGCCAAACAGGATGATTTAACAAAAGCACATTTGCAAAAAAAAAGCACAATCGTTGCACGACTGTACCTTACCACAAACATCAATGCCTTTCTTAAAATGAATACACAGAAGTATATATTTTTAACCTGCATATTTCGCTAAAATAAATCCAGGTTAGCAGGCAATATTAACCAGGTGAAATTGTGTCACTTCTCTTGCGTTCATTGCACGCAGAGTCAGGGTATATGCAACAGATTAGGCCGCCTGGCTCGTTGCGAACTAATTTGCCAGAATTTTACGTAACTATGACATAACATTTGAAGGTTGTACAATGTAACAGCACTATTTAGACTTAGGGCTGCCACCCATTAGATAAAATGCCGAACAGTTCTGTATTTCACTGAAATAATCATTTTTAAAGTTTTTTCGAAATGATAGTTTCTGGATTCAACCATATTAATGACCAAAGGCTCGTATTTCTGTCTGTTATTATGTTATAATTAAGTCTATGATTTGATATTTGATAGAGCAGTTTGACTGAGTGATGGTAGGCAGCAGCAGTCTCGTAAGAATTCATTCAAACAGCACTTTCTTGCGTTTTGCCAGCAGCTCTTCGCAATGCTTCCAGCATTGAGCTGTTTATGACTTCAAGCCTATCAACTCCCAAGATTAGGCTGGTGTAACCGATGTGAAATGTCTAGCTAGTTAGCGGGGTGCGCGCTAATAGCGTCTCAATCGGTGACATCACTCGCTCTGAGACTTGGAGTAGTTGTTCCCCTTGCTCTGCAAGGGCCGCAGCTTTTGTGGAGTGATGGGTAACAATGCTTCGAGGGTGGCTGTTGTTGACGTGTTCCTAGTTTGAGCCCATGTAGGGGCGAGGAGAGGGACGGAAGCTATAATGTTACACTGGCAATACTAAAGTGCCTATAAGAACATCCAATAGTCAAAGATATATGAAATACAAATGGTATAGAGAGAAATAGTCCTATAATTCCTATAATAACCACAACCTAAAACTTCTTACCTGGAAATATTGAAGACTCATGTTAAAAGGAACCACCAGCAACTTAAACGTTAGCTTTTTTACATGGCACATATTGCACTTTTACTTTCTTCTCCAACACTTTGTTTTTGCAGTATTTAAACCAAATTGAACATGTTTCATTATTTATTTGAGGCTAAATTGATTTTATTGATGTATAATATTAAGTTAAAATAAGTGTTCATTCAGTATTGTTGTAATTGTCATTATTACAAATAAATAAAAAAATTGGCTGATTAATCGGTATCTGCTTTTTTGGTCATCAAATAATCGGTATCGGCGTTGAAAAATCATAATCGGTTCACCTCTACCGCCTAATATATAGGTCCTGGATGGCTGGAAGCTTGGCCCCAGTGATGTACTGGGTCATACGCACTACCCTCTGTTGCGGCTTACGGTCAGATGCCGAGTAGTTGCCGTACCAGGCGGTGATGCAACCGGTCAGGATGCTCTCGATGATGCAGCTGCAGAACTTTTTGAGAATCTGTGGACCCATGCCAAATCTTTTCAGTCTCCTGAGGGGTAAAAAGTGTTGTTGTGCCCTCTTCACAACTGCCTTGGTGTGTTTGGACCATAATAGTTTGTTGGTGATGTGGACACCAAGAAACTTGAAACTCTCAAACAGCTCCACTACAGCCCGTAAATGTTAAAGGGGGCTTGTCTGGCCCTCCTTTTCCTACAGTCCACGATCAACTCATTTGTCTTGATTATGTTGAGGGAGAGGTTGTTGTCCTGGCACCACACTGCCAGGTCTCTGACCTCCTCCCTACAGGCTGTCTCATTGTTGTCGGTGATCAGGCGTACAACTGTTGTGTCGTCAGCAAACTTAATGATGGTGTTGGAGACATGTGTCACGCCTGCTGCCGCTGTCCCCCCCCCCCCCCCCCCCCCCCACTGGAGCTCGAGGATGCCAGGCACCCCAGCATTACGCACTCCTGCCACCATCATTATGCACATTTGCCTTCCCCTGTGACGTGCATCAGTGATTATTGGACTCCCATGGCCTTTACCTCTCCTATATCTGTCTGTTTCCCCTCTCTGTTCCCCACTTCAGCATTGATTTTCATATGTCCTTGTTTACCCTTGTGCTGACGCTGTTCCTGTCTTGTTCCTTGTTTGTTCCAATTAAATGTTTGACTCTACCTGCTTCTCTACTCCAGTGTCGGCACTTACATAAAGCTGAAGCCACCAAATGAAGCATCGGGAATGCTGGCTTTCCGGTTGGTGGTGACGTCGTTGTCCGGGGGCCGCCACCGATTGAAACGAGGGTGCCTAAACCAGCTCATCGGGCTGTCTTGCCCTAGCTGGCTCGAGAGGTTTCTTGTCCCGGTTGGCTCGGAAGGCGTCCATCCCACGTCAGGCCTCAGCCGGATCGCCTGTTTTTTTACGCCCAGCCGGCTCTCCAGGCTCTCATGCTTCTTCTGGTTCGTTGGGATTTCACGCCCAGCCGGCTGGTCCAGCGCCTGTGCCTTGTGCGGCCCGTCAGGCTCACCAAGGTGGGACATCGGGTGGCGCCCTTGGAGGGGGTGTGGGGGGATACTGTCACGCCTGCTCCCACTCTTCCCCCCTGGTGCTAGAGGGTTTCTGGGATGATGGTGTTGATGTGAGCCATGACCAGCCTTTCAAAGCCCTTCATGGCCACCGACGTGAGTGCTACACAGCGGTTATCATTTAGGCAGGTCACCTTTGCTTTCTTGGGCACAGGGACTATGGTGGCCTGCTTGAAACATGTAGGTATTAAAGACTCGGTCAGGGAGAGGTTGAAAATGTCAGTGAAGACACTTGCCAGTTGGTACGCGCATGCTTTGACTACAAGTCCTGGTAATCCTTCTGGCCCCGCGGCTTTGTGAATGTTAACCTGTTTAAAGGTCTTGCTCACATTGGCTATGGAGATTGTGATCACACAGTCATCCGTAACAGCTGGTGTTTGCATGCATGCTTCAGTGTTGCTTGCTTCAAATCAAGCATAAAAGGCATTTAGCTCCTCTGGTAGGCTAGCGTCACTGGGCAGCTCGCGGCTGGGTTTCCCTTTGTAGTCCGTAGTAGTTTTCAAGCTCTGCCACATCTGACGAGCGTCAGAGCCGGGGTAGTAGGAAGCGTCCAGGTTTAGTGTCCTTGAAAGCAGCAGCTCTAGCCTTTAGCTCGGTGTGGATGTTGCCTATAATCCATGGCTTCTGGTTGGGATATGTATGTATGGTCACTGTGGGGACAACGTCATCAATGCCACTGTTGATTAAGCCGGTGACTGAGGTGGTATCTCGTCAATGCAATTGGATGAATCCTGGAACATATTTGAGTCTGTGCTAGCAAAACAGTCCTGTAGCGTAGCATCCGCGTCATCTGACTACTTCCGTATTGAGCAAGTCACGGGTAGTTCTTGTTTTAGTTTTTTCTTGTAAGCAGGAATCAGCAGAATATAATAATGGTCAGATTTGCCAATTGGATGGCGGGTAGAGCTTTGTACCCGTCTCTGTGTGTGGAGTAAAGGTGGTCTAGAGTTTTTTTCCCTCTGGTTGCTCATGTGACATGCTGGTAGAAATGAGGTAAAACGGATTTAAGTTTCCTTGCATTTAAGTCCCTGGCCACTAGGAGCGCCGATTCTGGATGAGCATTTCCTTGTTTGCTTATGGCCTTATACAGCTTGTTGAGTGCGGCCTTAGTGCCAGCATCTGTTTGTGGTGGTAAATAGACGGCTCCGAAAAATATAGATGAGAACTCTAGATAGTGTGGTCAGACGAGCAATACTTCAAGACTTCTTTAATATTCGACATCGCGCACCAGCTTTTATTGACACACACCCCCGCCCATCGTCTTACCAGACATAGCTGTTCTGTCCTGCTGATGCACAGAAAACACAGCCAGCTCTATATTATCTGTGTCGTCGTTCAGCCACAACTCGGTGAAACATAAGATATTACAGTTTGTAATGTCCTTTTTGGTAGGATAGTCTTAATCATAGATCATCACGTTTTTTTTCATATGATTGCACATTGGCCAATAGTACTGATGGTAGTGGTGGTTTACACACTCGCCTCCGAATTCTCACAAGGCACCCCGACCTCCGCCCCCGTTTTCTCCATCTTTTCTTCACACGAATGACGGGGATTTGGTCCTGGTCTTGAGAAAGCAGTATATCTGCAATCTTCGGCCAGTTCGAGGTGAGTAATCGCTGTTCTGTTGTCCAGAAGCTCTTTTCGGTCATAACAGATGGTAGCAGGAACATTATGTACAAAATAAGTTACAAACAATGCGAAAAAAACAAAAACAACACAGCACGGTTGGTTAGGAGCCCGTAAAACATCAGCCATCCCCTCCGGCAGCATTATGCATGAATAATGCCTAAGCAAATTAATTTCCATATGTCCTGTCTGTGCTAGGAGTTTAAAACAGTTAACCCAAACTAAGCTAGCAGTGTTATTGAAACATTATTTAATTACCTTCAAATAACCTATAATTTCCATTTTCAGAATGTCAATAAAACGTCCCAGGAAAACTGTGACTAGGGTGGGCATTCTATTCTATTCCTTTTTCTATGTTTTTGTATTTCTTTGTATTTGGCCGGGTATGGTTCTCAATCAGGGACAGCTGTCTATCGTTGTCTCTGATTGAGAACCATACTTAGGTAGCTCTTGCCCACATGGGTTTTGTGGGTAGTTGCTTTCTGTTTTGTGTTTTGCACCTGACAGAGCTGTTTCGGTTGTTCTTTTTGTTACTTTGTATTTAGTACCACGCTGCACTTTGGTCCTCACCTTCTTCCACCAACGGCCGTTACAGAACTACCCACCACAAACGGACCAAGCAGAGTGGAGAAAAGGAGGAATGGACATGGGAGGACATTCTGGACAGAAAGGGATCCTACACATGGGAGGAGATCCTGGCTGGAAAGGATTGCCTCCCATGGGAACAGGTGGAGGCAGCCAGGAGAGCGGAGGCAGCAGGAGAAGGGAACCAGCGTTACGAGGGAACATGGCTGACGAGGAAGCCCGAGAGGCAGCCCCCCCCCAAAAAATTGGGGGGCACACGGGGAGTGTGGCAGAGTCAGATTGGAGACCTGAGCCCACTCCCCGTGCTTACGGGGTCGAACATGTGACTGATCAGGCCCCGTGCTATGGGGTGATGCGCACTGTGTCTCGGCCGAGCATTCACAGGCCGGTGTGCTCGGTGCCAGCATCCCCCATTTGCCGGGTGGAAGCTGGCATCCAGACAGAATGGGTGGGGCCAGCTATGCGGTCGAGACCGCCAGTGCACCTCCACGGCCCTGTGTATCCGGTGCCTCGTCCAAGGAAGAGGCCGTCTGTATGTCTCCCCAGCCTGGTGAGTCCTGTGCCTGTTCCCAGAACCAGGTCTCCTGTGTCTCCCTCCAGCCCGGAGCCGCCAGAGTCTCCCTCCTGCCCGGGGCCGCCAGAGTCTCCCTCCTGCCCGGGGCCGCCAGAGTCTCCCTCCTGCCAGGGGCCGCCAGAGTCTCCCTCCTGCCCGGGGCCGCCAGAGTCTCCCTCCTGCCCGGGGACGCCAGAGTCTCCCTCCTGCCCGGGGCCGCCAGAGTCTCCCTCCTGCCCGGGGCCGCCAGAGTCTCCCTCCTGCCCGGGGCCGCCAGAGTCTCCCTCCTGCCCGGGGCCGCCAGAGTCGCCCTCCTGCCCGGGGCCGCCAGAGTCGCCCTCCTGCCCGGGGCGCCAGAGTCGCCCTCCTGCCCGGGGCCGCCAGAGTCGCCCTCCTGCCCGGGGCCGCCAGAGTCGCCCTCCTGCCCGGGGCCGCCAGAGCCGCCCTCCTGCCCGGGGCCGCCAGAGCCGCCCTCCTGCCCGGGGCCGCCAGAGCCGCCCTCCTGCCCAGAGCCGCCCTCCTGCCCGGAGCCGCCAGAGCCGCCCGTCAGTCCGGAGCCGCCCGTCAGTCCGGAGCCGCCAGTGGCACCCCTCAGTCCAGAGGCGCCCCTCAGTCCAGAGGCGCCCCTCAGTCCAGAGGCGCCCCTCAGTCCAGTGGCGCCCTCTACGAGGGTCTTCAGTCCAGGGCCCGCAGCGAGGGTCCCCGTTCTAGAGGTGCCACCTAAAGTGGGCCAAGACTGAGGTGGAGCGGGGTCCACGTCCCACACCCGAGCCGCTGCCGTAAGAAGGCCCACCCGGACCCTCCCCTTTAGAGTCAGGTTTTGCAGCTGGAGCCCGCACCTTTGAGGGGGAGGGGGGGTACTGTCATGCCCTGGCCATAGAGAGGCTTTTATTCTCTATTTTGGTTAGGCCAGGGTGTGACTAGGGTGGGCATTCTATGTTCCTTTTTCTATATTTTTGTATTTCTTTGTTTTTGGCCGGGTATGGTTCTCAATCAGGGACAGCTGTCTATCGTTGACTCTGATTTGATAACCATACTTAGGTAGCTCTTGCCCACATGGGTTTTGTGGGTAGTTGCTTTCTGTTTTGTGTTTTGCACCTGACGGAGCTGTTTCGGTTGTTCTTTTTGTTACTTTGTATTTAGTGTTCAGTTCTATTTAATAAATGACGAACACGTACCACGCTGCGCTTTGGTCCTCACCTTCTTCCACCAACGGCCGTTACAGAACCATAGATAAGTATTCTAAGAACCTCCTTGCAACCTAAAAATGTACATTCCCAGAAATTGCTTCATTCCCAGAACCAATGGGAAACCAAAAACGTATGTTCCCACAACTTCCAAAGAACCAAATGTGCTAGCTGGGTATGCTAATGAGGATACCTTTGTATTCATGCATTCCAACTATGCCAGTATATAGGAAACAGAGTGAATTATGTTATGCTGCTTGATGAAGTTAAACAAGTATTCAGACTGATTGAAGTTCCGTAAACTACATTATATTTCAGATGAATTTTCCTCATCCTGGCCCAATGATGAAACCACCAACTGCAGGATGTAACTGACGGTGGCTTACAGCAGACACAAAATGACGGTTCCCCCACAGTTTCCAGTCTGTTGCAACAACAGCATTTTTGACATGACCAATACGAAACTGTGTTTGTGCATGTGTTAGTAGAAGGCAATTCCACTGTAACAGAATTGCGCTGAGACTTAGATTTCTCACTTAAAATGTATGCCAAACAAAAAAACATTGATTTCAAAGTTTAACAAACCATACACAATGACTACCTTTAACAATTTACACAGAACATTTTACAAAAACAAGTGCAAGAACTATGCAGATGCAATGAATTTCAGTAAAATATCCCTCTTTTTTTTAAGTGACCACATTTTCCCACAACTGTTAAGATCTGCTGCTTATGATTCAAGGATATCTGCAGAAAAGAATGGGGTGTAATTTATGACATTACACCTTGAATTTGAAAAAATATATTTTGGTTATTTAACTACAGTAAGTGAAGAGGATTTACACCCGGTAACAGAATTGCGGTTATGTAATTTTATCATGGGTCCCTGATCTGTACTACACAGAAATGCATAATTCTGGATATGAATGTCATTCTCTTCATGGTGTTGTATCCTAAATAGGTACACAAAGGTAGAAATATCCAATATCCTCCTTTGGATATGTAGGTATTATTCTACACACTGGCTATTATTTGAATGAGATCCAACATCAAACAAGACCAAATTCGGTTGGTCCAGACCGGACCACACACAACTTGGAGAAAATAGGCTTTGTACACATCAGAAATAATGTCCACATAAGTTGGAGGCAATTGTGTTTCCTCAAGGTCATTGATCATTACACTATGTGATGAAGTACCAAAGGCCAAAAACACAGTGTAAAACTTTGTGGATTCATGCTTGAAGTCATCAATTCCCGTTTTTAGGCAGAAAACAAGCACATTCTTGCCTTGTCTTTCTATATATCCCTTTTGTTAGGGAGAGAGAATGCCTGTATCTACAAGCCATGGTAGTAGGCAGGCGAGCAAGCATTTCATGAACACTTTCTAGACTGACGACAAGAGGGAGATGCCTCTCCATGTCGATGGATCATCTGGAACATAGTCTTTTTATGATATTCTGTGGATAAGAGCACCCTTCCATGAGTCAGGTACCTTTCCATTCATCAGACAGACTGACACACACACATAGTCCAGCAAGCTGTGTGTATCTCCACCTTGTACCATCCTTTCTCTTGAGAAGGCTGGCTTACTGCTCTGCCTGTGCACAAACGTGCCATTGTCAGCACCGGCCATACAAGCAGTGTACCGAAGGGTATCCAAGCATAGACCTCTTAGCTAAATACCCAGGCCCAGAAAAAGAGTAAGTGAGTATACCAAATGTTGAACAAACACAATGGTCAAGGCCAGATCTTCAGTCTACACTGTAAGTGGCCCATGCACAAATGTTCTCAAACAACTGAATGATTGCCGGGGTTGAAAACCAAGACATTTATCAAATCATTCAGTTAAATAGCTATTATTAGGGCACTTGGTAACGTGTGTGTTGTGTAAAAGACCACAGCATACAGTGGGTTTTTGAAAGAAGCTTAGTCATTGTGCTGGCGGAGGAAGCATTACTTAATACTGTGTGCTTTCTGTGTGCGTCCGTATTTGGGATGTGTGTGGTGAGACAAGTTTTATGGGTTTGGTAACACTTTATTTGAATGTTCCCTCTTAATCTCTACATAAGATAATCATAAACATGAATTATATTGTAATTATAAGTGTAACAATAGTTTACGACAACAGTCTGTGCTGTAAACATGTTATGACAGAAATGTTTGATTAAGTTTTACAGTGAAGAAGAAAAAAAGAGGTAAGAGGAAGAATTCTCATGATAATATTCCCTCGATGACGTTATCCCTGGCAGGAAAGAGTAATTGTGAAGTTGGCCCGCAGTCCTATCCCAGCAGCCCCAATAGGGGAGTAAATGCTCTCACTATGACCCAATCCCACACATCCCACACCCAGCTCCCAGAACAGGGGAGGATGCCTGGGATTTCCTGAGGCCAATTAAAAGTTCTGGAACGAGTCTGGAAGGAAGAAACTTCTGGGTGTCCTCTGATGCACCCCAGGAGGCTTAGGAAATTAATGATTATAATAAATGACTTGAACTTGCTGATTGAACACAAGGGCCCAGATCTGGTTGCAGCTCTGATCCATTTATCCATATAGAATAGAATGAGACTGTCAGAGGCCCTGAGCTTCACCTCATATGACAGGAATTCTGAGTAATCCTGGGGGAAAGTCAGCTGACACATCTTGGAGTAGTTAAGGTGTTATCTGCTAACCCCCTCTCTCCCCTCTCCACTTCCCCACTTTCCTCTCACTTTCATGTGGGAGAGAGAACTCAGACCCAGAGTTCTGATGATGGACTCATTTTTAGGGCTTTTGAAGACTCATTTGGCATTTGTGATCAAAATGTATATTCAGTGTACTATCTGTGCAAATTCCAAGTCTACTGGGTATCTGACAGTCACACTAATGTCTGATAATGCGTTGTATATAGAGGCCTGTTTCCAAGGTTTGATGTATTTTAGCAGCATTCCATTCCTCAAGGACAAAGGACAGGAAGGTAGGATTATGAACTGGAATCATGTCTGGGTCATTATAGGGAAACCAGGACCAGTCAGAGCACCAACCAACCAGCATATTGAAGCAACAACTCTATTTGGGCCAAAGTCCCAATCTTGCATAAAGCAACACTGAAGATCAATCAGTCTGCGACCTACATCTCCTATGGTTCTGACGTAGGACGGTACGAGCGAGCTCACCGGCAGTGACTCACTACAGCGAGACAGACCATTTTCTAGGTTGGAAAATGTGTACTTCAATTGTCTCCAGAATACAAAGCATTTTCACTTAATGTCCACATTTACTCAACATATGAAGCCAGTCATCATTTTCAGAGGCAGGTGAACATTGTGCTGTCTGCTTGTGATGGAGGGCTGTAGTGGATTTACAATGATCTGTTTCTCTGCTGCCTGCGGGATATTATATTGACTTTTTGGTTCTGGTCTGAGTTTTTAGACGGCAGAAGAGCCTGCTGGTTTTGTATGCTTGGTTTTGCTTCAGTTTAAAGCTCTATTTTAACACATTCTTGGGTGAGCATTTCGATCTATTGGATCAAATTCAATACATTTTGAATTATAATAAAATCCAGCGCTAATGAAACCCTAAAATTGATTCATGCCTTGGAATGTCTAGGGTGGTCATGGGTCATTCCTCCTCTAGTTCTTTAACCAAATACTGTAAATCAATCATCTCCGGTTAATGAATTTTGCAGCACAATGCAGGCGATGCATTAATAATTACAGTGATTTCTCAGTGTTCCAGTATCAGCCATGTAACTCTCGCTGCCTCAGTTTATCATCGAAAGTTTCCACCACAATGTCAATATCCGTACTTTTTACTCAACCAGTTTGTTAATCATTATTTAAATTGCCAGTTTTGTGACTGTATTGTTTTCTTCTAGCTACTTCAGTTTAGCTCATTCTAAGTTCCCGGAATCCAGCACTTCTATTATTAAACACCGATTTACACTGTTATTAAACTGTAGGTTAATCCCTCAACTGTTAAATATGATTCTTAGCAGCATTATGCTGTTAATAATCCAGACCTTTTGGACCTTTAAACACAGTGACCACCCACTTGTCCACTGATAAGGCATTTTTCCCCACCCAGGCTCTAGAACTAAGACCACTGCTTACTGTCTGGCAAGGTTAGTGGGATTTTCTCAGTTTCAATTGCATTTGTGTAAGTAATAGGTTAACTTCTTAATGGTAATTTGGCAAGCAAGTTAGCTAGTTGAGTGAACAGAGACTGTACTTTAGATAGATGTGGGAGGAGTGAGTTTTAGGATTGTTAAATTATTGTAAATATTTGCCATTCTATGTCGTACATGCGTCACTAAACAACTATAGTAAACACTCCTATTAAAATAAGTGCTAAGTGCTACTAACTTTACCCCTCCTCATCCACTCCCTCTCTTTCTCTCGCCATCTGTCCTTCTCTTAACTTTATATTTATCTTCCTCTGCCTCCCAGTCCCAGAGTACTTTGCTTTGAGCTAAGTTCTCAGGAACAATTAAATGGCTGATTTAAGTCATGTGTACCCCATCAACCAGTCAGACGTCACAGTGTGCCTCAGAATCCCTAGCTTGGTGCGAGAAAGATTTAAAACTCGTGTCTTCAATACAAATTAGTAATTTTCTACAGAACAGGAAATTCCAGGGCCCTGCTTTTTCTAAGTAAATTAACAACACATATGTGGCTCAGTATTATTGCATTGCCTCATCCCATTGTTCACTAACTGATTTATTGGAACAAAAGGCCTGTGTTGGCTAAATAAATGATTTAGGCCCAGAACTGTCTCATGGTAAATGTTTTGATTTACAATTTTTATTGCATTACTAGTTTGTTGACAATGGTTTTACTGATCAGTTGGTTGGTCACAAGGCTGGCAAGCCATTGTCTCTGTGTCCTTGTCTGTCTATTGACACGTTCACCTGCAGCCCTCCCATCCAACCAGCTAGAATTCACAGGAATATTAGGTCCAGATTTAGTCAACTCTAAGACAGATCCTTGAGTTTCTTGCAGAGGAGGCTTGTGGGAGGAGCTATAGAAGGATGGGCTCATTGTAATGGTTGGAATGGAATAAATGGAATGGTATCAAACACATAAAACATATGGAAACCACATGTTTGACTCTATTCTATTTATTCCATTCCAGCCATTACAATGAGCCCTCCACCTAGCTCCACCCACCAGCCTCCTCTGGTTTCTTGGTAGCCTAAGAGAAAGAAAGATGCTATGATTTTGACTCAACATTTATTACTTTTAAGGTGGTCTAATTCAATCACTTTAATTCAATATTAAAACAATCTAATTGGCATCCTACTTTTAGTTTGGCGATGACGACAAAGAAGAAGAGGTAAAATTACATGTCAAGCAGCATGGATCTAATCTGCACCAGTTTCATTGGCACACAGATCCACATTCAGCTGTATGAATGCCAAAGGCAGTTTGGACAGCCTCATGCACACCATTGATCGGTGTAAGTGATCAGGAGTCCCATCAGGTCAGCTCTTCTTTCACCCCCACCTTTCTTTACCATAATCTCGTTCACCAAGCTAAACTTGGCACCGCACCTGAGCCTACTCACAACCTATTTAGGTTGCACTGCATTTCTCATTATGGTTGAAAACTCTATAGGTTGAAAACTCTAAATGTGTCGCTCAGCTCAATTGTCTCCATGTCTACCAGGGGAGCCAGGTCAGGGAGGGTAACTGACTGACCAGTGAGTCTGGTGTCCTCAGTACCCCCAGTCTACCAGGCTGCTCTGTCACCACAGGAACCCCAGCCTCCGGCAGGGAGTAAACCTTCTACCCTCCATCTCTCCCAAAGCACTGTCCCTGCACTGCCATGGACCAATTGGTAAATGGAACATTAAAAGCATAAGCATTGTGCAAAATGATATGAGTGCTATTTCACACAGTCTTTGTGGAATGGGGTTGGCTGAGAGAGAGCGAGAGAGAGCGAGTGAGATGGGAGAAAGAGGGGGAGATGTAGGGAGAGAGAGAGGTGGGAGATGTAGGGAGAGAGGTGGGAGAAAGAGGGAGAGATGTAGGGAAAGAGAGAGATTGGATAAAGAGGAGGAGCTGTAGGGAGAGAGACTAATTGAGAGAGAGAGAGAGATGGGGGGATAGAGAAAGTGAGAAATGGGCGAGAGAGGAAGGGAGGTAACCTCAGCGTGATGTAAAGTAACCAGTGACTGATTGTTGGGAAGAGGCCTGGGGTATGAGTGTGTGTGCATGTGTGAGAGGGAGACGGGTGTATACATTGTGGGGGGTATGCATTGTGAGGGAGAGACGGGGTGTATGCGTGTGTGAGGGGGGTATGCGTGCGTGGGGGGGTCTGCGTGTGTAAAGGGTAGAGGGGGTATGTGGTGTGAGTGGAAGAGAAGGGTATGCGGTGTGAGGGGGAAAGGGTGGTATGAGTGTGTGAGGGGCGTATGCGTGTGTTTGGGGTGAGGGGGGCATGCGTGTCTGAGGGAGAGAGGGGGGCATGCGTGTCTGAGGGGGAGAGGGGGATATGTGTGTCTGAGGGGGAGAGGGGGGTATGCGTATGTGTAGACATGAGTGAAGGGGGAATGGGGCATATTGCAGAACGTAACTGCTGTCGAGCTACTTTACATAACAAAGGCATTCATTAATAAGACAGAGATGCCATTGCACTTTTTGTCAGAACTTACATAACAATCTATTTATTGCTCAAAGCCAGGCCTGTTCAGTGGCAGGAGAGATGAATTGGTGGCATACTAGGTAGGCCTGGTAACCCTGGGCCTGGGGCTGCATGCTGAATGCTCTCAGGACCATAGAGATAAAACTGCCCAGGACTGCTGTCTACAGTTTATCATATTTAAAACACCACATCTATAGATGTATTTCTGAATTTTAAAACGGCACTTCTGTATACCAGTATTTCGCTTATTTAGAGCGTTGGGCCAGTAACCGAAAGGTTGTTAGATCAAATCCCCAAGCTGACAAGGTAAAAATATGTCATTCTGCCCCTGAACAAGGCAGTTAACCCACTGTTCCTAGGCTGTCATTGTAAAATGAATTTGTTCTTATCTGACTTGCCTAGTTAAATAAAGGTAAAATAAAAGCATGTACAGTATATTTCAAAACATATGAGTCTGGCTGTTGGAAAATGGACAGTACAGTAGGTTTGCTCTACCTTAAACACCTAACATGATCTCTCTCGAAATACAAAATCGTCCCCCTAAAAACATGAACACACACAGCTGTACAACTCATTTATAAACTATTGGTACTTAAACAAAAACCTTTTTCAATACTCATCACACTCTCCACTGTTCCCCCTTCATTTTTAAAACATAATGACCTAAGCAAAAACATTACTCCTGTGTCTAGCAATCACTAAGCATGACACTAGCACAAAAATAGCACCTGCTTGTGCTTCAATTCTGGCTTGGTTTTCATTGTCTTGCTCTTCAAACTCTTTTTAATTCAGCTCAGCCAACTGGATAAAGATAAGCTAGCAGACAGATCCCTTTGCAACCTCTTTCAAAGTCCTCGTTATTTGTATAATAAAAAAATACAATGACCACACTACATGTGAAAAAGAGTGTGAGAAAGATGGCTCATTCAGAAATTGACTGTACATTAGGACATGGATCACAAATAATACAATTGCTTCAAGAATATCGTATACAACATTTTTCCATTTCCATAAAAAAAAGAGTCTTGCTAAGTCCTGTATTAACATCAATCCACCTAAATATACACCTCAATATTAACATCAATACACGAAAAGCAAAACGTAAATAATATTAATAATATTAACAATAATAATCTCCAGAGTTAGCATCCCCTGAGACCGGAGCTGTGTTCGAAAACTCATACCAACCCCACTAACCGTATATTAAGTATATACAATCTAACTAACTACCAAATGTTTATTGACTTGATTATTCATGTCATTCTTAACTTAGCTAAATGGTAAAGTCGTTGTGCATTCTCAATGGACTTTGTTAATTAGGTAAGATTTCAGAGCACTCTCGTCTGAGTGTGCCAGAGCACAGAATAACTGATGAATTTACGAACGATCAACACCCATTGAATATGGCCGGTGTCAGTAAAAATGCGTTATTAAATTGTTGCCAGCTGCACAGTAACAGTCACCAACGCTCTGGATAACATGAAAACATCCTAACGAGCTCTGCTAGGGCAAGTAAAATGGTAAGATTGAGTTGTTGTTTCATTTGTGCCTGAGAACTTCATGCTGCTCATCTCTGCATGATTGAAGAAGTCAGTGAGCTCCGTCGGGTCTATTTAAAAATGATGGGTGGGGAAGCTAAACCTACTGCGTGATAGGGAAAGACGAGATTCACCCGATCTGTCAAATGTAAATAAAACACTATAAAGAGTTTACATAATGTGTCATTACATACCTATTTGAAGGTTTGTGTCGAAATTTGAATCTGGTTTTTAGGACGACGCTAAAGTTATCTACAGAAGTAACGACTTGATGGCTTGCAGTGATGATGCAAAAAATGAATGCATTCAGTTTAACAATTGACTAGGTATCCCCCTACCCTGTCCCTAATGACACGTCACAAATTAACGTACAGCATCGGAGGGGTCAGTTTTTCAACTTTTCTCCAATAATATCGGGCCATTACCATGTCAACCAATGCTTGAATAGAAACGTAATTCACACCCCAGATTGATGCCAACACAGTTGCTACAGTCCCATTAGTTTTCATTGCAGCCTCATTTGCGTTGCGTAAATTTGTACAGAATGGGGTTAGTCAACAGTACACCCTTCGTAAGATGTCTAGAAAGTAATTTCTTATGCTAACAAGCTAGCAAGAGGGTGCATAGCAACAGCATCAACCTCCGGTCGACAGGCATAGCGCTAGTACGCTCAACTGAAAGGATACCGTTCGTTTACAGTACACTAAAATCAACTAATAGTATAAAGTATGTAGTATATACTCATTAAGTATGTAGTATACAGTATACAGTTAGTATGGGTATTTGAACACAGCTCGGGTCTGATATCTCGTACGTCTGTATGTTAACGGAGTAAGGTTTGACGGAAGTTTATGCAGGAGCGCTTCAGAGAGACTTCAAAGAAGGCCAGCCTACTTTCTGATACAGAATGTATTTTATTTATTAGGATCCCCATTAGCCGACGCCAATGGCGACAGCCAGTCTTACTGGGGTCCGACACATAACGAAAAACAGATCATTTGCATACATTATTGACACTATCGCCCATAATAAAGCTTAGTGCGCTGTGATAAACTCTGTCCAATTGCTTCAATACAGTGGTACAGTAGCTACATTCATATAGACAATATCGCTATAGTCTATAACCGGTATGGATGTTGATTGAATGATTTGTTTTCTGCTATTTAATGAAAGGCATGACCTATTCCTATAAAATAACCAAATATTTATTCCTAATTTCTTAACTTAACTCATCAATAAGCTTTTTAAAAGATATCTTTTCATCACCCAGATGTCCAGATATTTATAAGCAGAGACAAGATCAATGAGGGCATCATCCAATGTACGTATGCATAAATCATCAGGTACATTTTTACGTGATATTGAGAATAACATATACTTGGCTTTACCTGCATTAAGCGCCAATTTTAGTTCAACAAAGGCTTTCTGCAAAGCAATTAAGGCAGATTGAAGTTCCGAAAGAGCCTGGTCAACCGTGGGGGCAATAGCATACTGTAGCGGTTTCCCAACCGTACTAAGAAGGAAATATTTGTACGGTTAGGAGTCACTGTCTCTTTGAGGGCACAGCGGTTCCATACTTCCACGTATCAACCCGAGAAGGCACCCAGGTCACAGATGTTTGACCTGGTCCACCTAGCAAAAAAAAATGCTAGAACCTGCAACCCTCTATACTGGGGTCATCGTGGAAAGAATAGTGATTGACCACTACATCCAGGGCTTACCTTACGAGCTGAAGAAGGTTGTCAGCCAGGGCAATCCCACCACAGCGGATGGAGTGGTGAACCTTGTTTAAAGCCATGTCGAGCAACTGACAAACTGCTCAAATCCAGCTGACTGGACAGAAACACCCAGGAAAAGGGAGGCCTCAAAGAAGGAGCAAGACATCCCAACTGCAGACTCCCCGGGTTTGGAAAGAAAGAATCCATAGAGCGTCTGGAGAATGTGGGCGCATTTTTTACAACCTGAAGCAAGGGCTAGGAATAGAGGGGTTGATACCGACACCCGGAAGTGCTACTGCTGTGGAGAAATAGGACACATTGCATGGAACTGTCCCAAGAAGGAGGAACCCATGCAGGTCGACATTTCTTATCTACACCTCTGCCATGTCGTTTCTGCCCATGTCCAAGCCCACCGCCATCCCCCGCACCTCAGTCAGATACAGGTCCAAGCCCACTGCCATCCCCCGCACCTCAGTCAGATACATGTCCAAGCCCACCACCATCCCCCGCACCTCAGTCAGATACAGGTCCAAGCCCACTGCCATCCCCCGCACCTCAGTCAGATACAGGTCCAAGCCCACTGCCATCCCCCGCACCTCAGTCAGATACAGGTCCAAGGTAAAGAAGTAGATGTTCTTCCAGGCTCCGGGAGCATTGTCTCCCTTATCATGCCTTCACTACTAACCCAGTTGCAGAGGACTGCCGCTTCAACCATGCACATCACCTGTGTACATGCTGACACCAAAACGTACCCAACCGCAGATGTAGAGATTAACACCAGCAGAGCGGGGCGGTTCAGAGGTAACCTAGAGTTAATTGAAAACCTACCATATCCCATGCTACTGGGTGGCGACTGTCCATATTTTCAAGAATTGTGTAAAAGACTATAGGACAAAGGAGATGGCTGTGCCAGTAATAGGGCATAACCAGGTCCATTTACATTTTCCAGTGAAAATAAAATAGAAGAACAAGAACTCCCTGACCTATGAAAGGAACATTTTAACAAATTGGTTCTTACCTGCCCGACTCCCGTAGCCGATATTCGATTTCTCCTGGGAGAAGAAGGGGAAGGAAATGACGAAGAGGTAGGAAACCGAGTGGGGATAAATGGGCCAGAAATGGTGGAAGAGGAGGAAGAAGAAGCGCACGATGAGGGGCCTGGAAATTCTTATGCCTTTGAGATTTTTCCTCCCGAGTTAACACAGTATAGAGGAAAGTTTAGTACTGCTCAGCTGGAAGACCCCACGCTACAGAATGCCAGACAGAATGTCAAGGTAATAGATGGTATATAAATCCTGCTAATGTACTCACTTTTCCTAATTTTTCCATGAGAAACAATCTCTTATACCAGGTCACGAAGTCCAATTACGTCACAGTGGAGCAGCTGTTGGTTCCAACCCCGTTTCGGCAGACAATGCTGATCCTGGCCCATAGCCACTTGATGGGAGGACATTTACAGAGAGACAAAACACAAGAACGGGTGTTACAACACTTCTTCTGCCGTGGGTGTATACGAATGTTGTAAGGTATTGCCAGGGGTGTCCTGACTGTCAAATAATCTCACCCCTTCCTGATTTACGAAATCCCTTAATCCCGTTGTCAGCGATGGACACACCATTCGATATAATTGCTATGGCTTTAACTGGACCATTTACCATGGTCTGCAAAAGGTTTTCAACATATACTGGTCGTGGTGAATTATGCCACCAGGTATCCCAAAGCTATTCCCTTGCGTAGTGCCGACACCAAGAGCATCACCAGAAAGCTGCTACAGATGTTCTCCCGGGTAGGTTAACACCGTGAAATCCTGACGGACCAAGGTATGGTGTTCATGTCCAAGGTGATGAAATATGTATGTAAATTGCTTCAAATCAAACAACTACACACTTGATGCACATCCCCCAGACCCACGGCCTAGTCGAGAGATTTAATAGAACCATGAAATCTATGCTCAGACGGCCATGGAGCGGGATGGGCGAAACTGAGATCAGCTGCTGCTGTTTTTGATGTTTGCCATAAGAGAGGTACCCCAGGCATCCACTGGCTTTTCCCCATTTGAGCTATTGTTTTCCCACAGGCCCAGAGGATTGCTAAATGTGACGAAGGAGAACTGGGAACAGCCCAGCCCCCACAACACTGTCATAGAATATATAAAAGAAATGAGAGAACGCATAAACAGTGTAATGCACATTGTGAAGGAACATTTACAGCAGACCCAAGAGTCGAGTGTATAGCCACAGTCCAGCTCAACCCCGAGAGTTTACCCCAGGGGATCGGGTTATGGTGTCAGTACCCAGGACGGAATGTAAATTCCTGGCCACATGACGGGGTCCCTACGAGGTGCTGCAGAAAATGGGGCCTATGAACTACCTCATCCATCAGCCAGGGAGAAGGAAGCCAGAACAGGTGTATCATATTAACCTGTTAAAAAAAGTGGGTAAGTCAAGAAGCATGGTGGGGGGAGGTAAACAAACATACAGACATCAGTACTTTCGGCCACTTCCCCTTCTTCCGAGAACCTGCTGGAAGATATTACCCTCGGAGATGTATCACCTTCCCAGAGTTACGTTTGTTGGTTATGAAAAATAAAGATGTGTTTTCGTCCTTACCAGCACATGCCCATCACATCCTACATGACATCCTCACGCCTCCTGGGATAAGGGTTCATCAAAAACCTTACCGGGTGCCAGAAGCGAAGAGAGCTGCAATTAAAGAAGTGGGGAATTTGTTGGAGCTGGAAGTCATTGAAGAGTCACACAGTGCGTGGTCCAGCCCAATAGACCTGGTGTTGAAACCAGATGGTACAGTACGATTCTGTAATGACTTCCGTAAATTGATTGTCATTTTGGAATTTGATGCTTATCCCATGCCGAGAATAGATGAGATGAAAAAAAAAATGAGGAAATGCCCGGTTCGTTCGTACACTTGACCTAACCAAGGCAGGTTAGGTCAAGGTTCCTCTGACCCCTGCAGATTGTGAGAAGACGGCATTCTCGACTCCAGACGGCCTGTTCCAATATGTGTGACTTCCCTTTGGACTTCATGAAGCCCCTGCCATGTCTCAAAGGCTGATGAACCGCATTCTGCGGCCACCTCAATCGTATGCTGCAGACTACCTGGACGATGTGATAATCTACAGCCAAACATGGGAGGAGCACCTAATCCGATTAACAGCAGTCATACATGCCCTTTGGGAAGCAGGACTCAAAGCCAACCCAAATAATTGCATGCTGGGGGTAAGTGAAGCAAAGTATCTGGGCTATTCCATAGGGCAAGGGTTGATCAAACCACAAGAGAAGAAGGTCACTGTGATCCAGAATTGACCTCGCCCAGTGAATAAGTAACTGGGAATAACCGGTTCCTGGGAATAACCGGTTATTAGACGTTTCATCCAGGATTATGCAAACATTTCAGGAACCCTGTGTGACCTGACCCGGAAGGCCCAACCTGCCATGGTACAGTGGAACCCTGCAGCCGAAGAGGCATTTCAGAAACTGAAAACTGCCTTATGCACTGCTCCTGTATTCGCCAGATTTTTAGAAGCCTGGTTATACAGACAGATGCATCGGACACTGGAATTGGAGCTGTACTCTCGCAGGAAGTTAATGAAGAGGAATACCCTGTACTGTACATTAGCCGTAAATTGATTCCCTGGGAAACCTAGTATGCAACAGTGGAAAAAGAGTGTTTGGCAATCAAATGGGCTCTGGAGTCCTTGAAATATTATGTTTAGGGCTGCAAGTTTTTATTGATGACAGATCACGCTCCCCTTACCTGGATGAAGCAGAATAAAGACATTAACGCCCGGATCACCCGGTGATTCCTCAGCCTCCATCCTTTCCACTATCGGATCATGGCAATGTTGATGCCATTTATCGTATGCATGCCATGTTTTCTTCGACCACTCTGACCACAGGGTCAATGCTGAGGGGGAAGGTATGTAGTGGTTTCAGGGGTTGTGTTGTGGATGGACGTTATGTGCCTGCGAGGTTTCTTAGTTTTTTGGCTGCCAGGACCATGGACAGCAATGTGAAGTATTCCCCAGAGGCAGGACCACAGACAGCTCAGGGAAAACCTCTAGACTGCAGCAGAACAGCCACACCTGTCTCTAGTTGTAATCATAGCCAAACTGCAGACGGGTGAAACCAATCCGTTCCTCTACCTAACCGTGCCCTGAGTTCTTTCTTTGCCCCGGCAGGTGAAGGAGTAGGAGGTTATTGGAGAGACAGAGTGTACAGTGGAGAAGGAGGTTTTAAAGAAGGAAATTATGATTTCAACAAGGATTGGACCCCCAAAGACAAAGCTTGGAGGACCTTCCACTGGTGGCGAAGTGTTTACTTAGTTTGTTTTGGGTTTTGTATATCAAGAATGCTGCCAAAGCCTGCTAGTAATAAACAGGTTTAACTGGTGTAGTGTGTTTGTATGTGTAAACCCTGCCCGGCGCTGAAACTGCTACAATACAATACATCTGCATGTAACCATTTTTACCAGATAGACCAACATTGTTTATATAGACAGTAAAAATTACAGGACCTAAAATGTATTTCCTTTCATAATATCAAGGAAACCTGATTTAACACTGTCAGCAAAAAACATTGTGTCCTGTCTGTCAAGTAATTTTCAAACCAATTACATGACGCCTGATCCATACCGATTGCAGACAGTATGGAAACTGCAAATGTTGCTATGGCCTGAAACCAGACCAAATGCTATTTAGAAGAATCACTTCTGATTTTTCTCAGTAATGATGCCAGAGTGCTGACAATGAAGGTGGTCATGATGGAGTAGAAGGGGGGGTGGGGGCTTCGAGCTAGGCTAGCTCGAACACACCTGCTAGCTTGACTCCACACACCTGCAGCAGTGGATGGCATTGGGAGGTGCGGTAGGCTGGTGGAATGGACAGGGGTACATATGTTGTAGCGACTGGCCGGCTGTTGGTAAATTTCCAGGATCAGAGCTGTCTCCCAGGGCCGTTAGGTCCACCTCCACTGGGGTAAAACTGTTTGATAGCCGGATCAGATCTTCCAGGATAGATGGAGGACAGCCAGACTGCCTCCCTCCCGACTTCTGACACCTGGGTAGTGACCAGTCTCTCCCCTGGGCAGCGGAGTTGAGCTTACCATATGTCCGGTGGCACCCTGGCTGTAGGAGGCACTAAAGTCCAAGATGCGATTTGCTTGGGATGCAGCTAGGTCAGTGAAGTTTGAAAGCAGGTTCTGCTTTTGTCGCAGCTGAGCTAACAACCAGATAATCTATTTTCATAGCTGCTTGATTCTTGCATGGAAATCATCTCGCACCTATCGCATTTGGGCCTAGTCATGTATAAAAACACTGGTAGTCTAGCACTGCTAGCCTGCTAGCTAGTAGGATCCAAACTCTGGTCAGGTTGGAGAGGTCCCAGCCACAGGGGCTAACTACGATGCTAGCTTGTAACTAAGGGTGTGTGGTACAATGAAAACGCTAATCCAAACGCTAACCCAAAACGATATGAAAAAATAAAAGCGCCATAGATTAGGCTTTCAACAAACAACAAATTCACATGCCAAACAAATTGAAAAACACCGGCAACACACCAATCGGCCGTGATGTATTCTGCCTCAAGTGTTGATCTGAACATGTACACATGCTGATGCAATGTCATGCCTGTATGGGTTTTACAGAGTATGCACATATTGTACAAATGTACTATTTTAATTTGATCACTCTGTTGTCCGGGATAATTGTCCTGTGCAACAGGAAATGCAAATTGTAGTATATTAGAGGTTTAAGAAGTTTAATTTAATTTATCCTCACCAAAAATGTACTAACCCCTACAACAATGTATATTTATTATTATCACTTAATAATTAATGTTGTTGCAGGATTATTTTTCTGCTGTGAGAAACTGGTCAAATTAAGATATGCCTACGAGGATATAATATAGACATGTGCATGCATTATGTCTGTTAACCAGGAATCTTAGATTACCCAATTGTTTGAGGATTAACATCACCTGCCAATCTAATATGATTGACCTGTATCTGATGGCAAATTGGTGCGTTCCACTATCATGAGAGAAATACAACAGTGACAGACCTTGACTACAGTACAGTACATGTGCTAATTTCTAATAATGATTAGATATTGTAATTATTTGCGGCACAGTGAATTAGAAATACTGGGAGAGCTCCGGCAGAGGAATCCATTGTGCAACGAGCGGTGAAGGAGAGGCGAGAGAGTGACAGAGTTGGTCTCACCCTGACTATCACATTACCTCAGTGCTCACCATTAAACATGGGTCTGGCCTGGCTTCTCTCCACGGCCCCTTCAGCGCTCCCTCTCCCTCCTCTCTCTTACACACACACGTCATCTTACACACAACGTCATTATTTTCCACATCAAAACTACTGTCCTTGATTCAGTGAACTGGTGACGTGTGCTCTGGGTAATGGGGTTTGAAGTGCATCCAGTTATACCGTTTCAAATACTACAGTTTCATATGGATTTGAAAGGGTAGGTTTATTGTACTTGACTGATATCATGTTTGTGAAGTGATACTAACACTTAACACATGCCTTGCGAGCAAAGGTGCTCTTCTGTGTATCAGAAAGCAGTTCTGTCGTTCCGTGAGCAGTGGAGGCGCTGCGGTGTGCCTATTTTATACCTGACTAGCTGCATGTTTGGAATGGAAGGCCTGCCGACCGACCTCGTGCCTCATACTTCCCCTGGTGTTTATGCATTCACATTAGCATAATGTATACCTTGTCATGCCATCAAGTCAGTGGCCTACATGTACATTTAACTGGTCAACTGAACAATGTCACCTTTTATTTGAGGGTATTTTCATACATACCTGTTTTACCGTTTAGAAATGCATGCACTTTATGTAACTGAACAAATAAACCCAACCACCCTCCAAACACACCAAGACAGTTGTGAAGAGGGCACGACAAAGCCTATACCCCCTTAGGAGACTGAAAAGATTTGGCATGGGTCCTCAGATCCTCAAAAATGTCTACAGCTGCACCATCGAGGGTATGGTTGCATCACTGCCTGGTATGGCAACTGCTCGGCCTCTGACCGCAAGGCACTACAGAGGGTAGTGCGTACGGCCCAGTACATCACTGGAGGAAGCCCCTAAAAATTGAGCGGTACCTGAGTGCCAAGTCTAGGTCCAAAAGGCTCCTTAACAGCTTCTACCCCCAAGCCATGAAACTCCTGAACAGCTAATCAAATGGCTACCCAGACTATTTTCATTGTCCCCCCACCCCTTCATTTACGCTGCTGCTACTCTCTGTTATTATCAATGCCTAGTCACTTTAACCTACCTACATGTACATATTACCTCAATTACCTCGACTAACCTGTGCCACCGCACATTGACTCTGTACCGGTACCCCCTGTATATAGCTACGCTTATTTTACTGCTGCTCTTTAATTATTTGTTAAGTTTTTACTTATCGATTTTTACTTAATACTTATATTTCTTCAAACTGTATTGTTGGTTAAGGGCTTGTAAGTAAGCATTTCACTATAAGGTCTAATTGCTCCTGTAAGCAATTAGACCTTACAGGAGCAATTATTAGTATTCGGCGCATGTGACAAAACCAATTTTATTTGATTTTTGATTTGATTTTCAAGTGATTTTCATTCTGTACATTCAGAGGGACATGGGTGATATCATTCACAAGAGCCTGAATTAAATGTGGGTTATTGTTGCATAATCATGAGAAAATACACATCACACCACCTCCTCAGCAGTTATTTTACATTTGTAAGTTTTAGTAATTTAGCAGATGCTCTCATCCAGAGGGACTTACAGGAGCAATGAGGGTTAAGTGCCTTGCTCATCTTTTTTAAATAGATTTTGAACCAGCAATCTTTCGGATACTGGCCCAACACTCTTAACCTGTAAGCTACCTGCATCCCAGTGCCCAGTTATCTGAAGAGACATTACCTCAGAGGAGGCAGTACGGCGACTAGAACGAAATGAGCTCTTGCACCGTTTGTTGTAATAACTCCTTTTATGGCCTCTGAAAAATCAGTGATGTGCAACTTTCTAACTGGTTTGGCTGGCTCTGCCGTTTTGAGAGCTGGTGCAATCAGGTGCCTGAAGCAGAAGAACAATACTCTTCTCTCTGTTTGCGTTGTGTGATGCTTTGTTGTTTCTTTGTTCTGCTGTGTCAGACAGTCTTTCCAAGAGTGGACCTCACTGACTGACAGCTTTGGGAAATGTGGTCTCTCTCTCTCTCTCTCGCTCTGTGACAGGTCCGAGGAGTGTAGTCTGGCCAACAAAACTAGGCCACAGCGTGATTTCACATTTGTTACACAGCCAATACCATACGGCCTGTCCTGTCACAATGTGCATCTATTTATCACACAGTCCCATGGGCGTAAGCTCACTCTCAACTTGTCCGAGCACTGAATGCAGCCCTTTCACTGTAATGTATGTGCAGTATTTCAACACATTACATGCAGTGTATTCACACTAGAATTTCAAAATGTAAGCAAATGTTAATAATCCATATGTTTTCAGCATTTTGTAGACAGCATTTTTGAAGGCAATCTGTTTGTTTTCTGTCATAGGCTAGATATCCAAAGCTGAGAGAATTGACTGTTTTTCTTAACCGTGCTCCTGTAGGATCACAAACTGGAGGTTAAAGCACAGATCATGCTTTGCAGTGGAATTAAATAGTGAGGGGCACCTGTCGACTTGAGGCAGTTATTTTCCACTGTCATAGTAAATAAACAGTACCCCTTATATCAGTTTAACAAGGGAGACAGGAGAGGCCAGGGGAGAAGGGAGGGGAGGGGAGAGGCCAAGGGAGAAGGTAGGAGAGAAGCCAAGGGAGAAGGTAGGAGAGAGGCCAGGGGAGAAGGGAGTGAGATGAGAGTGGATAGGGGGAGAGACATTAATCTTGATCTGTTTCCGTTTCACACCCTGGAAACCTTTTTGTGTTTGCTTTTGTGTGTGTGAATGAGTGTGTGTGGATGCACGTGTGTGTATGCATGTATGTATGTATGTGTGTACATGTGTGTGTTTGTGTGTGACTCAGCTCTGAATGGGTCTATGGTAACACAGGGCTGCATGGGGAGATAGATGGGAGAAACTCCTGTTAGAAACAACCAGTAAAGAGGAAATGAGCACAGAGAGGGACACTATGGCAACACAGCTGGGGAGCCGAGATACAGGTCAGGGCTTTGACCAAGAGAACGTGAGCTGTGTCCTCAAATGCCTTTTAGCGGACACACATGGTCAGCTTTGGGGGTA
Organism: Oncorhynchus clarkii lewisi; assembly: GCF_045791955.1. Taxonomy (NCBI): domain Eukaryota; kingdom Metazoa; phylum Chordata; class Actinopteri; order Salmoniformes; family Salmonidae; genus Oncorhynchus; species Oncorhynchus clarkii. The sequence goes on along the minus strand of NC_092175.1, from coordinate 26,360,865 downwards.
CAATATTTTGTGTTTCACTGTCTACATGTTTATGAGTGTGCATTTGAGTATTTGTATTTTGTGTGTTTGTGTTGAGACGTTTATGAAGCAGCTCACCTCTTTGTTCCTCTCGGGCTATGCTCTAATTCATCATGACTCTGTGCTCATTGCTCATGTCTCTCCTCTTCTTCTTTTGTTGGCAGGAACGGGGGCTTTCATTTGCCTGAGACGAGGAAACAGAGCAGAATATAGCCCAGAGAGAAGGAGGCAGACAACGCGGGAAGGACTGACGTGGATGACTGCAGTCACAAAGATAGGGAATGGCGACGTGAGAGCCATGAGGGAGGAGAGCGAGGGGGTTTTGCTACACCTACACATCATCCCTGAACACTGTCTCTACTAACACCTCCCTCCCCCTTCCTGCTCCGCAAGCTTCCTAAGGGGGGTAACCCCTGATATGACCCCCAGCCCCCGTGGCATCAGGTAGTCCAGCCCCAGCTCCAGGCTCTGTGTGGGCCTCCCAACATGTCCTGGTGAGCTCTACGGCAACGCTAGTCGCAAAGCCTGGGATAAACCCACAGAAGACCAACGGACATACCCTAGACCACGAGGATAATAAAATACTCCTGAGTCATTCCTGCTCTGTGGTTCTCATTTCTCTCTGTGTGCTCTGAGTGGCAGGTTTGAAGAAAAGTGTCTCTCTCTCTTCCCATCAAGCCCCTGCAGCATTAAGGATTCAAACATAATCCAATCCCTGCTCTGACATACATTCCTTTTTTCTTTTGCCTAGTCTCTCATCTCTGCTCTTTTTGATATTTCGGATTATTTCGGTTTGATCCCATACACGCCATTTTTGCCACCCGGCACGTTCTCTTCTGCGATCACCACGTTTTCCTCAGTGTTCACCGCGTGGCAGACGACCATGGGTTGCCGGCAGAGTTCAGAGGAGAAGGAGGCGGCCCGGCGCTCCCGGCGGATCGACCGCCACCTGCGCTCGGAGAGCCAGCGGCAGCGGCGTGAGATCAAGCTCCTTCTGCTGGGCACCAGCAACTCTGGCAAGAGCACCATCGTCAAGCAGATGAAGATCATCCACAGTGGAGGCTTCAATCTGGACGCCTGCAAGGAGTACAAGCCCCTCATCCTCTACAACGCTATTGACTCGCTCACACGCATCATCCGCGCTCTCGCCACGCTCAAGATCGACTTCCACAACCCTGACCGCGCCTACGACGCCGTGCAGCTCTTCGCCCTGACCGGGCCGGCCGAGAGCAAAGGGGAGATCACAGCGGAGCTGCATGGGGTAATGAAGCGCCTGTGGGATGACTCAGGGGTGCAGGAGTGCTTCTGCCGCTCCAACGAGTACCACCTGGAGGATAACACTGCCTACTATCTGAACGACCTGGACCGCATCTCCTCCAACGAGTTCATCCCCACCGTGGAGGACATCCTGCGCTCCCGCGACATGACCACGGGCATCGTGGAGAACAAGTTCACCTTCAAGGAGCTCACCTTCAAGATGGTAGACGTGGGGGGGCAGCGCTCAGAGAGGAAGAAGTGGATCCACTGCTTCGAGGGCGTGACCGCCATCATTTTCTGTGTGGAGCTAAGCGGCTATGACCTCAAGCTCTATGAAGACAACCAGACGGTAAGGGAAGCCATGGGCAACACACGCAACATTAGCCATTACACAACCAGTCAGTTCCTGTCCACACTCTGTCATCACACCCTTGGGGTGTGCTGTTATCTATGACACTGTGGTGTTCTCCTCTTCACACTTCTCAGGGTGGATTACATTTAAGGTCAATTCTTACCACACTACTTATTTTTGCAGAATTTAATATCCTGTACATCATAATGTGATTCAAAATGGCAGAGGCCCAAGTTGACCTCTAGCATGTGTCCTCAGAATGTTGGAGGTAAATGATCAAGTAACCACCCCTATCTAACGATTCAAAGAGGAACATGTATCTGACATTCTGTGTAGATATGATATCTTTACCCAGTGAAAGCATGAAAAGGGAAGACTTTATTCATAGATAGAGAGCTAACTGTTGCGAGAAGCATTGAGAGCAGATAACACATGCAACAGAACATGAGTCTCATGTTATTTCTGCTGCTTCATTACTACTTCTATACAACCTTCTGCATTCCCCTGAATGCTACTTCTCATAAAACAATATAGAATGCTTCTGTCATGGTCTAGATTCTCCTTATCCACAATATATTTCCCGGAAAACATGTTAGTTACAGAGAGGTTTGGATCTTAGCTGTTAGAGAAAGGGAGGGAAAGTTGCTGCTGTAACATATAACAACGTGCATTCTTGTTTGTAACCTTTAGCTATTCTCTACCTTCCTGTGGCAACTGTGGCCTGATAATTCACGTGTAACATAAATAAGACAAGATGTACTAGGTCCTGGCTGAGTTAGTACATGAAATCAATTAGTTTTAGCGAGTTATAAATACATTCTTCAGAGGAAAATGCAGTTAGGTGTTAATTGAGTTCACAGTGTAAGGTGTGAGGGTGTACCTGTGAGAATTAGCAGCTTTCGAGGGCACTGTTCAGCAGTGGGATGTCGCAGGTGCAGGAACAATTGACTTCCTGGATGAAACGGGGGGGAAATGAAGAGAAAGAAGGAGAGGAAGTCAGGAATGGAGAAGGAAAAAAGGGATTGTTAAGAATTCAGAGCCCCGACTGCTCTCCTCCCCTGTCTTTGAGAACTCAGCCAGTGGACATTATTTATGTACTCTGGGTGTGGTTGGCAGCCACAGCTGATTTGGGACCTTATCAGTAAAGTGTCTGTTGGAACAGTTTACACAGTTTTCCCCTTTATTGCCACAGGCTTTTTCAACCCAATGTGTTTTGAGCATGAATAACATGAATACTATTTTAATTGTTAATTAGATACTATGGAATGTTGATAGGCCTGCACAGTGGTTAGTTATTCCAATCAACATCTTATGACGTGTTCAGAGAAACATTTTGTTCTAGTACAAACCAAGTTCTGGTGCATTTCAAGCCTTCAAGCACGTCATATGATGTATGATGTTTGAAATGACGAAAACAGCTCCAGCAGTAGTGGTGTCTGACTCTGACGCATGTTTTTCTGTTGATATACTACATGGCCAAAAGTAGGTGAACACCCCTTCAAATTAGTGAATTTGGCTATTTCAGCTCCATAGACAAACATTGGCAGTAGAATGGCCTTACTGAAGAGCTCAGTGACTTTCAACATGGCACCATCATAGGATGCTACTTTGTGGTAGGCCACACAAGCTCACAGAATGGGACTGTCGAATGCTGAAGCACATAGAGCGTAAAAATCGTCTGTCCTCAGTTGCAACACTTACTACCAAGTTCCAAACTGCCATCGGAAGCAACATCAGCATTACAATAACTGTTCGTTGGGCGCTTAATGAAATGGATTTCCATGGCCGACAGCCACACACAAGCCTAAGATCACCATGTGCAATGCCAAGCGTTGGCTGGAGGGGTGTAAAGATTGCGGCCATTGGACTATGGAGCAGTGGAAATGTGTTCTCTGGAGTGATAAATCACACTTCACCATCTGGCAGTCCCACGGACTAATCTGGGTTTGGCGGATGCCAGGAGAATGCTACCTGCCCGAATCCATAGTGCCAACTGTAAAGTTTGGCGGAGGAGGAATTATGGCTATTATTGTATACAATTCTGTGCTTCCATCTTTGTGGCAACAGTTTGGGGAAGGCCCTTTTTTGTTTCAGCATGACAATGCCCCCATGCACAAAGTGAGGTCCATACAGAAATAGTTTGTCGAGATTGGTGTGGAAGAACTTGAATGGCCTGCACAGAGCTCTGACCTCAACCCCATCAAACACCTTTGGGATGAATTGGAACGCTGACTGTGAGCCAGGCCTAATCTCCCAACATCAGTGTCCATCTCACTAATACTTTTGTGGGTGATTGGAAGCAAGTGGAAAGCTTTCCCAGAAGAGTGGAGGTTGTTATAGCAGCAAAGGGGGGATCAACTACATATTAATGGCCATGATTTTTGAATGAGATGTTTGACGAGCAGGTGTCCACATACTTCTGGTCATGTATTGTATCTTGAAAACGTAACTTCAAATCCTCACAATGGACACAGAATCCCCGGGTAACATTAATGTGTCTCATAACCTTTGGAGCCAGATTAGAATGCGTCTGAAGAGGCAGGGATTGGCAGGGAGGCAAGCAGCGAGACATGGAGGGATTCTGAGACAGTTAGGAAGTCAGAGAGGAATAGAGTCAGGGAGGGAGTCATGGAGAGAGACAGCATTAGGGCTGGCCCAGATTCTCAGTGGCTACCTCCCTGAGATCCCCCATACCTCCTCTGAGGGAGTTGACGCTGCTCATTCTCAAATAGCAATCTCTCTCTCCCCCCTCTCACGAAGGACAAAATGACTCGGTCTTAAACAGGAATATATTTTGAGGTATTTATTTTTTTGTGTGTGTATTGGTGCAGAAATCTTTCTTTGAGTCACTGTGAGACAAGAAGGAACCCCTGGCATTATCTCTAGGCAGTTTACGGATGCCACAGTTTTTTTTTGTCAGTGTATTTGTATGGGACAGCTAAGGATAGAGGAGTCTTTAGGTTAGAGATAGGGAGAGAGCAGGAAACAAATGATCAAGATAAAGCTTCCTAGAGAGCCATAGCAGAACTGGGATAAGAGTGACTGAGAGCTGAGGTTTCTCCACAGAGAAAAAGTGCTGGATCTACAATTACTTGAGTAATGGAGTGGGAATGGCTCTATAGTATAACCTACTCAACTCACTAACCACAGTCATCATTCAGCCATGCCCTTTAACAAAATGGACCCAGTTGCAATGGTTACCTTAAATTGCCAACATCCTTTGCGCAATCGGCTGATTTTGAATGTCCAATTTATTATTATTCTTTTTTTGCCAAGGCACCTGATTGGATTAGATAGCTCATGTGATGTTTCTCAGCCATTGACAGACAAGAACAAATGATGAACAAATTGATGTAACAATAGCATAGCTAATTGTTCAGCTTTGGAATATTGGTTTCTGTGAGCTGTAATGACTTATAGTGCTTGCCTAGTGCTTGATCTAGGGGAGAGGTGAGAAGGGGAGAGAAGATAAGAGAGAGTGGGTAGGGTGTGTGTCTGCCTGTAGATTTGATCTGTAGCGAAAGGACAGGACAGGTCCAGAGGTAATTTCAAGGAAGAGTTTGAATACAGGAGGCTGGGGAACACATGATGACCTTTGACTATGATATGCTAACATGTAATACAAGGCTGAATGACTGCAAAGAGGATATGAATGGGCAGAATCATGAGTACTGTAACCATAGAATTAGGAATTAGATCTCGACTCTCTCTTATTCCATCACATGTAGTGTAGTGCTGAATCACTGGTAGGGCATGCTACACAGGGATGTTAGACCCACCAGCCCATATTCCCTGATGCATTTACCCTGTCCCATCTCTGTCTTCATAATGAATTGGTTGCCATGGCGTCAGTTGCCTAGCAACAGACCAGTCAAACGCTCCTAATCCTGGGCTGTTGACAGTGAGCTGTGACTAGGGGAGGGGGAGGAGGACTGTACAACACACAGCAGCACTGGAGAGAATAGATATGAGGTGTGTGTGCACGTGCGTGCACTTCCGCGTGTGTGTGTTCTGCCTGCATGGGTGCGTGTACTGTAAGTAAATTAATGTTTGTATGCGGTAGGGAGTGCACAACAACTGGGTTGCATACTGGGTGTATGTGAGGTGAGAACAAAGTACAAGGGCTTGTTGGTTGGAGTGTTGTACAGTGGACATACATTTCAAAGAGCTGTTACAGTGATCTGTGATTGCACTCTAAGCCCCATAGACATAGTAGAGATGTTAAATTAAAGTGTCCAGTGACTCCAGAGAGGATCCAGAATAGGACCACACTTATCAACAGGTTTAACATCTCCTAAGGAGCGTAGGCGTACTTTCTCACGCTTCAATTTAACAAGTTAATATGAAAGTCCTAATTAAACGAGTTAAGGTAATACAATTTTATATTAATGATTAGGGAATTATGTCTAATTGGAAACTGGGTTTCACAGCAGATAGGATGACATAGAGCAGGGGTATTCAACTCTTACCCTATGAGATCTGGAGCCTGCTTGTTTTTAGTTCTACCTGATATTGCACCCACCTTGTGTCCCAGGTCTAAATCAGTCCCTGATTAGAGGGGAACTGTCACGTTCTGACCGTAGAGATCTTTTTATTCTTTATGTTTGGTTGGTCAGGGTGTAACTCGGCTGGGAAACTCTGTTCTTTGTTTCTATGTTTTGGCCGGGTATGGTTCTCAATCAGGGACAGCTGTCTATCGTTGTCTCTGATTGGGAATCATACTTAGGCAGCCTTTTTTCCTTTTGTATTTGTGGGTAGTTGTCTTTGTTAGTGGCATTATAGCCTAAGTAAGCTTCATGGTCGTTTCCTTGTTCTTTGTTTTGTTGGCGACATTTATCAAATCAAATAAATGTATGCTCACCATGCTGCACCTTGGTCCGGTCATTTCCACGATGACAGCGATCGTGACAGGAACAATGAACTGGAATAGGCTTCAAGGTCCAGAGTTGAGTTTGAGGGACATACAGTGGCTAGCGAAATTATTCACCCTCCTTGGCATTTTACCTATTTTGTTGCCTTACAACCAGGAATTAAAATAGATTTTTTGGAGGGGTTTGAATAATTTGATTTACACAACATGCCTACCACTTTGAAGATGCAAAATAGTTTTTATTGTGAAACAAACAAGAAACAAGACAAAAAACAGAACTTGAGCGTGCATAACTATTCACCCCCCAAAGTCAATACTTTGTAGAGCCACCTTTTGCAGAAACGGCAGCTGCAAGTCTCTTGGGGTATGTCTCTATAAGCTTGGCACATCTAGCCACTGGGACTTTTGTCCATTCTTAAGGCAAAACTGCTCCAGCTCCTTCAAATGGGATGGGTTCCACTGGTGTACAGCTATCTTTAAGTCATACCACACATTCTCAATTGCATTGAGGTGTGGGCTTTGACTAGGCCATTCTAAGCCATTTAAATGTTTCCCCTTAAACCACTCGAGTGTTGCTTTAGCAGTATGCTTAGGGTCATTGTCCTGCTGGAAGGTGAATCTCCGTCCTAGTCTCAAATCTCTGGAAGACTGAAACAGGTTTCCCTCAAGAATTTATCTGTATTTAGCACCATCCATCATTCCTTCAATTCTGACCAGTCTCCCAGTCCCCATTACCATGCTTCACTGTGGGGATGGTGTTCTCGAGGTGATGAGTGGTGTTGGGTTTGCGCCAGACATAGCGTTTTCCTTGATGGCAATACAGCTCAATTTTGTCTCATCTGACCAGAGTACCTTCTTCCATATATTTGGGGAGTCTCCCACATGCCTTTTGGCGAACACTAAATGTGTTTGCTTATTTTTTTCTTTAAGCAAATGCTTTTTTTCTGGCCACTATCATAAAGCCCAGCTCTGTAGAGTGTAAGGCTTTAGTGGTCCTATGGACAGATACTCCAATCTCCGCTGTGGTGCTTTGCAGCTCCTTCAGGGTTGTCTTTGGTCTCTTTGTTGTCTCTCTGATTAATCCCCTTCTTGCCTGGTCCGCAAGTTTTGGTGGGTGGCCCTCTCTTGGCAGGTTTGTTGTGGTGCCATATTCTTTCAATTTTTTAATAATGGATTTAATGGTGCTCTGTGGGATGTTCAAAATGTTTAATCCAACCCTGATCTGTACTTCTCCACAACTTTGTCCCTGACCTGTTTGGAGGGCTCCTTGGTCTTCATGGTGCCACTTGCTTGGTGGTGCCCCTTGCTTAGTGGTGTTGCAGACTCTGGGGTCTTTCAGAACAGGTGTATATATACTGAGATCATGTGACACTTACAGTAGATTGCACACAGGTGGACTTTATTTAACTAATTATGTGACTTCTGAAGGTAATTGGTTGCACCAGAACTTATTTAGGTGCTTCATAGCAAGGGGATGAATACATATGCACGCACCACTTTTCAATTTTTTTTATTAAACCTATATATATATTTTTTCATTTCACTTCACCAAATTTGGACTATTTTGTGTATGTCCATTACCTGAAATACAAATACAAATACATTTAAATTATAGGTTGTAATGCAACAAAATAGGAAAAACACCACGGGGATGAATACTTTTGCCAGGCATTCCACTCTTGGCTTAGCTCTTGAAACACTCACCGACTATGCAAAATAATGTAGTCAATATTCAAACATAATTAACGATCTCAAACTCAGTTAGTCCTTGCCTCTCCTAATCCACATAGAGCATTTCTACAAAGCCACCATGTTTTCTCCCAACCATGCATGTATACCAGGAGTGTCAAACTCATTCCATGGAGGGCCTAGTGGCTGTGGGTTGTAGTTTTTTCCCTTTCAATTAAGACCTAGGCAACTAGTTGAGGGGAGTATCTTACTAATCAGTGACCTTAATTAATCAATTAAGTACAAGGGAGGAGTGAAACCCGCAGACACTCGCCCCTACTTGGAATGAGTTCGACATGTGATGTTAACCAACACACAGCAAAGTGCACTGTGTTGTAACCCAACACTTTTGCCTGTAAATAATAGGGGTGTCTAGCAAGCAGTAGTAGTCATGTGAGTTAGACTTTAGAGTCCTTGATGAATGTATACATTATAAATCATAATTATTACGGTATGGAGAATGTATGGGGGACATCAATGACGGTAAAACATTGAAACATAAAAATTACTTGTGGAACCTTCTTGAATTCAAATGATCCTGGAATTAAATGTTGTTTATAGGCTGCACATTTAGAACCCAGAGCTTTTGATTGGATGTTGCAAAGAGCAGCAGCACAGTGTACAGCCAGCGAGAGGAGAGAGAACTGAGACAAGAGAGAGTGTATGTGTATAGAGAGCCCTTTTCTTTGAGGCTCTGCCAATTATATGGTAGTGCCATATGAAGCGAACCTTAATGAATTGAATTATGGAGGGGTGGCTCTTCACTCACTCCAGGATATATATTTACTGGAAACAAAGCATTAACACAGGGTTGAACCTCCTCATTAATACTTAAGCGTAGGCTTGTGTGTCTAGAGTGCTCAGGGAGAAGGGGCACTGCCAGGAGGCCATGGAGAGGGAGGGTGATGGTGTGTGTAGAGTCTATGGGAGAGGGGAGCTTCATGCTGTGTGCTGCTACCCTGGTACCCTCTCCCCTTTCCCTCCTTGCCACTCTCCCTCAGAGAAGCTGTAACTCTTACTATGATGGAGTCGGCAGGTACGGAGTATAGAGGATCCCAAAGCACAGTGAGTGGGCTTCTGCCTTCCTCTCCACACAGCAGGGCTCTGGCGTAGAACCTCTGAGAACATGTGGAGGGCAGGAGCCACTGGCTCTGACCTTATTTAGTGTACACTGCTTAGGGCCCTGAGCTCAGTCCCTATTATCAAATTACATTGTATTTGTCACATGCGCCGAATACAATAGGTGTGGACCTTACCGTGAAATGCTTACTTACAAGCCCTTAATTAACCAACAATGCAGTTTTAAGAAAATAGAGTATAACTTTTTGAGGATCTGGGGACCCATATCAAATCTTTTCAGTCTCCTGAGGGGGAAAAGTTGTTGTCGTGCCCTCCTCACAACTTTCTTGGTGTGTTTCGACCAGATAGTTTGTTGGTGATGTGGACACCAAGGATGCCTACTTATACCAGAGAAAAGAGCCTGTGTCTCACGCCACTGCACCGGTTCCTGTTTGGAGAATCTCTAAGCTCCACCAAGAGCTGCTTCAGATCCATAACAAGTCCGTATATTGATGATTGGTTCATAGAATTTATAGTATAAAGGCATCTGAATGTATTTGCCTAGTCCCTGGTTTAACATTGCACACATATCTCTCTCTCTCTTTCTTGATCTTGTGATTTGCTCAGAGCACCATGATATTTTGTGTAACCTTTTAAACAGCAGCCCAGTCTTCGAAATGGACTCCTCCTTCAGTCACAAGCTACTGGATACACACCACATGCCTGCAGCCTCTCCAGCCCCATCCATCCATCTCTCTCTCTCTCTCTCTCTCTCTCTCTCTCTCTCTCTCTCTCTCTCTCTCTCTCTCTCTCTCTCTCTCTCTCTCTCTCTCTCTCTCTCTCTCTCTCTCTCTCTCTCTCTCAGATAAAGGCACATTCTTGCAGTACGTCTGTCTACTGTTAATCATTGGGGAGCTTTAATGTAATATCAGATCTATCAAGCCTAAGGTTTTTGTTAGTCACATAGATATTGTACATCTTTGGAGAAGCATAATCCATTACCGTGCTCTACTTGCTGCATCTGTACTGATGATGTCAGTCAGATTGTTCATATTTTCACATTTGGCTTCACCAACTGCCCAGCATGATCAGCAACTGTTTCCTTGTTATACTTCTATAACAACTACACTACCCAGTAATATGTGCAAATATTTTTCAGTATGCCAGTATTTTAGGGAGCTGTCCTCTTTGTTTGTACATTTAATGGGTTTTAGAGGTTTGAAACACAAACATTCACCAAAAGTTAAAAAACGTTGGTAACAGAACTGGCTCCTTTTCAGGAATTTGGAAAACATTTTTAGAAGAAAAATACAACTTATCCTAGGGGTTTAGATAACGCACAGCTGACATCTCTGAGGCAGCACAAAACAAATGGGTCTTAGTCTGGTGGTTAAAAAAAACTAAGAACCACAAGATACGCATATTGCGTAATTTAAAATGAGACCAAAAATACAGTCTAGCAATCATAGAAAGAGAAGAGACAGTGAAGTTGTGTTTTGGGCAAAGCCAACGTCAGGCAGGCTATGCTTATGCTTCCATGACTAAAGCTGAAGGGTTGCGTAAATATGTCATTGCTGAGTATATGTTGGGCTTAAGAGATGTACTCAACCTATCAAGTCTATTCTGTCGCTTAGTCCAACTGTTCACACTGGCAATTGTTCCTGTACATGGTTAAGTTCAGAGTAACACACGGTGGAGATTCCATGAAACGTAATACCTTTGATTTGTGATACATTTCATACTCACCTGACCTAAAAAACAAGTCTTTGATGTGTTATTTTACTGTGCATAGTTCCAGTAACTCAGTTAGTGTTTATGTGGGCCGTAACATTTCTCTACTCATGCTAAGGTTAGTGACAGAGAGGAGACATGTGCTCTGTTTTCCTGCAGGATGAGAGTTTAAGTGCAGGTCTTTGTCTGACCGAGTCATCAGCACATGTTTAGACAACATAGAAGCCACACCTTTGGCTGCTCGAGTGGAAATCTGTGACATGCAGAGCAACAGCCACAAATATTTTTTTTATCTACACTATAGGTTCAAAGCCTGTTCTCATTTTCAATTAGTTATTGGCAACTTTGTATACATTTTTTTTTGGCAGATATAACAGTTGAAGCAAATCATATTCACAACCAATAAAAATGATAGATTAAATCCACTCCAATTAATTTAACACAATCAAGGCTACAAACAGCCTGTATGTAAAATAGCATTCAAAGGATCCTGTGAAATAGCTGGTTCATTGTTTGTTGAACAGCCATTCTCCCACATATCAATAGGCTGTGTCTCATGTCAGTACGCAAACAAAAATTCTCATTATTGACTCTTCTCCCTCTCTCCCTCCCTCCTCTCTATAGAGTCGTATGGCAGAGAGCCTGCGTCTGTTTGACTCCATCTGCAACAACAACTGGTTCACCAACACCTCACTCATCCTCTTCCTCAACAAGAAGGACCTGTTGGCCGAGAAGATCAAGCGCATCCCTTTGACCGTGTGCTTCGCCGACTACAGAGGTCAGAACACCTACGAGGAAGCAGCGGTCTACGTGCAGCGCCAGTTTGAGGACCTCAACCGCAACAAGGAGACCAAGGAGATCTACTCGCACTTCACCTGTGCCACAGACACCAGCAACATCCAGTTTGTGTTCGATGCAGTCACAGATGTGATCATCCAGAACAATCTCAAGTACATTGGGCTGTGCTAGGACTGGGGATAGGGTGGGGGGAGAGCGGGCTGCTTGGCAGCAGTAGGCCCGCTCGCTACCAGGCACGGTACACACAAGGTCTGCCTGCCTGTCCGTCTCTTTGAGGAAGTGGAAGAAAGAAAAAACCTGCAAGGGGGTTGGGGATTGTCAGGGACAGGCTATAGGTTCAACCAACCTGCTTGAAATGTTAGAGTTGAGGGTCAAAGGTCAAGATGGGATTCACCCAAGGTCAGCATAAATGTGTTTGCACTGAATATATAAGTATGTAGAGACACACAAACACACATGTACACACACATCCTTATTTTTGCTCACACACAAGGACTTGGGATCAACTGTCAAGCATTTGTTTGACATGGAAACACTGGAAACTGAAGACCGTGTCACCTACCCTCTGCCTGCCAAACTTGGGATTGAGCAGTCCGAGTTCTTTACTGTCAGTTTCAAAGTTACATTTGTCTTTTTAGGTTGTTTGATTTACCTGAGTCATTGAATGCTGCTTTGCGAGACGAATTTTGAAAATCAATAATTTCCTTTGGATTTTTCCCCCTTAAAAGGTGGGTTCACCTGGCAAGGTATAGGGAGATGATGAGTCACAGATGTCCTGGGAATATCGTACGAGGACATGACTTACTGTATATCACAGGGTTTCCGTCCATAGGAGAAAACTTCCACAGTCTGAAGCTGAAGTAAAGGGTATTTATCTACACACATTGGATCTCATTTTTTGAGGGCTGAATGGCTCTTCGTGGTTATTCTGTTGGTCTTTCTTTATTTGTCAAAACCTGCCTTTTAGAGCAGGTCTCTCTGACTTACCAGGAGAGTGTTTCACGCCATAGAGTCATCGAGTGTTCTCTAAGATCATTCCAGTTTCCTGCAACAAAGACTTTAAAAAAACAGTGCCAATTTTAGTGTAAATAAAAACAGATCCCATCAATAATATTATCTTTGGGGTTTTTATTGACAGAAACCGTAAAACATGCATGATTTTGTTACTTTGGGATATTGATACATTTTTCTTCCGATATGATTACTTTTATTTTAGGTTTAACTAATATATTCCCCAAAAATATATATAAAAGTCAAACACTGTGTACGATTGTACAGCTGTTGTACTAAGAGGAAGGAATATATTGAAAAGAGTTCTATAAATTGAGATGATGATGATGGTGATGGTGATGACATCAATGACAAGCTCATTACAAACCCAGCATGAGAACATACTGTGGATGGAGGGAGGATTAAAGGAGAAAAGTTAAGACTGCAAAAAATATGAATGACAAAAAAAACAAACAAAGTTTAACCCTCCTTGCATTGTCTATGTGGACGTGGTTATACAGTGGGTTTGATGTGTAAATATGCTGTAAGGTTCACTGTTAAAACAAATGATCAATAAAAGGTTGAGTTAGAGTGAAAGAGAACGTGAAAGAGAGAGGGATGAAAGCCCCCGCTCTACTCTCCTCCAACCCTCAACTTTTCAGCGAAGAGGATGATGTGCAAACTCAGCTAAGGGCTTCAGGCTTGACTTTACAGGATGTCCAGTTCAACAAAAAACAGCCAATTTAGAAGAACTATAAAAAAATAACAAATAAAATGAATTATGCAAATCCTGGTTGTGCTAAGAATGTGTTTTTGGGTGGTGGTCATGGGTAGGGTAGGGGTATACAGGGAAATACATACTGCTATGTTTCAGATCTGCATGAGAAAAGTTTCCACAAATAGCATTCCAGACACTGTGGCTGATGAGGCACTTATGCCACTAATTCTAATCTCACACCACGCTCCCACTATTTCCCTCCATAAAGTATTTACCAATTTGTGAGTGGGACATGCAGTTCCTAAACCATCTCTCTCTCTTTTCTCCAAAATAACCATAAAAAGAGCCTGTGCTTTTCTGGGCCACCATGCTGCACTACCAGGGAGGGACACATAATTGACACACAATTAGAGTAGGCAATTCAATTACTGGTAAATTGATTTATGTAATGAGAATTGTGTTGCAGCAGAGACGTGACAGGGTGGCAGAGGCGATTAGGATGACCACACATTCCACTCAAATTGAAGCACAAACCCTGCATGACCTTTTCCGACTGCAAATGGTTACACAGGTCACTGTTTGGCCAGCCACAGAGCCTCCTGCTTATTTAGAATGTATGCATTATTGCTTCATTAAGTTAGCTTGCATGGAATGATCGACGTGACTGAGTAAAAACAAGGACAGTGTCTGTCAGAGCCGTGCCGGATAACTCAATCTCAACCCTGACCCGCTGACCCTGTAGCTGGACCGGGTTTTAACCTTGTTGACATCTAAGCCTCAGAGAGAGAGAGAGAGAGAGAGAGAGAGAGATCCACCAAGACTCCTATTTTGTGAGTGGTTATGGAGTAGTAGCAACACAGTAACAATGGGCATTCGTTTGAGTTGTAAAATGTAAATGAATTCCAGTGAAAAGAAAGCAGAGGCCTGCTAAAATCACACCTGGTGGCTGTCATGAGGAGTGATACCAACTGAGCAAGAGAAGACAGAATACCTTTGAATTACTGGATGGGAGGTGAATTTAAAGACATATGGAGATCAAACAGACTTAAAACCATCAATGTTTTCAATCATCCATCATGGAACTATAATGTCAAAAGCTTCAGTACAAAATATATCTGACATCACGTGGCAGAGGCAATAACCACTGAGGTGCTGTGGACACAGTATGTTTTTTAATAACGTTGTTGGTGGGTGAAGTGGAAACAATGTGGAACAAAGCAAGCAGCAGCCATACATGGAAACAAGTTTTGCAGTTACAAAATTGTTAGGAATTACAACATTGAGGGGCCAGAGCAATGTTTCTGGATCATGCTTTGTGTTTCCACCAGAAATGCTCTTAAGTTTGTCTACTGGTGTTGAAATGCATTGTGTGCCCACTTGTAAAGAAAATGGCTTTATTTCTATTTGCTTTGTATCTTCTTGCTGTAACTCAGTGGGATCACAACACGATTTTGATAGATTTTTGTACAATTTGCAGCATATGACAGACACCTCAAAAGACTCCAGTCGATTTTCTCAAGTGTATTAGTAATAGAAGATGACTGAAGATGCCCTTTGCCAACAGAGGTGTTGAACATACACAATATTTGATAAAACAAACACAAGGACAGGCCCAAATACCATGCTGAAAGTCAGGGAGGACATGTGAATGTCTATTCAAACGTCATCATTCAGCACAACTGTAATATGATCCTCTGCTAAAGTGCTGTCATATTTGTCATATTTGTCTGTCTTGTCTCTGTCACTGAAAGGCCCAAATGTCTTTGCAACAGGATAGGATTAATGTGAGGGAGGTGAGGGGTGCAATTAAGCCTCATACACTGTTTTACAGTCAATCACTATTGATCAGGGATGAAATGGAATTACACCTTGGGTGAGAAGGAGCTATTAACTCACATGCATTCTGGTTAGTGGACATTAAAAGGACATTAGTTGGCACTGACAAAACGTTGGCACACGGTGGCAGGCGGTGATCTGGTTGAGACTTCCCTCTCAGGCACCAGGCCTGGGACCTATTTGACAGTTGGACAATCCTTTATAATTATAAGATAGGGGGATAATGTTTTATGTAGGTAGGATGTGGGGAAAAAGCAAACCTGTTTTGCATGACACAGCAGTATGCATGGATGGCTCTTTATCTGGACCTATGCTGCCTCCCTGTGGGTGAGAGTGGAACTTGCAGCAGCAGTGACAGATTCACAGCATACTGAGAAGACACCTGTCTGAAAACAGAGGTGGGATATTATGTCATAAATATATCTAACATTGCCCACTCCCCACCAGCCAGATAATTGCCCACTTCAAACAGTGCTTAAGCAGAGAGGCCTCTACATGTCTCCCCCTGAGACTTTTCCAGCTGATGAGAGACTCTCTGTAGCCAATCAATTCTTAATGAGAAAGAGGAATTAAGCCTCTAGAGCTATCGATCATTTCAATGATTGGTCTTATTCACTTCCATCACACAGACAGTATCATCTGCAGTAATTTGGAGGACCTTGGCAATCAGTTTCATTTTTCTCTGTACACTTTTGAGAGCTTGTGTGTTCAACCATACTGACTAGAGAAGAAAGGGGAGAAAGAGTGGGACCACTGTTCTTACTAAAGAATAGAAACTAAACACGTACTTCAGTTTCATTGCTGTAACTTTCCAGGATTTCTCATCATTGCATAGATGGAATAGACTGCAGCTGGTTTCACATAGCCCTATACCCCCTTCATAGAAGCTACCTGCCTTTAGCACCTTCTGATTGAAGGCATCTTCGGGGGGCCTTTTGTTAAGAGCCCCGACGCTCGGTCTGAATGTGAACACGGTAGCCCATTCATAGAAGCTAACTACCTTTACCGCTTGTTGATGAAGGTATCTTCTTCCCGGAGTCCTTTTGTTCAGAGCCCCGACGCTGTTTCTAGAACCGTATAGCAATTGAGAATCGATTCACGTTAAGATGGAGTATTTGGCTATTTTGGCTGCCAGAGCGAGTCTACCTCTGAAGAGAACATCGGTAGCCTCAGTGCAGTCAAAAACGTCATTTTCAAGTGTTTCATATATATCCACACTATGAGGTTGGGATAATACTGTTAAATTGTGAAAATTATGATCAATGCCCTTTAAGTGTAAGATCTATTTGAAAAGACTACCTGAAATGTCAGCTTGTTTTGGTGGGATGAAGTTTTGACCTTCCATGGGGACACCACCATGTGGTAAATTAGTTTATAGACCAATAAGAAAGAGTTCCAAACCTCTCTGTCAATAACAGCTAACTTTCAGTTTCCCTATCCCCACTCAGACCACTCCCAGACAGTCCAAGCAAAAATCCCAGTAAGGTGATCGCTCCGCCATTTCCTGTTTGCAAAATGTTTATGTGACAAAACAAGCAAGTCCAGTGTAGAGAATCATTGTACCATCTAAACCGCTGTGAAATATATTTTCCATAATAAAAAATATTGTATATTCAGCTGTTTGAAGCTGGTGTAAAAAAAAACAAGAGTAAAAGATGCAAAAACAAAACTTAAGATAGGGAAGCATAGGAATAGCGCACATAGAACAGATCTACCGCTTCTTAGACTTCCTTTCCTCCACTAGATATGCAGGTAACTGCCAGAATAAAGAAAACATGGACATAAAGTGTCTTAATAGGGTATTGATGGGCCACCACGAGCCAGAACAGCTTCAATGCACCTTGTCATAGATTTTACAAGTGTCTTGAACTCTTTTGGAGGAAGGCGACACCATTCTTCCTCAATAAATTACATAATTTGGTGTTTTGTTGATGGTGGTGGAAAATGCTGTTCAATGGCGAACGTGCATAAAGATGGCAGAATTCAGATATGATGTCATTGTTTTAGCACTATCCACTGAGTTTTATAACAACTTTTTTTCCCCCAAATTGCTTGTGTCTAGAAGCAAAAATTGGGATCATGTATACTCTGCTAATGACAATACAAAAAAAGACACACGGAGAGCAATGTACAATTAAGCAAACTAACAAAATGAGGAATTTGTGATAAGTGCAAGGGGGCCGCCATCTTTATGCACCTCTGCTAATAGGTTGACATCAGGTGACTGAGATGGCCATGGCATAGGACCCTAGAGGCTCCTGAGTGACGCAGCAGTCTAAGGCACTGCATCTCAGTGCCAGAGGCGTCACTACAGTCCCTGGTTTGAATCCAGGCTCTATCACATCCGGCCGTGATTGGGAGTCCCATTGGGCGTTGCACATGGGGGGTGGCAGCCTAGTGGTTAGGCAGTTAACCCCCTATTCCCCAGGTGCTGATGTTGATTAAGGCAGCCCCCTGCACCTCTCTGATTCAGAAGGGTTGGATTAAATGCAGAAGACACATTTCAGTTGAATACATTCAGTTGGACAACTGATTAGGTTCCCCCTTTCCCAATTGGCCCAGCACTGTCTGTGTTTGGCCCGGGTAGGCCGTCATTGTAAATAAGAATTTGTTCTTAACTGACTTGCCTAGTTAAATAAATGAAAAAGTACAGTCAATGCTTATGAACTTAAGTTTTTTATGTGAATTTCCATATCATTGACACTAACAAAAGGGTTGAATTGTTCAGCAACATGTGCAGTAAACATGGCTTTGGTGATGAAAGGTACATCATGTATTTGTCATCTCCCTATCAGGCCACTGCATGTTGTGACATGGGCTTGGATGGTGACACACATCTTCTTCAAGCTTCCTGACTCAATTCTGGGGTCTTCAGTGGTTCCGGAAGCAAGGCCCTTACCTGGGAGCACAACAACAATCTCTCTGTCTCACAGTCATTCTGTTAACATACAGTATATTGTATGTAACCACTCAAATTCATACAAACTGCTACGGACGCAAGCGCCGACTTATATTCACTTTGTCCCATTCTTTAATCTTGTCTGGGATATAGGTGAGAAACCTGTATGATATATATTAACACAAACGTATTCACTGTAGACACGACACCTGAATTGATTTTAGACCTTTTAAATGATAAACTCCAAGTATATTTGTCTGGATGTTTAAGTAATCACAAAAGTTAGTAAAAATATGAAGACCAACATGACAAACATGCTATGAAAAAATGTGTGTTTTGTTATCTTAAAATAAAACAATGTAAATGAGTTGTTCATGCAAAACTATTGCATTTGGTCAGCCCCAAAATGTGTCCGTTGAAAGCATTTCACTATAAGGTCTGCAGCTGTTGTATTTGGCGCATCTGACAAACAACATTTGATTTGATTTGACTATAGTTAGCTGCTAGCTTAGCCAGATGCAGCCTGTTAGGCCAGGATAATTTTGCAGCCTAACTGCTTCAAATAGGGTGATTAGCCTAGGTAGCTAGCTAGCTAAATGAAAGTATCAACTATTGCTTAATTCAGAAAGTAGGCTTCACCTCCGAGTTACATCTGTAGGCAATAGCTTGCTAGCTAGCGGGATCTAGCTAATGTGAGCTAGCTTGCATTGTTTCTGATATGCCACAGTCCTGCTTACTTTACATCTGACATATGTAACTACTGTAGCTAGCTAGATAAGAATGGTTTATGATAATTGCAGTGCATTATCTAGCACTTAGCTGGCTAACCAACTATGCAGTTATAAAAGACACTCACTCTGTAACTTACCATACTTTTCTGACCAACTAGACAGAGTCGCTGAAGTAACGGTGTTGAGGCTGCTGCAGCTTTAAGATTTCCCTTCACTGGAACTATGGAGCCTGAACGATGAAAAACAGCACCAGACAATTATTCCTCCTCCACCAAACTTTACAGTTGGCATTATGCATTCAGGCAGGTAGCGTTCTCCTGGCATCTGCCAAACCCAGATTTGACTGCCTGATGGTGAAGCGTGATTCATCACTCCAGAGAAAGCATTTTCACTCCTCCAGAGTCCAATGAGGGTGAGGTTCACAACACTCCAGGCGACGCTTCGCATTGAGCACGGAGTTCTTAGGCTTTTGTGCGGCTGTCGGCCATGCAAACCCCTTTCATGAAGCTCCCAACGAACAGTTATTGTGCTGACGTTGCTTCCAGAAACAGTTTGGAACTCGGTACTGAGTGTTGCAACCGAGGACAGACGATTTTTACGCGCTTCAGCACTTAGCGGTCCCATTCTGTGAGCTTGTGTGGCCTACCACTTAGCTCCTAAACCATTGTTGATCCGTTTCCACTTCAATAACAGAACTTTCAGTTGACCAGGGCAGCTCTAGCAGGGCAGAAATTTGACAACCTGACTTGTCGGAAAGGTGGCATCCTATGACAGTGCCACGTTGAAAGTCACTGAGCTTTTCAGTAAGGCCATTCTACTGCCAATGTTTTGCTGTTTATCTTTTGAGACTGCATGGCTGGGTGCTCGATTTTATACACCTAACCTAAATCCACCAATTTGAAGGGGTGTCCACATACTTTTGTATATATAGTGTATATAGTGTAGCTATATATAGTATAGTATAGCTATAGTGTAGCTATTCAGTACATTGCAGTAGTCATGGCCAGGATTCTCATTCACAGGTTGATCATCGCACAGCCCTACCATAATGCAGGAGACGAGGTATGATGCACTTCCCATCACCTGTGAGCAGAGACAAGGTCATATCCAAATTCCCAAATTCCCAAAGGTATCTAAACAACACACCATCAGCCAGCTAACTGGCCATCTGGACCAACTCAAAGCTACCATAGTGTTTTAGTGGCTCGGGAAAGCCGCACTGGCGTACACCCCCCTCAGGGCTGCAAAGGCTTCAGAGGATGTGACAAGACAGACACATTCCCAATACGCAATGATTTAGCTACATAGGAATACTTTTCCCTACAGTCTCTTGGCACCTTAAATTAAAAGTTCAGGGGATTTTAGGTAATGCTGGATATGAGAAGGGCTTTTACAGTGATGTCAACAAGAATAAATGGAACACCGAGACTTCAGAGACAGCTGGTATTATCATGGAACACAATAAAAAATGCCATCAGCATGTCAGATGGACGCTCATAACAAGATCAATGTCAGTGCTGCATTATTGTTTTCATTACAGATACCAAACAATGCATAAACTCTTCTGTGTGACTGCAGGTCATTGAGAGTGATGTGGGTTAGCGTCGGGGCTACAGTTGTTTCCAGTGTTATACTCTACATGCCTGTCTGCAGATGGAGGACTGGAATACTCAGGCAAAGGTTGTCTGTAAAGACAGCGCCAACAGGCATCAGGTGTGAGTTTCCTCGTTAGGTGAATTGTTTGATTAAAGTCTGACTGATTCACTGATTGATTAATATTGAATTCATCTGGAAAAGCAACAGTGGTTTCAGATGTTAAATATTTCCTTTGAAGATGGGACAGACTGAGAATGTTGGGGGTGGCAGGTAGCCTAGATGTTAGAGCGTTGGACTAGTAACCAGAAGGTTGCAAGATCAAATCCCCAAGCTGACAAGGTAACAATCTGTTATTCTACCCCTGAACAAGGCAGTTAACCCACTAGGCTGTCATTGAAAAGAATGATTTGTTCATAACTGACTTGCCTAGTTAAATAAAGATGCAACATTTCATCTTCCTTTTAGGTGGTAAACAGCTTCCTAACATGCTTGTATATTCTGTGCCGCACTTTCAGGTTCTCAAAGATATATTTACCAGAGACTAAAAGGCCACCATTGGAGGTGACTTTGAGATTGAGATTGAGAGTTTTGAGCTTCAGATGTGAGAGAGGGTCATGGCCTGGTTTGATTTTGTGCTTTATTATTTGATTAGAGACATTATACTTATTTACTTGTATGCAGGTAATAATTTTTCCCCCTCTTCTACATAGCTGGGACACAGATGGCCAGGAACATTTAAAATGCATCGCTTCAGCATACTACAGAGGAGTTCAGGGTAAAACCGAGACAGCCAGTGAAATACCTTTGTAGAGTAGAATATGGAAACCCTGGGGGGGTTCACTGTTGCTGTTTGACATGGCAGACATTAAGACCCTGCAAGGTAAGTTTATTTAATAGATTATCAATCAAGAGTGAGCACAATACAAAGATAAATCTGAATGATCAAAGTCAAATTGTATCTCAAATTAAATGTCTATTTATCTCTCGCAGGCAATGGTTAGAGGAGACCATGAGGGAGAATGAACCTGGTCGGAACCAAGAGTGACCTACTTGTGAGTGCACATACATGTACATGGTTCATGTTAGGTAGATAGGCTACTGTAAATAGATATTGTAGAAAGGCACACTTGCACTTCCCTACGTATTTATTTGTACAGTGAAGCTAGAATATTTAATTTAGCTTTCTACTCCAGCATTTTGGATTTCTTTTGGATTTCTTTTAAATGAGGTGACAGTTCAGATAATCAGCTTTTATTTGAGGATATTTTCGTACATACAGTGAGCTCCAAAAGTAATTGGGACAGTGACAATGAATTCCTGAGTTAAAGCAGTTCCGCATTCAAGAGTGGGCCAAAATTCCTCCACAGTGATGTGAGAGACTGATCAACAACTAAAGGAAGCATATAGTTGAAGTCATTGCAGCTAAAATTGTCGCAACCAGTTATTGTGTAAGGGGGCAATTACTTTTTCACACGGAAATTGGGTGTTGCATAACTTTGTTACTTATACAAAACAGGATCCTTCTAATATTAGGTTTTGGTTGAAGATCTGATAACATTTAGTATAAAAAATATGCAAAAAAAGAGAATCTGAGGGGGCAAATACTTGTTCACTGTATGTGTATTAAAGTATTTTAAAGTGTTGTATTTGGTCCCATATTCTTAGCACACAATGATCAAACTTGTGACTCTACGAACTTGTTGGATGCATTTGCTGTTTGTTTTGTTTGTGTTTCAGATTATTTTGCCCAACAGAAATGAATGGTAAGTAATGTATTGTATAATTTTGGAGTCACTTTTATTGTAAATAAGAATAGAATATGTTTCTAAACACTTATACATCAATGTGGATCATATCATGATTACAGATAACATACAATTAGAGGACACAGGGGATACACACGTCAGAGAAGATTGGAAGAGGAGAGGGAGATGGGTAGAAAAATGATGAAAGTGGATTTCAAAAGTGGAAAGAACTGTGACTGACACGAGCCTCCATATCTGTATCATTCGTACGTGCCTCACTGTCTAGAATGGACACACAAGAGTCTACAGCCTTTATAATCAGAATTTAGCACTGCCATTTTGGGATGTAATGTATCAACATGCTTGATTTTAATATGGTCATCAATTACCTTTATTTAATGCATTGTATTTTATGAATTCACAGTATTTTGTCTAATTTTGGGAATTAGGGTGCATTTCAGACTATTTTGTATTTGAAGTGGTTTGACGGTTGTTTTATGTAATAGATTATGCATTGTAATGTGTAGCCCTAACATTCTGCAGCTGAAAATGTGACATTTATTGTGTATTTGTGTTATTACTCCTAACCTCGTCCCTATGCTGAATTGCTACTGCTCAGAGATAGAGCCGGCTGCTGGGCAAGATTACTTATCAAAATAAAGCTTTCTATTTTTGTACGGGTCTCCATAGTGTGACATTTACATATCTCAGTTCCTTTCACTGGATGGCTCTTACTTTATAAAATGCTACAGTGCTTTTTACAAAAGACAATCACCTCAATGGAAAACGGGTTCAACATACTGCTTGGACCACCATAAACATCTCTCCAAACACAGAATAAACTGCAAACCACTGCAGTGGAATAACTTTCTATAAATATTCGGTCAAATTTGAATGAACAAATACCGATACAGAGAAACAAGCATAACTTCTGAGCAGATTTTACCCAAAACAATTGCTCAAGACAGCATGGTCCCCAAAAGGGTTACCTTCAAACAGAATACACACCAATGATTTGTTTTGAAACCACAGTGCCTCCATCTTGGCACTCCCGCACCGTTGTTAAAAATATTTTGGAAGCTGAGTGTGAGGCTATAAAAATGCATTTCTTAATGTCTAGGTTCGTTTTTGACATGTTTATTCTATTACAGACACTGTAATGCATACTTTTATTATATTATGTGAGTTAAACCAAAATAAAATGTACATGTTTTATAAAAAAATCATTAAAGTTCTATTTTTTGAAAGTAGTTATGTTACCACACTCTGAGGGCCCTCACCTCCTCCCTGTAGGCCGTCTCCTCGTTGTTACTACAACAAAACAAATCAAATTTGATTTGTCACATACACATGACAGATGTTAATGCAAGTGTAGCGAAACGCTTGTGCTTCTAGTTCCGACAATGCAGTAATAACCAACGAGTAATCTAACATAACAATTTCACAACAGCTACCTTATACACACAAGTGTAAAGGGAAGAAGAATATGTACATAAAGATATATGAATGAGTGATGGTACAGAACGGCATAGGCAAGATGCAGTAGATGTTATCGAGTGCAGTATATACATATGAGATAAGTAATGTAGGGTATGTAAACATTATATTAAGTGGCATTGTTTAAAGTGGCTAGTGATACATTTTTTACATGTATGGCAGCAGCCACTCAATGTTAGTGGTGGCTGTTTAACAGTCTGATGGCCTTGAGATATAAGCTGTTTTTCAGTCTCTCGGTCCCAGCTTTGATGCACCTGTACTGACCTCGCTTTCTGGATGATAGCAGGGTGAACAGGCAGTGGCTCGGTGGTTGTTGTCCTTGATGATCTTTATGGCCTTCCTGTGACATCGGGTGGTGTAGGTGTCCTGGAGGGCAGGTAGTTTGCCCCCGGTGATGCGTTGTGCAGACCTCACTACCCTCTGGAGAGCCTTACGGTTGTGGGCGGAGCAGTTGCCGTACCAGGTGGTGATACAGCCCGACAAGATGCTCTCGATTGTACATTTGTAAAAGTTTGAGTGCTTTTGGTGACAAGCCAAATTTCTTCAGCCTCCTGAGGTTGAAGAGGCGCTACTGCGCTGTCTGTGTGGGTGGACCAATTCAGTTTGTCCGTGATGTGTACGCCGAGGAACTTTCCACCTTCTCCACTACTGTCCCGTCGATGTGGATAGGGGGGTGCTCCCTCTGCTGTTTCCTGAAGTCCACAATCATCTCCTTTGTTTTGTTGTCATTTTCCTGACACCACACTCCGAGGGCCCACACCTCCTCCCTGTAGGCCGTCTCGTCGTTGTTGGTAAACAAGCCTACCACTGTGGTGTCGTCCGCAAACTTAATGATAGAGTTGGAGGCGTGCATGGCCACGCAGTCGTGGGTGAACAGGGAGTACAGGAGAGGGCTCAGAGCACACCCTTGTGGGGCCCCAGTGTTGAGGATCAGCGGGGTGGAGATATTGTTACCTACCCTCACCCCCTGAGGGCGGCCCGTCAGGAAGTCCAGTACCCAGTAGCACTGGGCGGGGTTGAGACCCAGGTCCCGAGCTTGATGACAAGTTTGGAGGGTACTATGGTGTTAAATGCTCAGCTGTAGTCGATGAACAGCATTCTCACATAGGTATTCCTCTTGTCCAGATGGGTTAGGACACTGTGCAGTGTGGTTGCGATTGTGTCATCTGTGGACCTATTGGGGCAGTAAGCAAATTGGAGTGGGTCTAGGGTGTCAGGTAGGGTGGAGGTGATATGGTCCTTGACTAGTCTCTCAAAGCACTTCATGATGACGGAAGTGAGTGCTATGGGGTGGTAGTCGTTTAGCTCAGTTACCTTAGCTTTCTTGGGAACAGGAACAGTGGCGGCCCTCTTCAAGCATGTGGGAACAGCAGACTGGGATAAGGATTGATTGAATATGTCCGTAAACACCAGCCAGCTGGTCTGCGCATGCTCTGAGGATGCAGCTGGGGATGCCGTCTGGGCCTGCAGCCTTGCGAGGGTTAACACGTTTAAATGTTTTACTCACGTCGGCGGCAGTGAAGGAGAGTCCGCAGGTTTTGGTAGCAGGCCGTGTCAGTGGCACTGTATTGTCCTCAAAGCGAGCAAAGAAGTTGTTAAGTCTGTCTGGGAGCATGACATCTTGGTCCGCGACGGGGCTGGTTTTCTTTTTGTAATGCGTGATTGACTGTAGACCCTGCCACATACCTCTTGTGTCTGAGCCGTTGAATTGCGACTCTACTTTGTCTCTATACTGACGCTGAGCTTGTTTGATTGCCTTGCAGAGGGAATAGCTACACTGTTTGTATTCGGTCATGTTTCCGGTCACCTTGCCCTGGTTAAAAGCAGTGGTTCGCCCTTTCAGTTTTGCACGAATGCTGCCATTAATCCACGGTTTCTGGTTGGGGAATGTTTTAATAGTTGCTGTGGGTACGACATCGCCAATGCACTTGCTAATGAACTCGCTCACCGAATCAGCGTATTCGTCAATGTTGTTGTTTGACGCAATGCGGAACAATCCACGTGATCGAAGCAATCTTGAAGCGTGGAATCAGATTGGTCGGACCAGCGTTGAACAGACCTGAGAGCGGGAGCTTCCTGTTTTAGTTTCTGTCTATAGGCTGGAAGCAACAAATGGGAGTTGTGGTCAGCTTTTCCGAAAGGAGGGCCTTATATGCGTTGCGGAAGTTAGAATAACAATGATCCAGGGTTTTACCAGCCCTGGTAGCACAATCGATAGAATTTAGGGAGTCTTGTTTTCAGATTAGCCTTCTTAAAATCCCCAGCTACAATGAATGCAGCCTCAGGATATATGGTTTCCAGTTTACATAGAGTTAAATAAAGTTTGTTCAGTTCCAATCGATGTGTCTGCTTGGGGGGGGGGGGGGGGGAATATATGCGGCTGTGATTATAATTGAAGAGAATTCTCTTGGTAGATAATGCTGTCGACATCTGATTGTGAGGAATTCTAAGTCAGGTGAACAGAAGGACTTGAGTTCCTGTATGTTGTTATGATCACACCACGTCTAGTTAATCATAAGGCATAACCCCCCCCCGGCCCTCTTCTTACCAGAAAGATGTTTGTTTCTGTCGGCGCGATGCGTGAAGAAGCCAGCTGGCTGTACCGACTCCGATAGCGTGTCTCGAGTGAGCCATGTTTCCGTGAAGCAAAGAACGTTACAGTCTCTGATGTCTCTCTGGTATGCTACCCTTGCTTGGATTTCATCAACCTTGTTGTCAAGAGACTGGACGTTGGCGAGTAGTATGCTCGGGAGCGGTGTGCGATGTGCCCGTCTCTAGGGCCTGACCACAAACGAAAATAGGTTTTTAGAACTTTTTGCAAATGTTATTTAACCTTTATTTAACTAGGCACGTCAGTTAAGAACAAATTCTTATTTACAATGATGGATTACCCCGGCCAAACACTCCCTTAACCCGGTCGAAGCTGGGCGAATTGTGTGCCGCCCTATAGGACTCTCGATCACGGCCGGTTGTGATACAGCCCTGTATCGAACCAGGGTCTGTGGTGATGCCTCTAGCACTGTGATGCAGTGCCTTATACCGCTGCGACACGTGGGAGCCCTATGTATTCAGTCCCTTTGCTATGAGACTCAAAATTGAGCACAGGTGCATCCTGTTTCCATTGATCATCCTTGAGATGTTTCTACAACTTGATTGGAGTCCACCTGTGGTAAATTCAATTGATTGGAGATGATTTGGAAAGGCACACACCTGTCTATATACGGTCTCACAGTTGACAGTGCATGTCAGAGCAAAAACCAAGGCATGAGGTTGAAGGAATTGTCCGTAGAGCTCTGAGTAAACTATATATTTCTATATTTTATTTTCAATAAAATAAAACAAAAAATCTAAATACATGTTTTCACTTTGTCCTTATTGGTTTTTGTGTGTAGATGAGTGAGGGAAAAAATATATTTAATTCACTTTGAATTCAGATTAACACAACAAAATGAGGAATAAGTCAAGGGGTATGAATACTTTCTGAAGGCACTGTATATGTGTGTTTATCTGCTATATACACTCACCTGACAGTTTATTAGGTACACCCATCTAGTACCAAGTCACACTCCCCTTTACATCCAGAACAGCCTGAATTATTCTGGTCATGGATTCTACAAACTGTCGTTCCACAGGGATTTTGGTCCATGCTGACGCGAAGACATCACACAGTTGCTGCAGATTGGACTGCGGTACATTCATGCTACAAACAGCCCATTCCGTCTCATCCCTGCGGTACATTCATGCTGCAAACAGCCCATTCCATCTCATCCCAAAGATTATATATTGGGTTTGGTCAAACGATTTTCAGGTATGGTATCAAGGGAACTAACGTTTGCCAGGAAAATATTCCCCACACCAGTACACCACCGCCACCAGCCTGTACTTTTGACACCAGGGAGGATGGGTATGGACTCCTGCTGCTTACGCCAAATCCTGTCTCTGCTATAAGCAGGAACTGAGATACGTCGAACCAGGCAAGGTTATTCCACTCCTAGATTGTTCAGTGTTGGTGATTGCGTGCCCACTGGAGCCGCTTCTTCTTGTTTTTAGCTGATACCGGTGTGGTTGTCTGCTGTAATAGTCCATCCGTGACAGAGATCGACGAGTTGTGTGTTCCGAAATGCCATTCTAAACATCACTGTTGTACTGCGCCATTATTTGTCTATTTGTGGCCCTATATTTGTCAGTTCCCAGCTCTGTTCCCCACTTCCCCACTGCTGCATTGATTGTTTTTGTCTTTGTTTTCTGTTTGCTGACTCTGTTCCTGTCTCATTATATGTCTGTTATTTATTAAATGTTACTCCCCGTATCTGCTTCGTCTCTCCAGCGTCAACACGTGATAGAATGTAGCATCCATACGAAGTATCGGGAAGTGCTGGGGTACCGGTTGGTATGGTGGCATCGGCTCTGGGTCGCCACCGGGCTTCCGTGCCCTAGCTGTCTCGAGAGGTTTCTTTGCCCCGGTTGGCTCGGATGGAGCCCATCCCAGGTCGGGCCTCAGCCGGAGTGTCAGTTCTTGTTCGCTCAGCCGGTCCAGGAGTTTTTTTGTTGTTTGTTGTTTGTTTTGTTGGTGACGTCGGGGTGGATTCCACCGCCGATGCAACCAGGGATGCCTAAGCCAGCCCGTCGGGCTTCCACGACCTGGCTGGCTCGAGAGGTTTCTTTGCCTCGGTTGGATCGGCAGCTTCCCATCCCACGTCACACTCCACCGGATCATCGGGTTTCCTCAGCGTGATCGTCAGGCTCCCATGCCTCAGCTGGCTCGCCAGGCTCTCACGCTCCTGCCAGTTCGTCGGGCTTCCACGCCCCAACCGGCTTGCCCAGTTCGCCCAGATGGAGGGGGGGGGGGGGGGGGGGGGGGGGGGGGGGTATTGTCACATCTGCTCCCGCTCTTCCTTCCTCCTGGTGCTTGAGGGCGCCAGATTGCCTTGCATCACGCACTCCTGCCATCCATCACACAAACCTGCCTTCCCTCGTCACACGCATCAGCGTTATTGGACTCACCTGGACTCACTTATAACCTGTTAAGTTCCTCCCCTACATCTGTCTGTTCCCCACTGCTGCATTGATTGTTTTTGTCTTTGTTTTCTATTTGCTGACTCTGTTCCTGTCTCATTATATGTCTGTTATTTATTAAATGTTACTCCCTCTACCTGCTTCGTCTCTCCAGCGTCAACTCATGTGACACCTCTCTCATCCATTTCTGAGATACTGGAACAGGGGCGCCTGACACTGATGATCATACCATGCTCAAAGTCGCTTTGGTCGCTAGTTTTGCCCATTCTAACGTTCAATCGAACAGTAACTGAATGTCTCGTGCCTGTCTGCCTGCTTTATATAGCAAACCACGGCCACCTGACCCACTGTCTGTAGGAGTGATCCATTTTTGAGAACAGGGTGGTGTACCTAATAACCTGGCCAGTCGGTGTATGTGTGTTTTTGTTGTAATCATACTGCTCATCAGATCACACCTATTTCAGATGTACAGTATGTATGTATGTAACGTCCTTCGGCAAATCTGACCACGACGCCATCTTGCTCCTTCAATCTTATAGGCCGAAACTCAAACAGGATGTACCAGTGATGAGAACCATTCAATGCTGGTCTGACCAATCAGAAATGCCAGTACAGGGACAAGGTGGAGTCGCAATTCAACGGCTCAGACACGAGACGCATGTGGCAGGGTCTACAGGAAATCACGGACTACAAAAATAAATCCAGCCACGTCATGGACACAGACGTCACGCTTCCAGACAAACTAAACACCTTCTTTGCCCGCTTTGAGGATAATACAGTGCCACTGTCGAGGTCCACTAACAAGGACTGCACCCCTACCTCTCCTTCTCTGTGGCCGACGTGAGTATAACATTTAAACGTGTTAACCCTCGCAAGGCTGCTGGCCCAGACGGCATCCCTAGCCACGTCCTCAAAGCATGCGCAGACCAGCTGGCTGGTGTGTTTACGGACATATTCAATCGCTCCCTATCCCAGTCTGTTGTCCCCACATGCTTCAAGATGGCTAGCATTGTTCCTGTACCCAAGAAGGCAAAGATAATTTAACTAAATAACTATCGCTCGTAGCACTCACTTCTGTCATCATGAAGTGCTTTGAGAGACTAGTCAAGGATCATATCACCTCCGTCTTACAGGCCACCCTAGACCCACTTCAGTTTGCATACCACCCCAACAGGTCCACAGACGACGCAATCGCCATCACACTGCACACTGCCCTATCCCACCTGGACAAAAGGAATAGCTATGTAAGAA
This sequence comes from Oncorhynchus clarkii lewisi, assembly GCF_045791955.1. Taxonomy (NCBI): domain Eukaryota; kingdom Metazoa; phylum Chordata; class Actinopteri; order Salmoniformes; family Salmonidae; genus Oncorhynchus; species Oncorhynchus clarkii. The sequence continues at coordinate 26,330,773 of NC_092175.1, read as the reverse complement.
TGCTGTTCATTGACTACAGCTCAGCATTCAACACCATTGTACCCTCCAAGCTCATCATCAAGCTGGAGGCCCTGGGTCTCAACCCCGCCCTGTGCAATTGGGTCCTGGACTTTCTGACAGGCCGCCCCAGGTGGTGAAGGAAGGAAATAACATCTCCACTTCGCTGACCCTCAACACTGGGGCCACACAAGGGTGTGAGCTCAGCCCCCTCCTGTTCTCCCTGTTCACCCATGACTGCGTGGCCATGCACGCCTCCAACTCAATCATCAAGTTTGCAGACGACACAACAGTTGTGGGAACTCGGAGTGTGGTTTCAGGAAAACAACCTCACTCAACGTCAACAAAACAAAGGAGATGATCGTGGACTTCTAGAAACAGCAGAGGGAGCACCCCCCATCCACATCGAAGGGACAGCAGTGGAAAGTTTTAAGTTTCTCGCCGTACACATCACAGACAAACTGAAATGGTCCACTCACACAGGCAGTGTGGTGACGGTGCAACAGCGCCTCTTCAACCTCAGGAGGCTGAAGAAATGTGTCTTGTCACCCAAAACCCTGACAAACCTTTACAGATGCACAATCGAGAGCATCCTGTCAGGCTGTATCACAGCCTGGTACGGCAACTGCGCCTCCCTCAACCACAAGACTCTCCAGAGGGTGGTGCGGTATGTACAACGCATCACCGGGTGCAAACTACCTGCCGTCCATGACACCTACAGCACCTGATGTCACGGGAAGGCCAAAAAGATAATCAAGGACATCAACCAGGTGAGGTCAGTACAGGTGCATCAAAGCTGGAACCGAGAGACTGAAAAACAGCTTCTATCTCAAGACCATCAGACTGCTAAATAGCAATCACTAACTCAGAGAGGCTGCTGCCTACATTGAGACCCAATCACTGGCCACTTTAATAAATTGATCACTAGTCACTTTATACAACACACTCTAAATAATGCCACTTTAATAATGTTTACATATCTTACATTTCTCATATCACATGTACTGTATATACTGTATTTTATACCATCTATTGCACCTTGCCTATGCCGCTCGGCCATCCTCATCTATATAATTACATGTACATATTCTCATTCACCCCTTTTAGATTTGTGTTTTTTAGGTAGTTGTTGGGTAATTGTTAGATTACTTGTTAGATATTAGTGCACTGTCAGAACTAGAAGCGCAAGCATTTCACTACACTCGCGTTAACATTTGCTACCCATATGTATGTGACAAATAACATTTGATTTTATTTGAAGTTCTGGTGGACCCGCTTCCTGCTACTGCCGGCCGGGGGGGCAAGACGTGTGGTGGACGGGAAGGAGCACTGGGACATCTACAGGGAGGGAGCGGGCAGAGAGGGCACCAGGTTAAGGTGAAAGGTCAAGTGCTGTTGATATGAAGGCTATGGAAAGATTTAAATTGCATACTCCTCGTCTCGTTCATAACACACATTGGACACACGTCAGAGGGGAAGAACCTCTGGCTTTCTCATCCAATGAGTTTTGAGAAGGAAATGAGGAGAGAAGATGCGAGTAGTATGCAAGTCATGTCTTTCCCATGCCTGAAGAGCAGAGACCCTAATGAGCTGCTACTCTTTTTTCAAGTCAAGTGAATAATAAAGAATAACTTTAAAAAACAACAACTTATTTCACCAGGTAAGCTAGTTGAGAACAAGTTTTCATTTACAACTGCGACCTGGCCAAGATAAAGCAAAGCAGTGTGACACAAACAACAACACAGGAATAAACAGTGTGTGCAAATGAGGTAAGGCAACAAATAGGCCATAGTAGCTGGGGTTTGAACTTGCAACCTTCCGGTTACTAGTCCACCACTCTTACCACTAGGCTACCCTGCCACCCCAGTATTCATGCATTCTTTTGTTGCAGAAATGAATACAAAATAGATATCAATCAATTATTAGGTGGTCTGTTCAGGATGTCTAATTGCATGAGGATAAGGTAATGCCAGTTTCCCTTCTCTGTGACTGGTAGCTAGACCTTCTGCTACATAAAAAATATATATATATATATATATATAACAGACCTGATAATATACAGAAGTGTGTCATACACCTCTTGTCCAGTATCCTTCTACTCATCTGCTTGCCATAGGGCCCAGTTACAGCGTCATGTCTCTGGCATACAGCTTTTGTCTAATTGACGTCAAAAGTTGATTAATTAACTGTAGCTAACCCTAGGCTTAGCAGAGTTGCCAACAACCGGAAGTATCTGTTTTTTAGGGATAAGGCTAATTCAACCTAGCTTCATAAATTATCCTAACCAGCTACGTCAATTTAGACAAAAGCTGTATCCCTTCTAGACTAAACCAAGTAACAGGGAAGAGAGGATGGAATGTGAAGTGTTTTCCTTTTAGGGATGGATGAAGGAGGGAACGCTTCTGAGCACCATGGAGGTCTTTTGCACCTTTCAATTACGTTTATACATTACAATGGTTGGCATAAGTGCCATCATAGCTACCATTATTCCCCTATCATGGCTTTGGGACTGGGCAGATGTGAGTGAAGGCACTGCTTTTGTCCTCCATGTTCTCCTCGCCATCCTATTTTTGTAAGCTTTCCTTCCATGTCCATACTACATGTAAGGACTGGATAAGTTACTCTACCTAGCACCACCAATGATATACAGTATACACATAATTGGCGCCAACCCTACACGCACGCGCCCTCAGTTGCTGCAACAGCTCGAGGATGCAGTACGTCGCACTGCGCATGCACGCTTGCAGCGCACGTTTCTATTTTTAGAAAGTGACGTCATCATGAAATATCAGCGGCAGCCTTCGGCCCCCACACCGGATAGACTGGACGCTTGCAGTAGCACCACAGGCCGCAGTAGCCATCAGTTAGAGATAGAGAGGGTTTGGAGCTGTTTACTGATTGTCTCCCTTCTAATTTGCGCCTCAGACATTAGCATTAACAGAATTGCTTCACCATTGTTTTAGCTAGGTCTTATGTAAGCGGGTATTTCAGAGAAAATCCGCAGTTACGTTTGATATCAGCAGGAAAATACACATCCGTCTATTCGAAAGCAATTGTCGATAGCCTGCTTCCTGTATCGTGGAACTGACTGCCCGACCTTCGGCACATCAACAGCGACAATGGCAGATAGAGAGCAACTGATCCAGAGAGCCCGTATGGCTGAGCAGGCGGAACGGTACGATGACATGGCCTCGGCGATGAAACAGGTACTAGAGACGTCATCGTTCTGCACAATGCATCTCACATTAAATAATTACATAATGTGACAATCATTGATATCAGTTTGTAACAAAGGTCATCAGATGACATCATTCAATGGTCATACAATGTAGTATCTTGCTAACTACGGTAGCTAGTTAGCTGGGTTTGTCTTTCATTATGGAAATTATTTATAAAGTATCTGCATAATCAAATCAATGTGAAACCTGGTGCACACAACATCAAGGTTATTTTGCTTCTGTTACTGTTATTTTGTCATATCGTTTTGAGAAGTGAATGTAGTAACTAACGACCTAGTTATCTATATCTAGTTAAGAATGAAACTGGTGGTGGTCTGGCTTCGTGGCTAGCAACGGTTGGTCGTTGCAGTAGCACCAGTTAAAATGAACATAGGCAAATATTGGGTGCGTTCGTTCACAAGTTACAGCACTTCGGGCTAGTGAATAAAACTAGCTAGCTAGTCCAAGCTTGAAAGCTGGTTTTACATGACCTGTAATAGCTTAACGAAGATAGTCATGGTGAACTTTATGCCAGACAGAGAAAAATGTTCTTAAATAACTAGAAAATATGATGGTGGAAATGTATGAAGGACCAGATTTCGCGCCTTTGCGAATGCACCCACACATATCCTGTCTGCAAGAGGGTCGTCACTTGTTACCACAGCCACAAATGGCTAAACCCTGTCTAGTTCTACAATTGATCTTCTTAAAATCTGATTTTAAACCTTAAGTACACTGCCCACCCTATGCCTAATCCTAACCTTAAATTAAGACAAAAAGCACATTTTTGTTTTCATCAATGTATGATATAGCCCATTTTGACTGGTAACCAGTGACAACCCTGCAAGGTCCGCTGTATTGATGCTGGTGGATACATTTTCAGCTATTGACTTAAATGCTTCCGGTTGCTCAAAAGGCATAGAAGTATCTTTATATAATAAAACAAAAAGTCTGGTTCAATCAAGCACAGCTTCATTCCCAAACACAGCATACTGTACATCTCCACCTAGATATGGATGCACCCTGCAACTTCACACCTTTGTCATGGTGAATGTGTAGGTCCTACCAATTTTAGGCCAATTTCTTAGATTTATAAAAAGTATATGATATGGTAGCATTTTCACATCCTGTCAACAATTTAAAAATATATGCCATTTAGCAAACACTTTTATCCAAAGTGACTTCCATACATGTGTGGATACATTTTAAGTATGGGTGGTCCCTGGAATGGAACCCATTATCCTGGTGTTGCAAGAGCCATGCTTTACCAGCTGAGCTATTTAACACTTCTATGTCCTCACCAGGTGACTGAGCTGAGCGAGCCTCTGAGTAACGACGACCGCAACCTACTCTCTGTGGCCTACAAGAACGTGGTGGGGGCCCGGCGGTCCTCCTGGCGCGTCACCTCCAGCATCGAGCAGAGGGCCATGGCCGACGGCAACGACAAGAAGCTGGAGCTGGTAAAGGCCTACCGGGAGACCATCGAGAAGGAGCTGGAGACGGTGTGCCAGGACGTGCTCAACCTGCTCGACCAGTTCCTCATCAAGAGCTGCGGAGAAGACCAGCTGGAGAGCAAGGTGTTCTACCTGAAGATGAAGGGCGACTACTACCGCTATTTGGCCGAGGTGGCCACAGCCGAGAAGAAGACCTCCGCTGTGGAGTCCTCAGAGGGAGCCTACAAGGAAGCCTATGAGATCAGCAAGAGCATGGCGGCCACCCACCCCATCCGGCTAGGCCTGGCCCTCAACTTCTCTGTGTTCTACTACGAGATCCAGAATGCTCCAGAGGAGGCTTGCAGGCTGGCCAAGGAGGCCTTTGACGAGGCCATTGGACACCTGGACAATCTGAACGAGGACTCCTATAAGGACTCCACCCTCATCATGCAGCTGCTGCGGGACAACCTGACCCTGTGGACCAGTGACCAGCAGGACAGCGAGGGGGGAGAGGCCCAACCCTGAGACCTCCTCCTACCCCCAGATAGTCTTTAGCTAGAGTTAGACACTCCCCTTCCCCTTGTTCTCTACTATTTTCTGACCTTTTCTTCTCTATTCCCTCTATTTTCTTCTCTTCCTAATCGCTCACCTCTTTCTCTTTGTGCCATTATAATGCTCAATTAAGGCCTCATCAGGAAGAATCTGTTCTCTAGTGGCCTGTCGTTTTGTCCTACATTCTCACCTCTTCCCCTGCTGCTGCATTCACCTTCTCATACTGTCCTGCTCAACTCTCTCCTTCTTCTGTCCTCCCAAGGCTTTCTGTCTCTGGCCCACTTTCTGTGCACTAGTGCTATTTTGTTTTTTATTATAGTCATTCCATCCCATTTTTGATAGTTGCTGATGATGAACTGAATGGTTGGTATTCAAGTGGCATTTCCACAGGATGTTCTTGTGAGGACAATCTATCATCATGATGATGTCTGTAATGCTAATTAGGGAAATGTTTCATTATTTTGCACAGCATAGTGCAAATGTCACTATTTACCAGAATGTTGTTGTGCTCTCCTCCTTGACTTGTACCGCTTCTATGCCCCCCCCCCCCCTGTCACTGTAAGATGTCTGTCTGTTGTTTCTCTCTATTTCTTGCCCTTTCCACTTTGCCCTCTGACCTCTGTGTGCACTGTTAGCCCCTGTGAACGTATTCCAGCCATCTTCCGTCTTGAAATGTCCGTCTATGAATGTTGATGGGACAGTGTCTGGAGTTTTCAGTTGTGCAAGTACATTTGTTTATTATTATGAATCATGCGTGGTCATTAAAGAATTCCATTAAAACATAACCTACCATGGGAACTTGTGTGGGTTCATGCCCTGTGCTTCAGAGTAATTTATCATTTCAACAAATGGCCTTGATTTCTGTCTTTGGTGTGCTGTTTTATAGTGTGTTTGTGTGGGCATGTGTACATGCTTTGTGGGCAGACATGCGTGTGTAGCCTATTCTGTGGGAATTCTTGGATGAACAGCATGATTGTGCGCGTTAGTCGCTGAGTGAATCTGGCCCTGCAGTCATGAGCAATTTGGTCATGTGTGTTTCTTTTCTCATTCAGGTATTACACACAGACACACACTGATTTTGTTCACTGTGTAGGATTTTGTGTTTTTGGTGAGGATGTTGCTCTCATGGTATTCCTCCCCCTGATGGACAAAGTCAGAATGGGTATCTTGGTGCAGTATACATTTCCAATTAATTATCGACACACCTTTTATATTTAACTAACTTAACCATTTGTTTTAAAAAAGGGCTAGTAATAAGTCTAATACTACCCATTTTTGTTTTATGTTGCAAATGCTTTGCTTTCATGTGCCCAACTGAACAGAACCCTGGCTGGTTTCACCACCCTTTTTTGAGCCTTGCGGGCTCTTTTTTTGTCCTCTGCATTTAACCATCTTCAGCTCAACTCAATAGCAGCACCTATTGATGGTTTTTGGTACTTGTACTCAACTACAGGGTTTATAGTGTAACAGCTCAAGTAAAGTAATATGCCCTACCGTTCAAATGTTTGGGGTCACTTGTTTTTGAAAGAAAAACATTTTTTTTTGTCCATTAAAATAATATCAAATTGATTGGAAATACAGTGAAGACAATGTTGTAAATGACTATTGTAGCTGGAAATGGCTGATATTTAATGGAATATCTACATAGGTGTATAGAGGCCCATTGTCAGCAACCATCACTCCTGTGTTCCAATGGCATGTTGTGTTAGCTAATCCAAGTTGATCATTAGAAAACCCTTTTGCAATTATGTTAGCACAGCTGAAAACTGTTGTCCTGATTAAAGAAGCAGTAAAACTGGCCTTCTTTACACTAGTTGAGTATCTGGAGCACCAGCATTTGTGGGTTTGATTACAGGCTCAAAATGGCCAGAAACAATGAACCTTCTTCTGAAACTCGTCAAGTCTATTCTTGTTCTGAGAAATGAATGCAATTCCATGCGAGAAATTGCCAAGAAACTAATGATTTCGTACAACGCTGTGTACTACTCCCTTCACAGAACAGCGTAAACTGTCTCTAAACAGAATAGAAAGAGGAGTGGGAGGCCCCGGTGCACAACTGAGCAAGAGGTCAAGTACGTTAGTGTCTAGTTTGAGAAACAGACGCCTCACAAGTTCTCAACTGGAAGCTTCATTAAATAGTACCTGCAAAACACCAGTCTCCAAGTCAACAGAGAAGAGGCGACTCTGGGAAGCTGGCCTTCTAGGAGATAGTTCAGGCTTTGAAATAGCTGAGATAAAAGCACAGTGTCGGGATTGAAGCATCATGCGATACCAAGATAGGAGCAATACAAGGGTATTGTAAGATCATACTGTGATATTACAAATGTTATATATTGTAGACACTGATGCAACTTTGTGAACAAGATTGTTTGTAGCTGTGATTGAGATGTGACAGATAATTGTTTATGAAAGAGAAATACATATTTTTTGGATAACAGCACCTCACACACACTCAAGTCTTCACCAGCAACCTGATGAGGAATGACGGAAATACATATAATTCTATGGATAGCAGAACCTCATCACACACAGTCAAGGAGGAATGACGGAAGGACAGAGTAATAATTAACCCACTATCTGTGTGTGTGTTTACTCTGTGGGTGAGGTAGCGTTGTGGAGAAAGTACCTTTTTGGTTGACTGAACTTAGAATTAGTTAACTTGTTGAAATAAACCATCATATCGACAGAGGTCATGGACTAGGCTTTCAGTCAAACATACTATACTATAGCGATGTCCATTAACATACATCTAATGCTATTGTTATTATACTGAACAAAAATATCAACGAAACATGCAACAATTTCAAAGATTTTACTGAGTTACAATTCATAAACTCAGCAAAAAAAGAAACTGTCAACTGCGTTTATTTTCAGCAAACTTAACGTGTAAATATTTGTATGAACATAAGATTCAACAACTGAGACATAAACTGAACAAGTTCCACAGACATGTGACTAACAGAAATGGAATAATGTGTCCCTGAACAAAGGGGGGGTCAAAATCAAAAGTAAGTCAGTATCTGGTGTGGCCACCAGCTGTGTTAAGTACTGCAGTGCATCTCCTCATGGACTGCACCAGATTAGCCAGTTCTTTCTGTGAGATGTTACCCCACTCTTCCACCAAGACACCTGCAAGTTCCCAGACATTTCTGGGAGGGAATGGCCCTAGCCCTCACCCTCCAATCCAACAAGTCCCAGACGTGCTCAATGGGATTGAGATCCGGGCTCTTCGCTGGCCATGGCAGAACACTGACATTCCTGTCTTGCAGGAAATCACTCACAGAATGAGCAGTATGGCTGGTGGCATTGTCATGCTGGAGGGTCATGTCAGGATGAGCCTACAGGAAGGGTAGCACATGAGGGAGGAGGATTTATTCCCTGTAACGCACAGCGTTGAGATTGCCTGCAATGACAACAAGCTCAGTTAGATGATGCTGTGACACACCGGCCCAGACCATGACGGACCCTCCACCTCCAAATCGATCCCTCTCCAGAGTACAGGCCTCAGTGTAACGCTCATTCCTTCAACGATAAATGCGAATCAGACCATCACCCCTGGTGAGACAAAACCGCGACTCGTCAGTGAAGAGCACCTTTTGCCAGTCCTGTCTGGTCCAGCGACGGTGGGTTTGTGCCCATAGGCGACGTTGTTACCGGTGATGTCTGGTGAGGACCTGCCTTACAACAGGCCTACAAGCCCTCAGTCCAGCCTCTCTCAGCTTATTGCGGAAAGTCTGAGCACTGATGGAGGGATTGTGTGTTCCTGGTCAAAATGGCGCCGGAGGAAAGATTTTTTCTTCAACAAGCAAGACGCACAGGACATTCTCCAAACACCTGACAGGGCCAACATCCCCTTTATTTGCAAGAGGAAGTGACGCAGGTACAGAGGACAAAGAGCCGGATGCCTGGTCAGGACCCGGAAAGGCGCCAACGTGTAATCATTGGACAATAAACTAGACGAGGTACGGTCACGAATATCCTACCAATGGGACATCAAAAACTGTAATACCCTATGTTTCACGGAATCTTTGCTGAATGACGACATGGATATATTTTCGTGGCTGTTTATTTACCACCACAGACAGATGCTGGCACTAAGACCGCACTCAGTTAGCTGTATAAGGAAATAAGAAAACAGGAAACCACTCACCCAGAGGTGGCGCTCCTATTGGCCGGAGACTTTAATGCAGGGAAACTTAAATCAGTTCTACCAAATTTCCATCAACATGTTAAATGTGCAACCAGAGGGAAAACAATTCTAGATCACCTGTGCTCCACACACAGAGATGCGTACAAAGCTCTCCCTCGCCGTCCATTTGGTAAATCCGACCACAACTCTATCCTCCTGATTCCTGCTAACAAGCAAAAATTAAAGCAGGAAGCACCAGTGACTCGGTCTATAAAAAAGTGGTCAGATGAAGCAGATGCTAAACTACAGGACTGTTTTGCTATCACAGACTGGAACATGTTCCGGGATTCTTCCAATGGCATTGAGGAGTACACCACATCAGTCACTGGCTTTATCAATAAGTGCATCGAGGACGTCGTCCCCACAGTGACTGTACGTATATACCCCAACCAGAAGCCATGGATTACAGGCAACATTTGCACTGAGCTAAAGGGTAGAGCTGCCGCTTTCAAGGTGCAAGACAATTACCCGGAAGCTTACAAGAAATCCAGCTAAGCCCTGCGAAGAACCATCAAACAGGCAAAGCATCAATACAGAGCTAAGATTGAATCATACTACACCGGCTCTGATGCTCGTCTTATGTGGCAGGGCTTGCAAACTATTACAGTCTACAAAGGGAAGCACAGCTGCAAGCTGCCTAAATCACTTCTATGCTCGCTTCGAGGCAAGCAACACTGAGGCATGCATGAGAGCATCAGCTGTTTCAGACGACTGTGTGATCACGCTCTCCATAGCCGACGTCAGAACTTTTAACAGGGCAACATACACAAGGTTGCGGGGCCAGACGGATTACCAGGACTTATGCTCTGGGCATGTGTTGACCAACTGGCAGGTGTCTTCACTGACATTTTCAACATGTCCATGATTGAGTCTGTAATACCAACATGTTTCAAGCAGACCACCATAGTCCCTGTAACCAAGAACACAAAGACAACCTGCCTAAATGACTACAGACCCGTAGCACTCACATCCATAGCCATGAAGTGCTTTGAAAGGTTGGTAATGGCTCACATCAATACCATTATCCCAGAAACCCTAGACCCACTTCAATTTGCATACCGCCCCAACAGATCCACAGATGTTGAAATCTCTATTGCACTCCACACTGCCCTTTCCCACCTGGACAAAAGGAACACTTATGTGAGAATGCTTTTCATTGACTACAGCTCAGCGTTCAACACCATAGTACCCTCAAAGCTCATCACTAAGCTAAGGATCCTGGGACTAAACACCTCCCTCTGCAACTGGATCGTGGACTTCCTGATGGGCTGCCCCCAGGTGGTGAGGGTAGGTAGCAACACATCTGCCATGCTGATCCTCAACACTGGAGCTCCACAGGGGTGCGTGCTCAGTCCCCTCCTGTACTCCCTGTTCACCCACGACTGCATGGCCAGGCACGACTCCAACACCATCATTAAGTTTGCAGACGACACAACAGTGGTAGGCCTGATCACCGACAATGACGAGACAGCCTACAGGGAGGAAGTCAGAGACCTGGCCGGGTGGTGCCAGAATAACAACCTATCCCTCAACATAACCAAGACTAAGGAGATGATTGTGGACTACAGGAAAAGGAGGACCGAGCACGCCCCCATTCTCATCGACAGGGCTGTGGTGGAGCAAGTTGAGAGCTTCAAGTGCGTTGGTGTCCACATCAACAACAAACTTGAATGGTCCAAACACACCAAGACAGTCGTGAAGAGGGTACGACTAAGCCTATTCCCCCTCAGGAAACTAAAAAGATTTGGCATGGGTCCTGAGATCCTCAAAAGGTTCTACAGCTGCAACATAGAGAGCATCCTGACTGGTACGGCAATTCCTCGGCCTCTGACCGCAAGGCACAACAGAGTGTATTGCGTACGGCCCAGTACATCACTGGGGCTAAGCTGCCTGCCATCCAGGACCTCTCCACCAGGCGGTGTCAGAGGAAAGCCCTAAAAATTGTCAAAGACCCCAGCCACCCCAGTCATAGACTGTTCTCTCTACTACCGCATGGCAAGTGGTACCGGAGTGCCAAGTCTAGGACAAAAAGGCTTCTCAACAGTTTTTACCCTCAAGCCATAAGACTCCTGAACAGGTAATCAAATGGCTACCCGGACTATTTGCATTGTGTGCCACCCCCAACCCCTCTTTTTACACTGCTGCTACTCTCTGTTTATCATATATGCATAGTCACTTTAACTATACATTCATGCACATACTACCTCAATTGGGCTGACCAACCAGTGCTCCCGCACTTTGGCTAACTGGGCTATCTGCATTTTGTCCCACCCACCACCCGCCAACCCCTCTTTTACGCTACTGCTACTCTCTGTTCATCATATATGCATAGTCACTTTAACCATATCTACATGTACATACTACCTCAATCAGCCTGACTAACCAGTGTCTGTATGTAGCCTAGCTACTTTTATAGCCTCGCTACTGTATATAGCCTGTCTTTCACAGTTGTTTTATTTCTTTACTTACCCATTGTTCATTTCACTGTAAGGTCTACACCGGTTGTATTCGGTGCAGGTGACAATATACTTTGATTTGATTTGATCCTGTGCAGGTGTTGTTACACGTGGTCTGCCACCTCGAGGACGATCAGCTGTCCGTCCTGTCTCCCTGTAGCACTGTCTTAGGTCTCACAGTACAGACATTGCAATTTATTGCCCAGGCCCACATCTGCAGGCCTCATGCCTCCTTGCGGCATGCCTAAGGCACATTCACATAGATGAGCAGGGACCCTGGGCATCTTTCTTTTGTGGGTTTTCAGAGTCAGTAGAAAGGCCTCTTTAGTGTCCTACGTTTTCATAACTCTGACCTTAACTGCCTACCGTCTGTAAGCTGTTAGTGTCTTAACGACCGTTCCACTAGTGCATGTTCATTAATTGTTTATGGTTAATTGAACAAGCATGGGATGGAGATCTGTGGATTTTGGGATTTTTACGAATTATCTTTGAAAGACAGGGTCCTGAAAAAGGGACGTACATTTTTTTGCTGAGTTTGTAAGGAAAATCAGTCAATTTAAATGAATAAAGTAGGCCCTAATCTATGGATTTCACATGATAGGCCCACCAACTGGAGAGCTAGGCCAAGCAGAATTAGTTTTTCCCTACGAAAGGGCTTTATTACACACAGAAATACTCCTCAGTTTCATCAGCTGTCCAAGAGGCTGGTCTCAGACCATCCCGCAGATAAAAAAAAGCCGATGTGGATGTCCTGGGCTGACGTGGTTACACGTGGTCTGCGGTTGTGAGGCCACTTGGACGTACTGCCATTCAAATATCTGGCAATTGTTCTGGTGGACATTCCTGCAGTCAGCATGCCAATTGTACTCTCCCTCAAAACTTGAGAAATCTGTGGCATTGTGTTGTGTGACAAAACTGCACATTTTAGAGTGGCCTTTTATTGTCCCCAGCACAAGGTGCACTTGTGTAATGATACTGTTTAATCCATGTATTGATATGCCACACCTGTCAGGTGGATGGATTGTCTTGGCAAAGGAGAAATACTCACTAACATGGATGTCAACAAATTTGTGCACAAAATTTCATCAAAATAGTCTCTTTGTGCTTATGGAACATTTCTGGGATCTTTTATTTCAGCCCATGAAACATTGGGATCAACACTTTACATGTGGCGTTTTTATTTTGGTTCACTATATTATTATTACTACTACTATAGTTTCATATTAAACATATCCTACTAAAACAAATAAATCCTTCATAATTGTTTTTCTATCAGAAACCCACCATATGCTCTTTCTCCCAGGAGTCCTCAATTCAGCCGGTGCCACAGCACTGTCATAGTTTACTTATCTACCAAGAGTTTGATCAAACAGCCCTTTCCATTACGACTAGGGTTAGTGTAATTCTGATAGTGGAGTGATATGCTTCCCAAATTGTTTCTTTCCTCCAAGTATTTCCTGTTCAGTTGATCATTAGTTACCCTTTGTTTGCCATTAAACACATTCTTTGATTTCTGACACGTTTGTGAACAATTCAAACATTTATTAATTTACTGCAATGCACACACGCATTGGCAGGCAAGCTGACACACCTTTTCATGGCCTCTAACACAATATTAACCAGCAACACACACACACGCACGCACGCACACACACAAACACTTATACCTACCTTTGGGGTCAGTGGTACAGAAGCAACAGTAAAGGACAGAATCTTCATCAACACACCTGTCCTCTGGTCACCTCTGCAGCTCGAAGCAGACAAAATGACAAAGGATTATTCTGGGTTCCCCTTAGTTAGGAATGTGTTTAACAATGGCACGGTGGCACTCAACAACCCGGCCGATATCTCCGTCATTGTAATCTACTTTTTGGTTGTCTTGGCAGTCGGAGTATGGGTGAGTTTCTTAGTCTTTCCATTGACCAGTCTGCAAACTCTTAAACAAATCTGTGTCTATGAATAGTTAACCCCTCAGCAATGATAAAGAGATGCATGGCATGGTTTTCGTCTAATCTGAAGAAAAATTGGTTGTTTTCTCTATTCTGAATACGTTAAAGTCCAAGAAACCTTATTAAAAACCAGTGGAGGCATCTGGATAGTGTTTCCTTCTGAATGATAATATGACAAAGTCTTTTAGATGTACAAAAGTAAAATATGAATTATTATATATCATTGTTATATTGTTTCAGCTATGTGTGGAGAGTAGATGTGCACACATACATACAGTACTAACTACTAGGGCTGTCAAACGATTAACACATTTAATCGAGTTAAACGCAGCATTTGCTAGGATTAATCACGATTGATCAGAAATTCAGAATTTGCTCAATTTGAGCTGTAATTTAAGATTCTTTTATACAAAAAAACATTGCAAGAATACTGACGTCTTGATCTTGTCCAAAGTACCAGTTATTAAAATCAGGTAAATTGATAATACACACTTTCTTTCACTTCAATAGCAGTTTGTTTTGAATTGGCATTGTTGTTTTTAGCTGTAGGACTATATACACTACCATTCAAAAGTTTGGGGTCATTAAAATAACATCAAATTGATCAGAAATACAGTGTAGACATTGTTAATGTTGTAAATGACTATTGTAGCTGGAAACTGAAGATTGTTAATGGAATATCTACATAGGCGTACAGAGGCCCTTTATCAGCAACCGTCACTCCTGTGTTAATCCAAGTTGATCATTTTAAAAGGCTAATTGATCATTTAAAAATACTTTTGCAATTATGTTAGCACAGCCGAAAACTGTTGTGCTAATTAAAGAAGCAGTAAAAATGTCCTTCCTTAGACTAGTTGAGTATCTGGAGCATCAGCATTTGTGTGTTTGATTACAGTCTCAAAATGGCCAGAAACAAAGAACTGTCTTTTGAAACTTGTCAGTCTATTCTTGCTCTGAGAAATGAAGGCTATTAATTTCCGAAAATCTCGTACAATGCTGTATACTACTCCCTTCACAGAACAGCGCAAACCGTTTCCAACCAGAATAGAAAGAGGAGTGGGAGGCCCCGGTGCACAACTGAGCAAGAGGACAAGTACATTAGAGTGTCTAGTTTGAGAAACAGACGCCTCACAAGTTCTCAACTGGCAACTTCATTAAATAGTACCCGCAAAACACCCGTCTCAACATCAAAGGTGAAGAAGCAACTCCGGGATGCCTGCCTTCTAGGAAGAGTTCCTCTGTCCAGTGTCTGTGTTCTTTTGACAATCTTAATCTTTTCTTTTTATTGGCCAGTCTGAGATATGGCATTTTCTTTGCAACTCTAGAAGGCCAGCATCCCGGAGTCGCCTCTTCGCTGTTGACTGGTGTTTTGCGGTACTATTTAAAGAAACTGCCTGTTGGGGACTTGTGAGACGTCTTTAACTAGACACTCTAATGTACTTGTCCTCTTGCTCAGTTGTGCACCGGGGCCTCCCACTCCTCTTTTTATTCTGGTTCAGCTGTGCTAACATAATTCTGGTTCAGATATGCTAACATAATTGCAAAATAGTTTTCTAATGATCAATTAGCCTTTTAAATTTTTTTACTTGGATTATCTAACACAATGTGACATTGGAACATAGGGGTGCTGATAATGGGCCTCTGTACGCCTATGTAGATATTCCATAAACAATCTTCAGGTTCCAGCTACAATAGTCATTTACAACATTAACAATGTCTACACTGTATTTCTGATCAATTTGATGTGATTTTCTTTCAAAAGAAGGACATTTCTAAGTGACCCAAAACTTTAACAGTAGTGTATTATGTATTTTGGATGTTTGCAGTGTATTTGGAACACTTCCAGACAATGTGATTAATTAAAATGCCCACAAACCTCCCTGGTCTCTGTGGTTGAATCTGTGTTTGTAATTCACTCCTCGACTAAGGGACATTACAGATAAATGTATGTGTGGGGTACAGAGATTGTATCTGTGGTGTACAGAGTAGTCATTCCAAAATCATGTTAAACACTATTATTGCACACAGAGTGAGTCCATGCAACTTATTATGTGAGTTGTTAAGAAATGTTGTACTCCTGAACTTAGTTAGGCTTGCCATAATGAAGTGGTTGAATATTTATTGACTGAAGATATTTCAGCATTTAATTTCTATTAATTAGTAAACATTTCTAAAAACATAATTCATAAACATCTAAATTTAATACATTTTAAATTCAGGCTGTAACAATTATTTTAGGGAAAAGTCAAGGGGTGAGAATACTTTCAAGGGGTGTGAATGCTAATCTCCACTGTTGGAGGTTAGCATTGGTAATGGTGAGACATTGGCATGCTTTGGGTACATTATCTTTGTGCCTCTAACGTTCTCACTCATTATTTACGATTATCTGTAATCATGGTAGCATCCACATCAATGTAGAAGTGGTCACAAACATATTATATTATTTGTTTACAATAGAAGTGATGCAGTCATTGCGTGCTAGGAAAATGGGACCAAATACTAAACGTTTGACTACTTTACTACACTAATTTGTCCAAATACACGACACCTTCAAATGGAGGGACTCGATACATACTGTGCTTTCATTTCTAAACGGTAGAACAGATATGTATGAAAATACCCTCAAATAAAAAGTTATATTCTGTACTGTCCCCTCATATGAAACATTTCATCTCAAATCCAAAATGCTGTAGTATAGAGCCAAATTAAGTGTTTTAGCTCCATTGTCCAAATAAATAGAGGAGGGGGGGGTGTACCTCTCCAGTTATATATAACTGAAAGAGGTGCTAACTACTGTATTCATGTAACCACAAGGTTATTGATCCCTGGCACATGGATATAGTATCTCAAAACAACTCAATGATCCCGTCTAACCTTTGCAGGCTATGGTGAGCACAAACCGAGCCACAGTAGGGGGATTCTTCCTGGCAGGAAGAAGCATGGTGTGGTGGCCTGTGAGTAAAAGTCTTCTCTCAGGACAGTTTATTACATATTATCTCAATAATACATTATGACATTCGAATGCATCCGTCTCTCTCTACTTTGCTGGCCACTGTTTGTGACCCTGGCCCATATTTGGAAAGACACACCATGTTCTCCTGAACTATCCCAATACTTGCCTGCATTGGAAATGTCCAGCTCATATTTAAATCAGAAAAAAACATGTTTTTATGTTTTATCTTGTTGCATTGGAGGTCCACAAATACCATACCTTTCATTTTAGACTGATCGGTTCCCAACCACCCAATAATTTTACCATGACACATAGTGCCTAACTTAATTTCCTTCTATGGAACTATGGACTATGGACTTGGCAACCCTTATCCCTGTTATCCTACATGGCATGCCCTTTGCTGTTGTAAATGTTCTCTTATGAATGAAGTGCTCCTCAATGACCTTCCATATCCAAATACTGTGAAATAATATAACTACTTTCTGTATAAATTGATCATGAACATTCCTCTGTCCTTCTTCTATCCCCTTTCCAGATTGGGGCATCTCTCTTTGCCAGCAACATTGGCAGTGGGCATTTTGTCGGCATTGCAGGGACTGCGGCTGCAGCTGGAATTGCCATTGGTGGATTTGAATGGAATGTGAGTGGCAACGTCTAAAGTAAATACCATGATAACCTCTTATGCAAACATCATCATAAAGTCTGACATCTGATATTATCACTCATCTCCATCTTTATTGCACTTTAATTGTATAAAAGGTGATAAATAAATGATCTATACATTCTGGGTCCGATACGCCTGTAGGTTATTGTGTCGATCGATACTTGAGCACAGCAGTGGATAAAAGCAGTAGCACGTCTAGTAAAAAGGTTAATCTGTCATTTCATGAATTCCCCATCTGAGCCCTTAGAATATGTGTTTTTCAGGCCCTTGTGGTGGTGATCCTTCTTGGATGGCTCTTTGTGCCCATTTACATCAAAGCTGGGGTGAGGACAACCTTTTGTGTTATTAGAGGTGAATTACCATTTTACCAAGCCATTTCAAGTGCTATTCTAACGTGTAATCACGTATACTGGATGTGTTTAGGTCGTGACCATGCCAGAGTACTTGAAGAAGAGGTTCGGAGGGCAGCGCATCCGCATCTATCTCTCAGTGCTCTCACTCTTCCTCTATGTCTTCACTAAGATCTCAGTAAGTTCCTCATATCTCTGTTCATTGTATATCACTGATGTTCAGTCCGTAAAAAATGACTAGGCATGTACAATACCCCCATTTAGTCCATATAAACCCTTCCGTTGTCCCATTGATAAAAACTCTCTCCTCTTTCTTTTCATTCTCTCTCTCTCTGTCAGGCGGATATGTTCTCTGGAGCCATCTTTATTAACCAGGCTCTGGGGCTGAATATCTACCTAGCTGTGGTTCTCCTACTAAGTATCACTGCTCTATACACAGTCACAGGTATACAGTACTTATGTATATGCTCCACTTAGTGGTGGCTAGTGGCACTTTAAATGGGGAGGATGGGCTCATAGTAGCTGGAGTGGTACTCCCTCACCAGCCTCCTTTGTCACTTACTGTATATACTATATAACTGCATATATAACAGCAATATATAACTAATTCACTGAGAGGAGCCCTAGATCAACTGTGTCCCTGTAAACCAATATGGAGCTCATACCTGTAACGCTAACTGACCATGGCGTCCTATATGGCTGTATTTGAGTCTTTATAACAAGCCATGTCTGATGACACATATGGCCTCCTCCAAGGCTGTTTATCTCCTGTGCATCATGGGTAATTAGCCATACTCCCTGACATAACTTTTTGTTCTACACTGTAATGATGCATTAATGCCTGGAGTTCACTGGTAGGCCATCCCAGACTGTCTCTGTATAGCAGGGTTTCCCAAACTCGGTCCTGGGGCCTCCCATGGGTGTATGATTTGGTTTTTGCCCTAGCACGACACAGCTGATTCAAATAACCAACTCACCGGTACCTGAGTGGAGCAGCGGTCTAAGGCACTTCATCGCGATCTTGCGGCATCACTACAGCCTGAGGTTTGATCCCATCAGCCGTGACCGGGAGTCCTATAGGGCGGGGCACAATTGGCCCAGTGTCGTCCGGGTTAGGGGAGGGTTTGGCCGGGGGGGGGGGGGGGGGGGGGGGGCTTTTCTTGGCTCATCGCGCTCTAGTGACTCTTTTTAAAAATGATTTTAGCCCTTTTTTCCCCCAATTTCGTGGTATCCAATTGGTAGTAGTTACAGTCTTGTGTCATCGCTGCAACTCCAGTACGGACTCGGAAGAGGCGAAGGTCGAAAGCCATGCGTCCTCTGAAACACAACCCAACCAAGCCGCACTGCTTCTTGACACAATTCACATCCAGCCCGGAAGCTAGCCACACCAATGTGTCGGAGGAAACACCGTACACCTGGCGACCTGGTCAGCGTGCACTGTGCCTGGCCTGACACAGGAGTCGCTAGTGCGCGACGAGACAAGGATATCCCTGCCGGCCAAACGCTCCCCAACCAGGACAAATCTGGGCCAATTGTGCGCCGCCCCATGGGCCTCCCGGTCGCAGCCGGCTGCGACAGAGCCTGGGCTCTGCGATGCAGTGCCTTAGACCACTGCGCCACCCGGGTGGCCTTCTAGCGACTCCTTGTGGTGGGCCGGTGCCTGCAAGCTGACTTGGTTGTCAGTTGAACGGTGTTTACTCCAACACATTGGAGTGGGTGCTAAGAAGTGCGGCTTGGCGGGGCATGTTTCAGAGGATGCATGACTCGACCTTTGCCTCTCCCGAGCCCGTTGGGAAGTTGCAGCGATGAGAAAAGATCACAATTGGATGTCACGAAATTGGGGGTAAAATAAATAAATAAATAACCAACTCATCATCAAGCTTTGATTATTTGAATCAGCTGTATAGTGCTCGGGCAAAAACCAAAACGAGAACTGAGAGGGGGTCTGGGAAGTTTGGGAAACCCTGCTCTATAGGATTGGGTTTAGTAAACCCAATAGAGTGACTCACAACATCAAGTACTGTGATGCACACGTGACAAAGCAATCGTTTCGCACTAGAGTCAACAGTAAATGATGTGTGTACTATTATTCATTTTTAAGGGCCTCACTTTCAGTTTGCAAGGCAGCCCTAGCAAATGTATCTACTCTGTTATCATTGTGCTCATATGAATATCCTACTGTGTATTCATGTACAGCACTACTGAGGGGGAGTTATTACATTTTAGTCATCTAGAAAATTGCTCTGGATAAGAGCGTTAGTGTTAAGTGCCTTACCCAAGGGCCCATCGACCGATTTTTCACCTCAGTTCAGAGATTTGAACCAGCAAACTTTTCGTTACTGGCCCAACACTCTTAACTGCTAGGCTACCTGCCACCCATTGATTCTTTATGATACATAAACATCAAACAAGCAACTGGACCATTAAAATACGATCCCTTTTGACCATGGGCAATCATTACAGTTAAAAATAAAATATCACATTTATAGTGTAAACGAGTACTACAGGAGCTTTCCACAGCTTAATCATGTACAACCCTATATGAATAATGATTGGAATTGTATTGTGCTGTATCTCACTAAGTGTACTGTACCGCAGGTGGACTGGCTGCAGTGATCTACACAGACACTTTGCAGACCATCATCATGGTCGTGGGATCTTTCATCCTCATGGGTTATGGTAATGTCTCTTTATGCATCTATGTCCCTCATGCTGCCCGGTCCCTCTTTTCCAGTTCCAATAACGCCATCTCTCTTCCTCATTGTCGTCCCCCTGCTAATTATCTGGCCTCTCTCATTCCTCTTTCTACTTTTAGTTCATTGCTACTGCTAGTCCATCTGTGATCCCAGTTTCTAACCCTCTCCTGTTTGTCTCCTCAGCCTTCAATCAGGTGGGAGGTTATGAGAACTTCCAGGAGCGCTACATGATGGCCATGCCTACTCGGGCTGGGGTCAACATCAGTAAGAGATGCTACACCCCTAGGCCTGACTCCTTCCACATCTTCAGGGACGCGGTGACAGGGGACCTGCCTTGGCCAGGCCTGGTGCTTGGTCTCACTGTCCAGGCCACCTGGTATTGGTGCACTGATCAGGTAGCCTACTGCTCTGTAGGGAATTAATAAGTCTAACACCCTCTCTCCCTCCTTCATTCACAGGACAAGCACACACTCACGTTATGTATACACACACTATCTACCCCCACACACTAATTTGTGCATCATTATCATGGCCACTCTTTCCAAACAGCTCTAAGCTTGTCTTAACTTAAGTGACTACCTTATGAGGAGAGGAACACTTTTAGTTAGACACAAATGCGCTCCCACAGACTAAGATAAGATTAAAAGCCAGGCACACAGGTGACTATGAACAAAGAACAGGATGTTGATTCACTCAACCACTCACAAATGAGCACTCACTCACACACAGTAAATACACGAGTTGAAACAGCCTATTACATCAGCAGAACTCAAAGCTTCTCTTTTTTATTTTTTATTTTATTAAAACATACAATCTACCTGCAGTAAAGCTGCTCAACATTTACATAACATTCAGTCATCTAACACAGGTATTCCCAAACTGGGGTACGCGCAATGCTGTCGGGGGTACGCCAAATAAAAATGTGATTAACATACACACATATATGTATGTATATATATGTATATATATGTATATATATATATATATATATATATATATATACATGTATATATATGTATATATATGTATATATATATATATATATATATATATATATATATATATATATATATATATATATATATACACGTATATATATGTACATATATATATATATATATATATATATGTACATATATATATATATATATATATATATATATATATATATATATACACATATATATATATATATATATATATATATATATATGTGTGTATGTTATTATTATTTGGCGTACCCCCGACAGCATTGCGCGTACCCCATGCGCGTACATACATACATACATACATACATACATACATACATACATATACATTGGAAAATATAAATGTTATGACTGTTTGAAAAAGTGAAAAAAAAGACGTGTGTGTATGTATATGTATATACATATATATATATATATATATATATACATATATATACATATACATACACACACGTCTTTTTTTTCTTCACTTTCTTCACAACAGTCCATTTATATTTTCCAATGGGGCTATACATTTGGGTGAGGTTTTTTCTCTCGCCTAAGTAGACTCATTTCACTGCCAAAAATAAAATTAAACAATCTAGTGTTCAGCGAAATAACAACAAAATGTCAAATACAGGTAGCCGAGTCAAATAATTAATATCCAATCACATTAACCGTTACTCTCTCGCGGGAAACCTTCACTCTTGCGCAGACATTTAGAAATGAAACATGACCATTTGAAAGGAGTTTTTTGAGCAAGAATAAAGATGTGTTTCGAGTAGTAAGACGTGTATAAAAGCAACAGATACCATTAATAAGAAGGGTCTAGAAGCATTTTATATGGTGAGCTACCGAGTGGCTAGGACAGGCATACTATTGTGGAGGACTTAGTTCTTCCTGCTGTCGCGGATATGGCTGGGACAATGCTGGGGGAAAAGGCCCCCAAAAATATACAGACAATGTTTTCATCAAACAACACTGTTTCACAATGCATCAGTGACATGGCAAGAGATTTAACAATTACTGCTTCGCATACAAGCCAGTGAATTCTATGCGTTTCAGCTGGATAAGTCAACAGACGTGGCGGGCCTGGCACAGATCCTGGTATATGTTCATTACGTTTATGCGGGGTCAATTAAGGAAGACATCTTCTTCTGCAAACCAGTAGAAAAAGTACTGGACAGCTTTGTGACATCAAATGGACTTTGGTGGTCAATATGTGTTGGTGTCTGTACTGATGGTGCAAAAGCCATGACGGAGACATAGTGGAGTGTTAACACGCGTGCAAGCAGTTGCTCTCGACGCCACTTGGGTACACTGCAGCATCCACCGAGAGGCTCTTGCTGCCAAGGAGATGCCTGTCAGCTTGAAAGACGTTTTGGACACTACAGTGAAAAGCAAGACCCCTGAACTCTCGGGTATTTTCTGCACTATGCAATGACATGGGCAGTGACCATGTAACTCTTTTGCAACATACAGAAGTGCGTTGGTTATCAAGGGGCAAAGTACTGACATGTTTTTTTGAATTGAGAGACGAGCTTAAAGTTTTCTTTACCGACCATAATTTTCACTTGTCTGACAGCTTGCATGATGACGAGTTTCTCACACGACTGGCCTATCTGAGTGATGTTTTTTCTCACCTAGGATTACAGGGACTCTCCACAACTATATTCAATGTGCGGGACAAAATTGAGGCTATGATTAAGAAGTCTGAGCTCTTCTCTGTCTGCATTAACAAGGACAACACACAGATCTTTCCATCATTGTATGATTCTTTGTGTGCAAATGAACTCAAGCTTACGGACAATGTCAAATGTGGTATAGCGAAGAACCTGAGAGATTACTCAGTTACTTTCCCGAAACGGACAACACAAACAACTAGATTCGTCATCCCTTTCAATGTCCTGCCTCCAGTCCACTTTCTGATATCTGAACAAGAGAGCCTCATCGAAATTGCAAGAATTGGTTCTGTGAAAATTGAATTTAAATCAGAAGCCACTGCCAGATTTCTGGATAGGGCTGCGCTCAGAGTTTCTTGCCTTGGCAAATCACTCTGTTAAGACACTGATGCCCTTTGCAACCACATACCTATATAAGAGTGGATTCTCGGCCCTCACTAGCATGGAAACTAAGTACAGGCACAGACTGTGTGGGGAAAATGATTTAAGACAGACTCTCTCCAATACAACCCAACATTGCAGTTATGTGCATCCTTTTAAGCACACCCTTCTCATTTACCTGTGGTGAGTTATTCACAATTTTTGATTTACAAATAAGGTTTTAATACGTAAGATGGTTAAAATGATTGATTATTATTATATTATTTGTGCTCTAGTCCTATAAGAGCTCTTTGTCACTTCCCACGAGCCGGGTTGTGACAAAAACTCACACTCATTCTTATGTTTAATAAATGTATTGTACAGTGTGTGTGTGGCAGGCTTACAATGATGGCAAAAAACAGAATTTGAGAGTGCGCCAGGGTCAGTGACAAAGAGCTCTTATAGAGGGGGTACACAGCTGGAGGTTGAATTATTGAAGGGGTACGGGACTATAAAAAGTTGGGGAACCACTGATCTAACAGACTCCCATCCATAGCGACCCACAGAGGCAACCAGGGTCATCGTCCTGCCCAAGTCAAAACGGGGACCCAAACCAGCGACCTAAAGGCCACCGGCCCAAGCTCCCAACCGCCAGGCCACCAACATCCCTCCAGTTTCCAGAGAGGTGCCCATCAACCATCCGAGAGACCGTCCTTGTCAATCAAACATATGTTTTTGTTTTGTTTATTTTTACTTTTATCTTTGACCTTCATTCTATCCCCTGCACAGCAACTCCACTCCCACTTGTCCCAAGTTCCATATCCCAACCCTCAGCTTTCCTCAGCCCATCCCACCTATCTTTCAAATCTTATCTTAGTTTATGTTTGTCTAATTCCTATCTGATTCCCCCACTTGGCTGAGGCTCACATGCATTCTACTGTGCTCAGCAATTTTGGTCATGTTTGGAAAGGAAAACATTTAATTTGATGAATATTTCAACTAGAAAAGCTGCATAGTGGGCCTCTCGAGTGGCGCAGTGGTCTAAGGCACTTCACTGCAGTAGTAGAAGCGTTATTACAGACCAGAGTTCAATCCCAGGCTGTGTCGCAGCCGGCCGTGACTGGGAGACCCATGAGGCAGCGCACAATTGGCCCAGTGTTGTCTGGTCTAGGGAGGGTTTGGCCGGCCGGGATGTCCTTGTCCATTAGGCTCTAGCATCTTTAGTGGCAGGCTGGGCGCATGCACTCTGACTTTGGTCGGCAGTTGTATGATGTTTCCTCTGACACATTGGTGCAGCTGGCTTCTGGGTTAAGTGAGCAGTGCGGCTTGGCATGGCCGTGTTTTGGAGGACGCATGGCTCTTGACCTTTGTCTCTCCTGAGTCCATACGGGAGTTGCAGCGAAGGGACAAGACTAACTACCAATTGTGGAGAAAAAGGGGTAAAAAGTACAATAAAGAAGTTGCATAGTGCATACACATTTGTGCCTGTCAGTAGATCTGTGTTTGTATGGAAGTAAACCCGTTTTTTCCCTCTCTTGATATGGATTCTTGGCATATTCAAGCAATACAGCGGCACCATACTTACAGAGTTCTGTATGCTTTGACCATGAAAACTGAGCCTTGAAGATTCAATCCATCACCTCTAGTCACTGGAGGCCTTTTTTCTCCCCTGTCCTCTAGGTGATTGTCCAGCGCTGTCTATCTGCCAAAAGTCTGTCTCATGTCAAGGCTGGCTGCATCCTGTGTGGCTACCTGAAGCTGTTGCCTATGTTCGTCATGGTCTTCCCTGGCATGATCAGCCGAATCCTCTACCCAGACGAGGTGGCGTGTGTGGACCCAGATGAGTGCCAGACATACTGTGGTGCCAGCGTGGGCTGCACCAACATCGCCTATCCCAAACTAGTGGTAGACCTCATGCCAAATGGTGGATAACAGAAGACGCATGTACAGATGTAGAATCTTGATTTGAGTCAGTTTGCTACAGCAGGAAAAAAATGCTGCAGCAACAGGAAAATGTGAATTATTATGTAGGTTATAATTTGACATTTTTGTATGGGTTGATACATTTTTCAAAAGTCGAAATTACAAACTTCTGAAGCCTTTTTAAACCGCAAATACACTACAAATGTATAATATCCTATGTCTGTAGTAATAATGACAGTCCTGGCACCACTACCAACACCAATACTACTGCTACAAATAGTGTACTATTGTACTAAATACAGTACTAGTCCTTATACCAGGACAATAGTTGTCTTCTACAACCTACCATCACATTTGTTTGTCTCTTATTCTTTATCTTTTCTCTTTTCCACACCTATCCACCTTCCCTCCCACCCTGTTCAACTTCTCATTACCTCCTCCCTGCTCTCTCTTCTTGTCCTCCCCCTCTCACCTGCAGGTCTGCGAGGCCTGATGCTGTCGGTGATGATGGCGTCTCTGATGAGCTCCCTGACCTCCATCTTCAACAGTGCCAGCACCCTGTTCACCATGGACATCTACACCAAGATACGCAGCTCTGCCTCCGAGAAGGAAAACATGATCGCTGGGAGGTACAGTAACACACACCTCTGCGTGCTCAAGTTCTTTGGAGTTAAATTGCTTTAATGCATACGGCACTATGCTAGTGTTTGTGTATGTTCATATTTTAGATAGATGGGTAAGATTGATTGTATTATCGTTGTCTGTAAAGGGTATTTATCCTGGTTCTGATCGGGGTGAGTATAGCGTGGATCCCTGTGGTCCAGTCTGCTCAGAGCGGCCAGCTCTTTGACTACATCCAGTCCATCACCAGCTACCTGACCCCGCCCATCGCAGCCACCTTCATGCTCGCCATCTTCTGTAAGCGTGTCAACGAGCCGGTGAGTCTCCATCTAAACCAAACTCCCTGTGATATAAACTAGTTTACTTTAGCTACTTGTTGTTTGAACTGGTTAACTTAACCTGTGGTCTAATGTAGTGTAGTTTATCTGTACTCTGCCAGTTTGGCTCAAAGATCCCTGGTTACCACGTTCACCATTTACTGTCTTGTTCCTGATGAAGTTTTTTTGTGTAATAGGAAGTTAACCATGAGAAAGTGTTGAGTAACAGACTTCTCTTCACTCTCCTTTCCCCCCCTTCAGGGTGTGTTCTATGGGCTTATGATAGGCCTGGCCATTGGCCTATCCAGGATGATCGCTGAGTTTGCCTATGGGACGGGCAGCTGTGTGGCCCCTACTAACTGTCCTGAGATCATCTGTGGAGTCCACTACCTCTACTTCTCCATCATTCTGTTTTGCATTTCGTGCTTGGTGATACTCACCATCTCCCTCATGACCAAACCCATTGAAGACAAACATGTAAGTTACAAATACCATACTGATTTTGTTATTCTTCCATCCGTGAATGCTAATTGTATAAAAACTCAGTCATTCTGCTATTTCTAAATGAACTTCTCCCCATTTGTTTGTCCCATGCCTCTACCTCCCTCCAACTCCAGTTGTACCGGTTGTGCTGGAAGCTGAGGAACCACACAGAGGAGAGGTTGGATCTGGAGATAGATGATTGGACAGAAAACCAAGAATCAGACTATATGGATATTGAAGGTAAGAGAGGTCTCTCTCCCATCTTCATCTGTTATTCCGTGACATGCAGTGCCTTCGGAAAGAATTCAGACCCCTTGACTTTTTCCACATTTTGTTACGTTACATCCTTATTTTAAAATGAATTTTAAAAAATCCTCAGAAATCTACACACAATACCCCATAATGACAAAGCGAAAAAAGGTTTTTAGATTGTTTTCAAATGTATTAAAAATAAAAAACAGAAATACCTTATTGGCATAAGTATTCAGACCCTTTGCTATGAGACTCAAAAAATTGAGCTCAGGTGCATCCTGTTTCCATTGATCATTCTTGAGATGTTTCTACAACTTCGATTGAAGTCCACCTGTGGTAAATTAAATTGATAGGACATGATTTTGAAAGGCACACACCTGTATAAGATCCCACAGTTGACAGTGCATGTCAGAGCAAAAACCAAGAAATGAGGTCAAAGGAATTGTCTGTAGAGCTCTGAGACAGGATTGTGATGAGGCACAGATCTGGGGAAGGGTACGAAGAAATTTCTGCAGCATTGAATGTCCCCGTCATTCTTAAATGGAAGAAGTTTAGAACCACCAAGACTCTTCCTAGAGCTGGCCGCCCGGCCAATCTGAGCAATTGGGGGAAAAGGGCCTTGGTCAGGGAGGTGACCAAGAACCCGATGGTCACTCTGACAGAGGTCTAGAGTTCCCATGTGGAGATGGGAGAACCTTCCAGAAGGTCAACCATCTCTGCAGCACTCCACCAATCAGGCCTTTATGGTATAATGGCCAGAAGGAAGCCACTCCTCAGTAAAAGGCACATGACAGCCCACTTGGAGTTGGCCAAAAGGCATCTAAAGACTCTCAGACCATGAGAAACAAGATTCTCTGGTCTGATGAAACCAAGATTGAACTCTTTGGCCTGAATGCAAAGCATCATGTCTGGGGGAAACCTGGCACCATCCCTACAGTGAAGCATGGTCGTGGCAGCATCATGCTGTGGGGATGTTTTTCAGTGGCAGGGACAGGGAGACTAGTCAAGATTGAGGCAAAGATGAACAGAGCAAAGTACATAGCGATCATTGATGAAAACCTGCTCCAGAGCACTCAGGACCTCAGACTGGGGTGAAGGTTCACCCTAAGTACACAGCCAAGACAATGCAGGAGTGGCTTCAGGACAAGTCTGAGTGGCCCAGCCAGAGCCCGGATTTGAACCTGATCAAACATCACAAGAGAGACCTGAAAATAGCTGTGCAGTGGTGCTCTCCATCCAACCTGACTGCTTAAGAGGATCTGCAAGGAGAATGGGAGAAACTTCCCAAATACAGGTGTGCCAAGCTTGTCGCTCCATACCCAAGAAGACTTGCTGTAATTGCTGCCAAAGGTTCTTCAACAAAGTACTGAGTAAATGGTCTGAATACTTATGTAAATGTGATTTAAGTTTTATATTTGTAATAAATTTGCAAAAATGTCTAATAACCTGTTTTGCGTTGTCATTATGGGGTATTGTGCGTAGACAATTTAATCAATTTAAGAATAAG
Organism: Oncorhynchus clarkii lewisi; assembly: GCF_045791955.1. Lineage (NCBI taxonomy): Eukaryota > Metazoa > Chordata > Actinopteri > Salmoniformes > Salmonidae > Oncorhynchus > Oncorhynchus clarkii. Next base: position 26,302,203 of record NC_092175.1, on the reverse strand, counting down.
TCTGTAACATAACAAAATGTGGAATATGTCAAAGAGTCTGAAGACTCTCCAAAGGCACTGTACATAGAAATGTTTTTATCACATCTACACACACGCACACATCCCTACTCATCCCTGTGTTTGTGTGTCTCTGCAGATCCCACAGAGGAGCCAGGCTGTTGTAAGAAGGCAGTGTTGAACTTCTGTGGTTTGGAAAAGTCGAATGCTCCCGCGTTGAGTGCTGAGGAGCAGGCTGAGCTGCAGAGGAAACTCACAGACACATCAGAGAAACCCCTGTGGAGGAATGTGGTCAATGCCAATGGCATTATCCTCCTGTGTGTCTGTGTCTTCTTCCACGGTTTCTACGGTTAAACATCTCCTCATCCTGGACCTCCACTGCCCTAGAGTCTGGACTGCCTAACCATAAATTTGAGCAGTCTCGTCTTTCAACCCTGAAATCCCCCCCAGACTCACAGGCCCACGATGCACTGTACATGGCAACCTCTCTTACACACCCTCCCTCTATCCATCATCTGGGGGCCTGAACTGTTTTATCCAAAACCCCTGTAACGTGGTCAATGCTACGACCGCCTTGGCTTCAAGATACCCTGCTCCATACCTGTATGACTGTCCTAGACCCTATCTGGGAGTCACAAAACTCCTTTGTTAGGTGTTCTTTGCTTTGTGGACTTTTACATTTTGTGTATGTACGATGAATGTGTAATGATGATAGTAATGAGGATGATGATGTTGATGGAGGATTTGAATAGGACTTAGTGTCCAATGGTATCCAATGTTTCTTTCTGCCCTTCATGAAGTTACTGTAGTTTGGTATATTGCAACCACTAGGTGGAGCTGCAGTATGAATAAACTTAAGATTGAACAGTATCATTACCAAGGTAACACTGTACGGCCAGTGGATTTAATGGCAATGAGACATAAAATGTAATGTAATGAGAGGACACATACCATATGCATGAGCATGCATGACATGTACTAACTTTGTAATCTAATTAATAATGTATTCCATCTTAGTTAGAAAAAAGTTGAACACTAACATATTTTTCAGAGAGGAAGGTACGCACAAACTCACACATTCGATCTCCTACCTTGAATCAAGCCTGGTTTTTGTGACGTTCTATCAAAGACAACATTTTTTTGCCATATTTAATCTTTTCTCTAGCTGTCATTTTGTTTTGCTACGTGCTAATGAATGATATCTCAAGGATGGAAGGAGCAGGGAATCTTCTAATTATTACTGGAGTAATAATTCACTCAACACACACACACACACACACACACACACACACACACACACACACACACACACACGAGCCATGACCCCCTGCTTGTCACAACACTAAGTGCACCTGAAGGACCAACAATGTAAAATGCCACGGCCAAGGTTGGTTTACACTCTGTTAGTGTAAGTATACCTGTTGCAAGAAGTATACCCTAACCCTAGACTGGTATTAGAGTTGTTCCATGTAATTTCAGCAAACCATGACACCCACCATCTCTGTTTCTAACTAAAGAAATTGTTAATTTAGTTAGAAACAGATAAAAGCATTCCTGCAACTTTAAGTTGTTGAAAATGATTTGAACTCTAAAATTAAGTCTTGATTGCACAAAACTTGGGCATTTTAATTTATAGAATTCATGTAATATTAAATAAATACAGTACCCAACATCTGATTTGGACCAAACCTCTTCCTAACAATGATACAGACGCCAAATAAATGGTCAAAACCCAACCAGAGACAACCCAAACCCCACATCAAGCCAACCCCAACGGCCAGTGGGGTTCTACTAAGCTAATACAATGGAAGTCGGAAGTTTACATACACTTAGGTTGGAGTCATAAAAAAATCACTTTTCAACCACTCCACAAATTTCTTGTTAAGATAGGGGGCAGCATTTTCATGTTCGGATGAAAAGCGTGCCCAGAGTAAACTTCCTGCTACTCAAGCCCAGAAACTAATATATGCATATTATTAGTAGTATTGGATAGAAAACACTCTGAAGTTTCTAAAACTGTTTGAATTATGTATGTGAGTATAACAGAACTCACATGGTAGGCGAAAACCTGAGAAAAATCCAACAGGAAGTGGGAAATCTGATGTTTGTAGTTTTTCAACTCATTGCCAATCGAATGTACAGTGTCTATGGGGTCATATTGCACTTCCTAATGCTTCCACTAGATGTCAACAGTCTTTAGAACGTTGTTTGAGGCTTCTACTGTGAAATGGGGGCGAAGGAGAGCTGATTCAACCAGAGGCCTGCCAGAGTGCCATGAGCTGATCACACGTGAGAGCGACCTGCGTTCCATTGCTATTCTAAAGACAAAGGAATTCTCCGGTTGGAACATGATTGAAGATTCATGTTAAAAACATCCTAAAGATTGATTCTATACATCGTTTGACATGTTTCTACGAACTGTAATATCACTTTTTGAACTTTTCGTCTGAACTTTCACCTGGACTTGACACGCCTTGTGAGTTTGGATTTGTTTACCAAAAGCGCTAACAAAAGGAAGTATTTGGACTTTATCGAACAAAATAAACATTTATTGTGGAACTGGGATTCCTGGAAGTGCATTCTGTGAAGATCATCAAAGGTAAGTGAATATTTATAACGCTATTTCTGACTTTTACTGACCCCACAACATGGTGGGTATCTGCATGGCTTGTTTTTGTGTCTGAGCGCCGTACTCAGATTATTGCATAGTTCATAATAGTTGTATGTTTTATCAAAGTTTATTATGAGTATTGTCATGTCTTTGGCTATGCCGGATTAAGTGATATGACATGCTAGTCTATAAAATAATTTATCCGTAATTAATATTACCTGATTGAGATAATCATGTAAATGTAATTAACTAGAGAGTCGGGCACCACAAAATAATATTTATAGAGCTGTTATCTTCCGAATAAACTCTTAAAGACCTAGTAATATTTTACATCAATAGCAGTCAATATTAATCGTCATCTTAATTCAGTCTCATCTGAAAGTTGTAAATTCTTAGTTATCTGCACAAACCCTGGCTAACAAGTTGAATCAGCAATACAAAATTGGGTTTAATTATTTATTTACTAAATACCTAACTAATCACACAGAATTACACATACACATAATTAAATCATAACTTGATTACAAATGACGTCATAAAGGAAAACGTCCCTAGCGGACGGAACAGATATGACAGCTTGTTACACAAAAGAAAAGGGGCTGGGTTTGAGTGAAAGAGCGGGAAGACTGAGGAACAAAGGGAAGAAGCTGTGCTATCCTAAATACAGTATCTTATGCATTCTAAATTACTGCCCATTTGGAAAATATTTACTCTGAGTTGCGCTTCGGTAGGTTGGTAGTAGATGGGAGGCCGTGTTGCCCAACCGAGTACTGTGTCCTTTGAAGAATGTCTCTGCTGGTAAATTGAATACGTTGTAGTAACGTCGTTGTGTGATAGACGGGATACTCTGTCTATTCCTTCCTAACCCTTGTTTGCATCTGCTGTTGCTAACTCAACGGCTAGGAGGTATCACTTCTGTAGTGAATAAGAGTTCAAAGTTCATAGCATTCGCAACCAAAGCTCACACTTATGTTGGCTTCGTTCTGTAGTTATTATCTGAACCATTCTGACATAGGACCGTCGTCCTCACGTCCTCGGAACAGGAGGTTACATTGTCGTCAAGGGCTTAAATAGGAAGGGAGAGGAGGGCGTGTTTGAAAAGTTTTATAGCCCATGTCCCTTCACAGGGGCGGGTCACTGATTGAGCAGAGCCCTATCTTATGAAAACCCAAATCTCACATTTTAGAAGCTAAAATCACATTTCATCCCATCACAAATAATTTAATATTCAAACATTTAAATTGAACAACAATTCCATGTGAATCCGATAACTCTGATGTGTAGACTTCCACTGTAGAGTTCATGTCATCTTATCATAGATGAGAATGTCTCAGATGACAACCGAACTGACATAATATTCATTAAGTACCACCGCATATGTTCCATTGGTCAGATTACCAGAATATAGTTCATTTCCCCACACCTTCTGATGTTCCCAGAATCTCTATGTTAACCAAGGGTTTTGCAAATGTAACCTCAGTAGTGTAGAGAGAGGAAAAAGGGGGGAAGAGGTATTTATGACTGTCATAAACCTACCCCCCAGGCCAACGTCAAGACAGTATTTCTCTAAATTGATGTGGCTCTCTGAAAATTCGCTGGATGTTTTCCAGGCACAACATTACTGACCATAAAGCGCCAATGAAAACTGAGATTTTGGGATATAAATATCAACTGTATAGAACAAAACATACATGTATTATGTAACATGAAGTCCTATGAGTACCATCTGATGAAGATCATCAAAGGTTAGTGATTCATTTTATCTCTATTTCTGCTTTTTGTGACTCCTCTCTTTGGCTGGAAAATGGCTGTGTTTTTGTGACTAGGCTCTGACCTAACATAATCATTTGGTGTGGTTTCACTGTAAAGCCTTTTTGAAATCGGACATGATAAACAAGAAGTTTAAAAATATTTTTGAATTTTGCGCTCCGCCTTTTGAGCGGAATGTTGTCGAGGGGTTCCGCTAGCCGTATAGTTTTGGCAAGTCAGTTAGGACATCTACTTTTTGCATGACACAAGTAATTTTTCCAACAATTGTTTACAGACAGATTATTTCACTTATAATTCACTGCATCACAATTCCAATGGGTCAGAAGTTTACATACACTAAGTTGACTGTGCCTTTAAACAGCTTGGAAAATTCCAGAAAATGATGTCATGACTTTAGAAGCTTCCGATAGGCTAATTGACATAATTTGAGTCAATTGGAGGTGTACCTGTGGATGTATTTCAAGGCCTACCATCAAACTCAGTGCCTCTTTGCTTGACATCATGGGAAATTCAAAAGAAATCTGCCAAGACTTCAGAAAAAAATTATGAACCTCCACAAGTCTGGTTCATCCTTGGGAACAATTTCCAAATGCCTGAAGGTACCACGTTTATCTGTACAAACAATAGTACGCAAGTATTAACACCATGGGACCACGCAGCTGTCATACCACTCAGGAAGGAGAGGCGTTGTCTCCTAGAGATGTACTTTGGTACGAAAAGTGCAAATCCTTCCCAGAACAACAGCAAAGGACCCTGTGAAGATGCTGGAGGAAACAGGCACAAAATTATCTATATAAGGAAGAAGCCACTGCTCAAAAACCGCCATAAAAAAGCCAGACTACGGTTTGCAACTGCACATGGAGACAAAGATCGTACTTTTTGGAGAAATGTCCTCTGGTCTGCTGAAACAAAAAAATAACTGTTTGGCTCAATGACTATCATTATGTTTGGAGGTAAAAGGGGGATGCTTGCAAGCCGAAGAACACCATCCCAACCGTGAAGCACTGGGGTGGCAGCATCATGTTGTGGGGGTTCTTTGCTACAGGAGGGACTGGTGCACTTCACAAAATAGATGGCATTATGGGAGGGAAAATTACATGGATATATTGAAGCAATATCACAAGACATCAGTCAGGAACTTAAAGCTTGGTCGCAAATGGGTCTTCCAAATGGACAATGACCCCAAGCATACTTCTAAAGTTGTGGCAAAATGGCTTAAGGACAACAAAGTCAAGGTATTGGAGTGGCCATCACAAAGCCCTGACCTCATGTCTATAGAAAATGTGTTGGCAGAACTGAAAGAGTGTGTGCGATCAAGGAGGCCTACAAACCTGACTCAGTTACACCAGCTCTGTCAGGAGGAATGGGCCAAAATTCACCCAACTTATAGTGGGAAGCTTGTGGAAGCCTACCTGAAACATTTAACCTAAGTTAAACCATTTAAAGGCAATGCTACCAAGTACTAACTGAGTATGTATGTAAACTTCTGACCCACTGGGAATGTGATAAAAGACATAAAGCTGAAATAAATCATTCTCTCTACTATTATTCTGACAGTTCACATTCTTAAAATAAAGTGGTGATCCTAACTGACCTAAGACAGGGAATGTTAACTAGGATTAAATGTCAGGAATTGTGAAAAACTGAGTTTAAATGTATTTGGCTTAGGTGTATGTAAACTTCTGACTTCATCTGTATATAGAATTGTTTTAAGATGGTCATACCATGGATCATTTAGCTATTTGATTTAGAAATGTAGGACCTCTGTAGGTATTCCAATTTTCAGGATGTCTCCTGGTCTGACAAACAGTGCTGGAACTCTGCCACTTTTAAATACAGATGCAGACATAGGCGGATGTTGTGGATTGAGACGGAGCCATGCAAAGAAACAGATATCTCCAGCTGATGAATTTTGATGAGGATTTTTAAGGCCCACAACATCAAAGATCCACCACAATATTTTACAGTTGGTATGAGGTTATTTTCTGTATATGCATCCTTTTTTTGACACCAATCCCACTGCTGGTGTGTGTACCCAAATAGATATATTTTAATGTCATCCAACAAATGTAAATGCCTGGCGTTTGCTAAACAGTACTGGTAATTGGATTGGAACCGGTGCGATGGTCAGATGAAAATAGGGCTCTTTGGCCACGCACACCAGTGGTGGGTTTAGTGTCGTTACTCTAAAATATGATGGTGGATCTTTGATGTTTTGGGTTTATTTTGCTTCCTCTGAACCTGGGGCCATTGACAAGGTCAATGGCATCATACACTGACACAAATCACTGATGATTGGCTGAAATAAATTAATAATAATTAGATTGTGGGAGCTGTTTTGTAAGACTTCAGTGTAGCTTTCGACGTTGTCGATAATAGTCTGCTACTGTTATGGCTTTACATCCTCTGCCATATTTTGGGTTGGGAGTTACCTATCTAACAGAACACAGAGGGTCTTCTTTAATGGATGCCTCTCTAACGTAAACCAGGTCAAGTTTCACATACCTCAAGGTCTTGGCCCCTTGTTTTTTATATTTTTTACTAACAACCTAGCCTTGAGTAAAACCTGTATGCCAATGTACGCTGATGACTCAACATTACATACATACCCCACAAGACATGCCACCAGGGGTCTCTTCACAGTGGGAAACACACAGTACTTCATAGAGCCATGACTACATGGATCTCTCTATCACATCAAGTAACTCAAGTGAGCAGTAAAATCAGATTTTAAAAAACAGATAAAACACCACCTCACAACGCGGACTGTGAAGAGACATACACACATAACAAACACACACTCTATACACACATTATAATGTTGTATTTTTGTAATATTGTACATTTTATACTGTACATTTGTAGTAATGGAGAAATGTACATATGTATATTGCATTATGTCTAGTTGATGGACTGTTTTGTTTACGATGTAGGCTATTTTTTTACTATGATGTGTTTGTAACATTCTTGTTTGGATTCCAGGAATAGTAGCTGCTGCCTTGTCAGCAGCTAATGGCAATTCTCATAAATACTCAACTTTACCAAGTACCAGGACATTTTAACCCATAACCTGGTTGCCTCTGCTAGGAGGCTGAAACTTGGCCGCAAGACATTAACCCCAAGCACACATCAAAATCCACAAAGAAATTGTTAATGGACCTGTATGCTCTCGTTAGCTGATCCTTGTTTCATATTCGTCGCCAAACCCACTGGCTCCAGGTCACCTATAAGTCTTTGCTAGGTGAAGCCCCGCCTTATCTCAACTCACTGGTCACCATAGCAACACCCACCGTAGCACTCGCTCCAGCAGATATATTTCACTGGTCATCCCCAAAGCTAACACCTCCTTTGGCCGCCTTTCCTTCCAGTTCTCTGCTGCCAATGACTAACGAATTGCAAAAATCACTGAAGCTGAAGACTTATATCTCCCTCACTAACTTCAAGCATCAGCTGTCAGAGCAGCTTACCGATCACTGTACCTGTACACAGCCCATCACACCGAACTACCTCATCCACATATTGTATTTTTTTTCTTCTCTTTTGCACCTCAGTATCTCTACTTGCACATCATCATCTGCACATCTATCACTCCAGTGTTAATGCTAAATTGTAATTGTTTCGCCTCTATGGCCTATTTATTGCCTTACCTCCCTAATCGTACTACATTTGCACACACTGTACATAGATTTTTCTATTGTGTTATTGACTGTACGTTTGTTTATCCCATGTGTAACTCTGTGTTTTTGTCGCACTGCTTTGCTTAATCTTGGACTGGTCGCAGTTGTAAATGAGAACTTGTTCTCAACTGGCCTACCTGGTTAAATAAAGGTTAAATATAATTTTTTATTTGGCCACAACTTCAAGGGGGTGCTGGAGAACTAAAGACAAGGGTGCCAGTAATTTTGGCTCCTATCCTCTTGAGTACAAAAAAATATTACTTGTTAATAATGTAGGGGGCAGGATTTTGATGTTTGGATGAAAAATGTACCCAAATGAAACGGCCTATTTCTCAGGCCCAGAATCTAGAATATGCATGTATTTGTCAGATTATGATAGAAAACACTCTAAAGTTTCCAAAACTGTCAAAATATTGTCTGTGCGTATAACAGAACTGATATTGCAGGCGAAAACCTGAGGAAAATCCTACCCGGAGGTGCTGTTTTTCCTGAAAGCTCTCTGTTCCATTGCCTGCCTTCGCTCCATTTAAAGGGAAATAAACCAGATTACTTTTCCTATGGCTTCCCCATGGTGTGAACAGTCTTTAGACATAGTTTCAGGCTTTTATTTTGAAAAATGAGCGAGAAAGATCACATCGCGTCATTGTATGGCTGGGTGCCAGCAGCGTTTTGCATGCGCAACAGCTTGGAGTAGACATTTCTCTCTCTCTCCTATTGAAGAAGCTTTGGTTGAAATATTATCAATTATATATTGTAAAAACAACCTGAGGATTGATTATAATTTTTTTTTTTACATGTTTCTACAAACTTTACGGATACTATTTGGAATTTTCGTCTGCGATGTCGTGACCGCTCGAGCTTGTAGATTTCTGAACATAACGCGCCAACCAAATGGAGGTATTTTTGATATAAAAATAATCTTTATGGAACAAAAATAACATTTATTGTGTAACTGGGAGTCGCGTGAGTGCAAACATCCGAAGATCCTCAAAGGTAAGCGATTCATTTTATTGCTTTTCTGACTTTCGTGGCCAATCTACTTGGCTAGATAACATAAACGCTTGGATGCTTTCGCCGAAAAGCTTTTTTGAAATATGACACGCCAGGTGGATTACCAACAAGCTTAGCTGTGTTTTGCTATATTGCACTTGTGATTTCATGAAAATGAAATATTTTTAGTAATTTAATTTGGCGCTCTGCAATTCAGCAGATGTTGACGAAAATGATCCCGCTAACGGGATGGGTGCATCAAGAGGCTTTAAACAAAATATTATTCTTTAAGCAATTATATTAGTATAAAATAATAATGAATAAAAAATGAGCAGACAACAGAGATCAGTATGTGTTATTTATTTAATATAGTCTTCTTTGCTCCTCTTTATCAAGGTTGCCAATCAGTTTGACTACGTCATACATTATTATCTCAATTTCTCTACAGCTTATGTTGTGTCATAACTCTTTAGTTTTTTTTCATCATAACAACAAAATTATGGTATCTTAATGTTTGTGTAGAAAGACACATATAATCCTCTTTCACAGTATAAAGAATCAAGCAACTTTAATGACATGTTCTCTCAATGTGTACCTTATATGAAAGCACAATTATTCTTTATACTTCATGTGTGTTGTGTTAAATATGAGGGATTTGTTTTGTGCGATAGCTTACATAAGATATTCTACATTTGAATGAATTTGTTTTTCAATTTCAGATGTGCTGTACTCTGCAGATTAAATCTGTTTGTTAGCAGCTTCCTGTATTTCCTGTGTGCCTGTCCTGTGCCGGGGGATGTGTGGTGTGTGTGTGTGTGTTTGATGGATTAATATTGTATATGGAGTATGATTCATATGATATCTGCACATAGCCTTTGTCTTTCAGTAGGTTGTGTGGGTGAGTGAATGAGTGTGAGTGTGTGTGTGTGTGCAGGGGAGAAGGGGGTGGGTTTTGTCAGGGCCCACATTGGCTAAAATATTTTCACTGGCGACTAGAAAACGTGATCCGGCTTGCAGAGGCACTGCAGCGGAGACTGCAGAGAGAAAGGCAGAGAGGGAGGGGGAGAGAGAGAGAGAGAGAGAGAGAGAGAGAGAGAGAGAGAGAGAGAGAGAGAGAGAGAGAGAGAGAGAGAGAGAGCAAGAGCAAGAGCAAGAGCAAGAGGGGGAGGAGAAAGCATCAAGACATTTTCAGGTTGAGAGAGAGACATATAAGTTACATACGGTGAGAGAGACGTAAACAGAGTATCCGTGAGCCCGTGTGTGTGAGTGTATGCACAGAGGCACATTGACAGAAGCTGAGAAGGAGAACGGGAGCACAGACGGCACTGAGGGAAAGACAACAACAGAGGAGAATAAAAGAAGAAAGGAAGGAAGAAAGACAGCAGTAAATACCTGAAGACCCGAGGCTCCTATTGAGACCAAATAGGAAGATAGAAAGAGAGAAACAGAGAAGAGAGGAGGAGAGGAAGATACTCAGAGAGACATCACAGGAGCTCAAGTAATTACACAACCTCTTTGGCTGACTGACAGACCGAGAGAAAGGAGGAGGGATGAAGAGAGAGCCGTTAGCAACCGCTGGGCCACACCACAGAGGAAAGGGAGAGAGGGAGGGAGTGTGAAGGACGAAGGGAACAGAGGAGGAGAAGAAGAGGGCTCCACCACCAGCCTCTGTCCTCCATCATTGTTGCTGAAGGAAGGAGTGACGCACCCACCCTCTGACAGCTCAGGCTCCATCTTACCTTCCCTTCTTTCATCTTTACCTTCCTCCCTCCACCTCTATCATCTATCCTCTCAGGGTCTCAGACAGGAATGAGCACCTTGTCTCCTTTGCTCCTCTCCTCCTCCTCCTCTTTTTCTTCCTCCTCCTCCCTTATGGCAAAACATCCTCTGTTCTGCTTTCAGATGCATGGGCCATTACATGCACAGTGAAGCTCTACCCTGTAACAAGACTACTGTCATTTCACAACACAGGACAGACAGTATATCCAGGACAGTAATCTCCAAAATCAGCAACACACAGCAAGAAGCAGGCTTGGCAAGGTGGTTGGAGAACTGGGAGGACCATATGACACGACTGACCAGCAACACAGGTAAAAGGATTGATCTAGGATCCATCAATGTGTGAGTGTACACTGAGGGAGGTCTGTGCATGTGCGTTTTTATTGCGGTTTGTGCATTTCAGGTTGGTTGAGAGAGTCGTTGCATCACAAGGACACATGCACGGACTTAGACATACAAATACACACCCGCTATGCACACGCACACAACTGGTGTGTGTTGTGTGTTGACTGCAGGGGAAAGGGTATCTTTGGGGTATCTCAGATCTCTCTGGAGAGGGATGGGAGAGAGAGGGGAGTAAGGGGACCTGTCTGGAACTTCCTGTTGTGTAGCAGTCAGCAGCACTGAGGGATCTCCATATTGACCATGCACTGGGCTGGCGCTGCTGACTGCAGTCAGAGTGCTGAGCTGCGTACTGCTGCCATGCTGCGATTGCATAACTGCTGCTGGTGCACCACTCCCACACGCTGCTGCCGCGCCAAACCTGCTCCTTCCTTACTTACTAACTGAGCCACCAAACCAAGCTCCCCAGATACACAATGTAGCCTCCATCACTCAGCTCATACTCATCTCTGTTACTTGTCTCCCTCTCCATCCTTATCACAGCAACAGTGTCGGTCTGCATCTCCCTGAGCTGAGACAGAGCTGCCGCAAAACTCTATTTGCCCAATCAATATGGCCACTGGAATATTGATTGACCATATGTTGCTCTACACGTACCTCACAAATCCTTCATGCGGCTGTGTGTCAGGAGGGCATAGCCGCAGGAAGTTGGAGTGCTGCACCTGATAAATCAATATTTATACAGTGCCAGTCAAAAGTTTGGACACACCTACTCATTCAAGGGCTTTTCTTAATTTTTTACGATTTTCTTCATTGTAAAAAAAATAGTAAAGACATCAAAACAATGAAACAACACATGGAATCATGTAATAACCAAAAAAGTGTTAAACAAATCAAAATATATTTTATATTTGAGTTTCTTCAAAGTAGCCACCCATTGCCTTGATGACAACTTTGCACATTCTTGGCATTCTCTCAACCAGCTTTACCTGGAATGATTTTCCAACAGTCTTGAAGGAGTTCCCACATATGCTGAGCATTTGTTATCTGCTTTTCCTTCACTCTGCGGTCCAACTCATCCCAAATCATCTCAATTGGGATGAGGTCGGGTGATTGTGGAGGCCAGGTCATCTGATGCAGCACACTATCACTCTCCTTCTTGGTCAAATAGCCCTTACACAGCCTGGAGGTGGGTTTTGGGTCATTGTCCTGTTGAAAACCAATTGATAGTCCCACTCAGCGCTATTTCAGATGGGATGGCTCATCGCTGCAGAATGCTGTGGTAGCGATGCTGGTTAAGTGTACCTTGGATTCTAAATAAATCACGGACAGTGTCACCAGCAAAACACCCCACACCATCATACCTACTCCTCCATTCTTAACGGTGGGAACCACACATGCGGAGATCATCCGTTCACCTACTCTGCATCTCACAAAGACACAGCGGTTGGAACCAAAAATCTCAAATTTGGACTCTGGATTTCCACAGGTCTGATGTCCATTGCTCGTGTTTCTTGGTCCAAGCAAGTCTCTACTTCTTATTGGTGTCGCAGTTTCCTCTGAAAAGTTGATGTTGTAAAGCATTTTTTTTGGCCTGCAATTTCAAATTCAAATTAACTTATCCTCTGCAGCAGAGGTAACTCTGGGTCTTCCTTTCCTGTGGTGAATGACAGTTCCATCATAGCGCTTGATGGGTTTTGTGACTGCACTTGAAGAAACTTTCAAAGCTCCAGACTGACTGACCTTCATGTCTTAAAGTAATGATGGAATGTTGTTTCTCTTTGCTTATTTGAGCTGTTCTTGCAATAATATGGACTTGGTCTTTTACCAAATAGGAGTATCTTCTGTATACCACCCCTACCTTGTCACAACACAACTGATTGGCTCAAACACATTAAGATGGAAATAAATTCCAAAAATTAACAAGGCACACCTGTTAATTGAAATGCATTCCAGGTGACTACCTTGAAGCTGGTTGAGAGAATGCCAAGTGTGTGCAAAGCTGTCATCAAGGCAAAGGGTGGCTACTTTGAAGAATCTAAAATATATTTAGATTTTTCGGTTACGACATGATTCCATATGTGTTATTTTATAGTTTTGATGTCTTCACTATTATTCTACAATGTAGAAAATAGTAAAAATAAAGAAAAACCCTTGAAAGAACTAGCGTCCATCTTTTGAGTAGTATTATATATAATAATGTATATGTAATAATAGTAATGACCACCCCCCCTCCGTCGACAGCTCAAAACATCTTCCCGCGGCCATGCAGGAGGATCTATTATTGTTCTGCTGGAGTTGACACTGTCGAGCTCTGACAGACAGAGACAGAGACAGAGAGAGAGAGAGAGAGAGAGAGAGAGAGAGAGAGAGAGAGAGAGAGAGGTAGGGAGAGAGTTAGAGAGAGCAAATAGTTATCATCAACATGATATAGGCTTATACTAATCAACAACGGCATATGCAATAAAGCAGTGCTTTATGGAATTCACAGTCAATTTAAATGCAATATTTTACTCAGATGTGCATCAGTCAACAGGGATAAATCTGGGGATTTGTCCACAGCGAGCTCTAAGGTCATCATACCATTTACATAATCATAATACATCATAACCCCCACAGGGTAGAGCAGAGATATGCTGATGCCTTTATCAACAAGACAGACCTGTGGACACTAAACAGAACATAGCCAGCATTATCTGTGTAGTAGTGCTGTGTGTGTTATAGGGGAACAGGCACCGTTCAACCAGTTATTTGGCCCAGTCCAGTTCAGGTCACCTGGCTGAGGGTGAGGCGTGTGTTATGGAGATGCAGAGGTACAGTAGAGGATAGAGGCAGGGACAGCCAGCTGATAGTGTCTGACTCATTCTGAACATGGTACCCTTCTCCTGCTCTCTTCACCAGTGGAATACATCAAGGAGGTCGTGTGAGGGAGACAGCTGGACTGGGCAGTGCGTGTTTGTGTGTGGAGGCAAATGGAGGGAGGAGGAACGGGGGAGTGGAAGATGGTAGTAATGTTCAGGCTGTTTTGTTGTTGTTGTGGTAACGTGCGCATTAGATGTGAATAACACAGTGTATTTATAGTCCTGCATCTTTAATGCGTCCATGAAATATGAGACTAGAAGTAGTCTGGCTTATTAGCGTTTAATAGCATTTTTGCACGCATGTTTGTCTGTCAATTCAATGTGTGTATCCTGGAATATCATGGGTGGTGTTTGTGATGGGGGTGTACAGAATAAAGGTGAAAATGTTATTGGTGTTCTGTGTGTGTGTGGGTATGTGTACTTATGTAGGAATGTATGTGTTGTGCGTGTTGGTTGAAAGAGATGTGTGTTGTTTGCTGAGATGACCTGTCAGATCTCTCCTCTAGCTTGAGCTCTGCTATCTCCTTCTCTCCCTTGTTTGTTTTTGCTGACAGGAACAAATATGCAGCACATGATTTCATTAGTTTAATTCTTGGGTGGGCGGACTGACTAGCTGACTGTACTGGGCTGGGCTGGGCTGGCCCGGCCTGAGACAGCCAGCCAGCCAGACAGAGGGCCTTGGTATCTTAACAACATAGGCCTGACTGACTGATGTAGGGCTGGTACAGTTATAACCCTCCTCTATGCGTGTTAATACTGAGTCTGGTTCTGAGATGAGCCTCTTACATAATTCTATCCCAAGGTACTAACGTCGCACCTCAGCACAAGGGCCTCCTTCCTCATCAGCTTTCATTTATATATCACTGTCGCCAAATGAGATGTTAATTTTAGATTATTAATTTTCAAGGCTGTGATGCTGTGAGGATCCTTGGCCTGAATGTTTCTGGTCCATTACCTCAATCATAAGACAGCTCCCTCTGACTGACCTGTTATGAATAATATCAAAGTGACTTACAGTCATGCATACATTTTACATATGGACTCCCGAGTGGCGCAGGGGTCTAAAGCACTGCATCTCAGTGCTAGAGGCGTCACTACAGACCCTGGTTTGATTCCAGGACGTGTCACAACCGGCCGTGATTGGGAGCCCATAGGGCGGCACACAATTGGCAAAAAAAAAATATATATATATGGATGGTCTTAGGAGTTGAACCCACTACCATGGTGTTTCAATTACCAGGCTCTACCACCTGAGCTACAAAGGACCATAAGATTATACATACATACATCAGGTGTGTTGTTTGTGTCTGTAACCATGCGAGCAGGCTGGTGTGTGGGGGTATGGCTGGATGAATGGACACTGAAGGGAATTATTGAATACTATTCTACCTCAATTATAAAACATATGCCCTGAACACAAATTTACTTGAATTAGCTACATATCATAAAGTGATAATACGTGGTCGGGAAATGTGTTGTGTGGCACATATTGGCCTTGCCCTGGCAGATGCTAGTGTGAAATGGAGTGAGAGCATGCATGGCTGTGTACAGTGTGTGGGTTTGTGAACGAATGTGTGTGAGAGAGAAAGGGCGAGAAAGCTGTTATTTAAGAAGAAGAAGCATTGCGGCACTGCAGTGTCGGTGGAACGCATTGAGAGAAATTGTGAGTGACACTGGCTAACGGCCCTCTCTGTCACTGAATGGGGTCAGATACAAGAGCACAATCAGAGACAACATAATGTTTTCATCAGCGAGATACAGGAGAATTTACACATGCCTGCTCAGCATAGATGCTCTATTGGAACACAGTGGGGTAGTGTAGGTGATGTTTTAAGTGTCTGTATGGGAATGTGAATATAGGGAGAGAGAAAAGAGAGAGTGTGTTTGTGTGTTGGGGTTTGAGGGTTAATTCGCTAGGGTATTTCCGCCTGTAAAGGTATAGCTCTTTCACTCTGTGTGAACCTTCAGAGGAGGTTGGGGGCAGGAAACCACAGTGAAAGATAAAGACGCCATAAATAGAAACCTGGACCAATGTTGCACTCCCTTTTATTCTCTCTCACTCTCTCTCTCCTTCTCGCTCTTTCGCAGCATGTAGGTCAACTCCCTCGCTCTCCTTCCATCTTCATGCATCACGTCTACTGAGAGCCTTGTGTGGAAGAGAAAATATGTGTAATTTTCCTCCATTGTGGTGTTGACTTGGAAACAGACATAGTACTACAAACAATCGTACATTTACGCCACCTACATAATGCACATTACCACTCGAAATGAAACCTACTCACACACTGATGATTGCCAATTGTTTTGCTCATTTGCCTCTGACCAAACATGAATCTTTTTCATGTGTCATATAGTAGGATGATAATAAGGGTAGACAGGATGCTAGAGGCATGAGGAGACCAGAAACACAGACTCATAATTCTTTCAGAAAACTAGCGTTCTATAACCCCAGTATACTTTGACAAATAGAGCACCTTCCCTACAGTTAAGGATTTCAAAGGAGGGTGTTCTATTCTTAATAGTTCTTAAAATAGAGAGAGTATCCACATCTGTCCACATCCATCATACAGTATTGCAATAACGTACGTTAACAATTATAAATAGTCATAAGGTTTTGTCATATATTTAAAATGTATAATAGAATTCATTTTGCTGGACCCGAGGAAGAGTAGCTGCTACCTTGGCAGCAGCTAATGGGGATCCATAATAAACACAAATAGCAGATTAATGTGTGATTTACTTTGATGGATGGTGTTTAATAACTCTCCTCTCCTTCCTCAGGTAACTGAGCCAAAGAGGATAACAGTCACACCATCTGACAGTCTGAGGTCACTGCTGTCACTCTGAACCTCTGAGGGACAGACATACAGACCGTGACGAAGAAAGGACCTCCCTGGAGACCTTCATCTGCCGACTAGTGGGAGCACCCCTTCACTCCCTCCTTAGAGAAATTCAGGAGGGGTGTGTTTAAGGGCAGGGGAGTCATTCCAAGAGCCTTCCATTGTCTCTGATACACCTCCCAAAAAATAACTCTGCCTTATGAGACCCCAACCAAGGGGGCTAAAGGTCACAAAACCATATTCAACCAAAAGCACAGGCAGAGAGAGGAAGAGTGGAGGTTCTAGTCTGAGTGTATACAGGTCGTTCACACACACATTCACACACTAGGCTGTTCCACAGCCTCAGCTAGAAACAGGAACAAAGTGCTGGTTTCAGCAGCAACCACCTAGAAACAAGCCAGCCCCAAGCCCTGTTTGCGTCAGTTTCCCCTGACAAGCCACAGGATGCTGTGAGACAGTAGACTGAACTACTACTGAACAGCCCCTGCTGCTTGAGCTCTCCATTTTGAGAGAGTAGAATTCTTCACAACCCTGTAGTGTTATGTGAGCATCTATATATATGTACATATAAGATTATTTATTGGTGTTATCACTGAAAACATATCATTTGTGCTGATGTGTTGAGACCTGTCTGTTGTTCAGCTGCTATTGTGGTTGAATATTCAGTACATATCTTTATTGTATATCTAAGACTGCACAGAGTAGTTTTAAGCGGACTAACTACCAGGCACGGACTGTTATCCCTGTCTATCAGTAGTGTTATTAGAGGACAGTATTTCTGTCTAATAGGGACGTCTTCTTCACTGCTCCAGGTTTGAAGGCTCTGGCTTTAGTCCTCAGTCCTTCTGTCCCACATAAAGACTCAGGGTAACAGCACAACAGACGTGGGAAAAATGGACAGAATCATACGCCCCCACGTCCCCTCTAATGGCTGACTTTGACACACCCAGGTCACTTCAGAGCGCCGACCTACTCCCAGCCCAAGCCAGGGGCATCGCCCGCTAAACCAGCCATAGCACCCTCTCTTAAAAAAAGACAGACACCCAAATACGCTTAATGTCCATGTCCTGCCTCAGGCGACAGCCTGTGACCATCCCCATGGATACCGTCAAGATCATCCAGTCAGAGAAGTTCCCCCGAGAATGCCCGGTGCCTGTCACCCAACCCCGCTTTGCCCCTCCCCCACGGGTGGCATGGGACGGAGGGGGAGAGGGAGAGATCATAGTCAATCAGGCATGCAGTGACCTAGCCCTGGACATGACCTGCAGGGATCTTGCAATGGAGGTGACCTGCACTGACCTGGCCCCCACCAGACCCATGGTCTCATCTCCCCCAGCCCCCATGGGCCGCAAGGAGAGCTACCTGGCCCAGCGCAAAGCCAGCTCCGCAGAGATCTGCTACCACCAGTTTCACTACAAGATGGAGGATGTCATAGTCAACCAGTACGTGCTGCGTTCTTCTTCAACGTCCTCCTCCACCTCCTCTTCCTCCTCGGGTCCCGTGATGCCCTGTGAACCCCTAGACTGCCCCACCTGCGGCCACACCTACAACTTTACTGGCAAGCGTCCTCGCATCCTCTCCTGCCTACACTCGGTGTGTGAGGAGTGCCTGCAGATCCTCTACGAGTCCTGCCCCAAGTACAAGTTCATCTCGTGCCCCACATGCAGGCGTGAGACAGTGCTGTTCACAGACTATGGGTTGGCTGCCCTGGCCATTAACACCAGCATCCTGAGCCGGCTGCCCTCTGACCCCAACGGCCCGGTGCAGTGGGGAGGGGAGGCCGACCGGAGTTGCTACCAGACGGTGCGCCAGTACTGCCAGTCAGCCTGTACCTGCCAGATCGCCAACCCCCTGTCCTCCTGTGGCATCATGTAGAGACCTAGGCAGGGGCCAAACTGGCATGACTTAACCCTGCCTCTTCTCTTCCACCTACCCTCCTCCTCTCTATCTCACATACATACAACCCCACACAGATGTATCTCTAGATTTAATATTACAGATGGATGCTGTCTGGGTCAAATGGATCGTGAAGGACACCGCTTGCAGACGAAAGCAGGGAAATGGCAAATAAATGTATTTTATGTATGAACTGTGAATCTTATTCCCCCTCTCTTGTTCGGATGTGTTTGTGTTGACATCTCTTTACATGGGAATGCTATAGGGGAGGCCTATCCCCTCAACCTAGGTAAATAAAAAAATTAATTATAAAAATAAAAAAACACATTGCTGTTTGGTCTGAACTGGCTATGGATGTTCAGTCATTTATAGACAGGATGATAAAAAGTCAATGGTTGATGATTTAATATGTTTCTACATTTCTTTAAAGTCACACCATCTCTCTGCCTTGTGGTGCAGGGAGTAAAATCCCTATAGCTCAGTTCATCTGACTAACTCCTTTACATGGGATTAACAATGTACTGTTTACTGTCAACAATAAGCGGTACATTGTTAATCATCTGTATTTCTATTTGTATTTATTATGGATCCCCATTAGCTGCTGCCAAGACAGCAGATACTTTTCCTGTGTTCCAGCAAAATTAAGGCAGTTATACAGTTTTAAAAACATTACAATACATTCATTACAGAATTCACAACACACTAAGTGTGTGCCCTCAAGCCCATACTCCACTACCGCATATCTACAACACAAAATCCATGTGTTTGTGTGTCTAGTGCGTATGTATGCATGTGTCTGTGCCTATGTCTGTGTTGCTTCACAGTCCCTGCTGTTCCATAAGGTGTATTTTTATCTGTTATTTAAATCTGATTCTACTGCTGCATCAGTTACCTGATGTGGAATAGAGTTCCATGTAGTCGTGGCTCTATGTAGTAATGTGCACCTCCCATAGTCTGTTCTGGACTTTGGGACTGTGAAGAAACCTCTGGTGGCATGTCTTGTGAGGTATGCATGGGTGTCTGAGCTGTGTGCTAGTTGTTTAAACAAACACCTCGGTGCTTTCAACATGTCAAGTAGTGATATAGTCAATCTCTCCTCTACTATGATATTGTTATGCATATTATTGTTTGCTCTCGGTGTACATCCAAGGGCCAGCCGTGCAGCCCTGTTCTGAGCCAATTGCAATTTTCCTAAGCCCCTCTGAGGCACCTGACCACAGGTGCGACACAACTAGAGCCTGTAGGACCTGCCTTGTTGATAGTGCTGTTAAGAAGGTAGGGCAGCACTTTATTATGGACAGACTTCTCCCCATTTTAGCTACTGTTGAATCAATATGTTTGGACCATGACAGTTTACAATCCAGGGTTACTTCAAGCAGTTTAGTTACCTCAACTTGCTCAATTTCCACATTATTTATTACAATATTTAGTTGAGATTTAGCGTTTAGTGAATGATTTGTCCCAAATACAATACTTTTAGTTTTTGAATATTTAGGACTAACTTATTTCTTGCCACCCATTCTGAAACTAACTGCAGCCAGTGACATGTCTTTAGTAAAGATTGAAAAAAGTAAGGGTCCTAGACAGCTGCCCTGGGGAAAGGGAAAGAGGGATACCTAGTCAGTTGTACAACTGAATTCCTTCAACAAAAAACTCCTGATTCTACCTGTATTATGTTGGAGAGGCTTCCATTAAATAACACCCTCTGTGTTCTGTTAGACAGGTAACTATTTATCCACAATATAGCAGGGGGCGTAAAGCCATAACACATGCATTTTTCCAGCAGAAGATTATGATCGAAAAATGTCAAAAGCCGCACTGAAGTCTAACAAAACAGCTCCAACAGTCTTTTTATCATCAATTTCTCAGCCAATCATCAGTCATTTGTGAACTGTAAGTGCCGTGCATGTTGAATGCTCTTCCCTATAAGCGTGCTGAACATCTGTTGTCACTTTGTTTACTGTAAAAAAAGCATT
This sequence comes from Oncorhynchus clarkii lewisi, assembly GCF_045791955.1. Lineage (NCBI taxonomy): Eukaryota > Metazoa > Chordata > Actinopteri > Salmoniformes > Salmonidae > Oncorhynchus > Oncorhynchus clarkii. The sequence continues at coordinate 26,281,464 of NC_092175.1, read as the reverse complement.
TTATCTGGTCAAACACCATTTTTAACAAAACTTTACTAAGGGTTAGTAACAGGCTGATTGGGGGCTTTACTATTCTTAGGTAGCGGAATGACTTTCACTTCCCTCCAGGGCACACACGTTCTAGTAGGGTTAAATTGAAGACATGGCAAATAGGAATGTCAATATCGTCCGCTATTATCCTCAGTAATTTTCCATCAAAGTTGTCAGACCCCAGTGGCTTGTCATTGTTGATAGACAATATTTATTTCAACTCTTCCACACACTTTACGGATTTCAAAACTACAATTATTGTCTTTCATCATTTGGTCAGATATACTTGGATGTGTAGTGTCAACGTTTGTTGCTGTTATGTCATGCCTAAGTTTGCTAATCTTGCCAATGAAAAAAATCTAAGTAGTTTGCAATATCAGTCGGTTTTGTAATGAATGAGCCATCTGATTCAATGAATGATGGAGCCGAGTTTGCCTTTTTCACCACAACTTCATTGAAGGTGAACCAAAGCTTTTTACTATCATTCTTTGTCCTTTGTCTTTGTTTCATAGTGTAGTTTCATCTCTTTATTCAGTTTAGTCAAATTATCTCTCAATTTTCAGTACGTTCGCCAATCGGTTATGCAGCCAGACTTAATTACCGATCCATTGCCTTCATCCCTCTCAAACATACACATTTTCAACTCCTCATCAATCCATCAGCCTTGGGAACTTTGGTTTTCCTAGATATGACTACTATATCACCATATCAGATGGATCTGGATACTGCTTTCAAGCAGATTTCTGCAGCATTAGTAAAGATGTGATCAATACATGTGGATGATTTCATTCCTGTGCTGTTTGTAACTACCCTGGTAGGTTGACTGATAACCTGAACCAGGTTGCAGGCACTGGTTACAGTTTGAAGCTTTTTCTTGAGTGGGCAGCTTGATTAAAGCCAGACCATTTTTCATTCACCCAGAACATGTATGTCTATCTTGATATCACATACATTATCAGGCATTCCACACGTTATTCAGAAACTGACTGTTCACTCTTGGTTGTCTATAGCAGCTTCCCACAAGAATGGGCTTTAGGTGAGGCAGATGAACCTGTAGCCATATTCCTAAAAGCAGTATTTAACATGAGATCCTCTCTAATCTTAACAGGAATGGGGTTCTGAATATTAACAGAAACACCTCCACCACTGGCAGTTGTCTTTTCTGTAAATGTTATAACCTTGTATTGCTACCACTGTATCATCAAAGGTACTGTCTAAGTGAGTTTTAGAGATAGTCAGAATATGATTGTCATCTGTTACTAGCAAGTCATTAACTTCATGAACCTTATTTCTTAAGCTATATACAGTACCAGTCAAAAGTTTGGACACAGTCACTCATTCAATGGTTTTACTTTATTTTTACTATTTTCTACATTGTAGAATATTAATGAAGACATGAAAACTATTAAATAACACATATGGAATCATGTAGTAACCACAAAAGTGTAAACAAATCCAAAAATATTTTAGATTCTTCAAAGAAGCCACCCATTGCCTAGACAGCTTTGCACACTCTTGACAATCTCTTAACCAGCTTCCCCTGGCATGCTTTTCCAACAGTCTTGAAGGGTTCTCTCATATGCTGAGCACTTATACTGCTTTTCCTTCACTCTGCGGTCCAACTCATCCCAAACCATCTCAATTGGGTTGAGGTCGGGTGATTGTGGAGGCCAGGTCATCTGATGCAGCACTTCATCTTCTTGGTCAAATAGCCCTTACACAGCCTGGAGGTGTGTTGGGTCATTGTCCTGTTGAAAAACAAGTGATAGTCCCACTAAGTGCATACCAGATGGAGTGGCGTATCGCTGCAGAATGCTGTGGTAGCGATGCTGTTTAATTGTGCCTTGAATTCTAAATAAATCACTGACAGTGTCATCAGCAAAGCACCCCCACACTATCACATCTCCTCTATGCTTCACGGTGGGAACCACACATGGAGAGGTCATCCGTTCACCTACTCTGCATCTCACAAAGACACACGGTCGGAACCCAAAATCTCACATTTGGACTCATCAGACCAAAATACAGTTTTTCACCAGTCTAATGTCCATTGTTCATGTATCTGGGCGAAGCAAGTCTCTTCTTATTATTGGTGTCCTTTAGTTGTGGTTTCTTTGCAGAAATTCAACCATGAAGGCCTGATTCACACAGTCTCCTCTGAACAGTTGATGTTGAGAGGTGTTTGTTACTTGAACTCTGAAGCATTTATTTGGGCTGCAAATTCTGAGACTGGTAACTCTAATTAACTTATCCTCTGCAGGAGAGGTAACTCTGGGTCTTCCTTTTCTGTGGCTGTCCTCTTGAGAGCCAGTTTCATCATAGCGCTAAATTATTTTTGCGACTGCACTTGAAGAAACTTTCAAAGTTCCAGACTGACCTTCATGTCTTAAAGTAATGATGGACTATACTATTTCTTTGCTTATTTGAGCTGTTCTTGTCATAATATGGGCTTGGTCTTTTACCAAACAGGGCTATCTTCTGTATACCACCTCCACCTTGTCACAACACAACTGATTGGTTCAAATGCATGAAGGAAAGAAATTCCACAAATGAACTTTTAACAAGGCACACCTGTTAATTGAAATCAAATCAAATCAAATTTATTTATATAGCCCTTCAGCTGATATTTCAAAGTGCTGTACAGAAACCCAGCCTAAAACCCCAAACAGCAAGCAATGCAGGTGTAGAAGCACGGTGGCTAGGAAAAACTCCCTAGAAAGGCCAAAACCTAGGAAGAAACCTAGAGAGGAACCAGGCTATGTGGGGTGGCCAGTCCTCTTCTGGCTGTGCCGGGTGGAGATTATAACAAAACATGGTCAAGATGTTCAAATGTTCATAAATGACCAGCATGGTCGAATAATAATAAAGGCAGAACAGTTGAAACTGGAGCAGCAGCACAGTCAGGCGGACTGGGGACAGCAAGGAGTCATCATGTCAGGTATTCCTGGGGCATGGTCCTAGGGCTCAGGTCCTCCGAGAGAGAGAAAGAAAGAGAGAATTAGAGAGAGCATATGTGGGATGGCCAGTCCTCTTCTGGCTGTGCCGGGTGGAGATTATAACAGAACATGGCCAAGATGTTCAAATGTTCATAAATGACCAGCATGGTCGAATAATATTAAGGCAGAACAGTTGAAACTGGAGCAGCAGCACAGCCAGGTGGACTGGGGACAGCAAGGAGTCATCATGTCAGGTAGTCCTGGGGCATGGTCCTAGGGCTCAGGTCCTCCGAGAGAGAGAGAGAAGGAGAGAATTAGAGAACGCACACTTAGATTCACACAGGACACGAAATAGGACAGGAGAAGTACTCCAGATATAACAAACTGACCCTAGCCCCCCGACACATAAACTACTACTGCAGCATAAATACTGGAGGCTGAGACAGGAGGGGTCAATACATTCCAGGTGACTACCTCATGAAGCTGGTTGAGAGAATGCCAAGACTGTACTACATGATTTCATGTGTCATTTCATAGTTTTGAAAAAATTTAAAATAAAGAAAAACCCTTTAATGAGGAGGTGTGTCCAAACTATTGATTGGTACTGTATGTTCACATTAGGTGTTTTGAGCACTTTTCTGGGATGCTTGACTGTTTTCATTGCTCTACTGGGAAGCTTAGTAGAAGTAAATATTCTCATGTTAGTTATGTTAGATCAGGGTGAGCTGGACACAATGGACTTCCTACTAGGGCACACCACCTCGGTGCTAACAGCATAAATCTGGTTCATCAACATGATTGCTGCATACAATAGCTGTAGGATCAGCCGAGGCATTCAGGGCAGTTAGAGGGACACAAATTAGGTTACTTACATTGTGTCTTCCAACGCCCCTGGTATAATACATTTGCTAAAGCATTATGATAACTCAGCAACACATTGGTGTGGATTAACTGAGCTGGGTTTGGGTCATTGATAAGTCATTGTCTCAACGCAGCCTTATAGTGCTGTGAAAGGATCCAGGAACCCAAATTATTTGGGTGGATCCCATCCTCCTTATAAAATGTGTTTTGCTTCCAAAAGGTAACGAAATTGTCAACCAAATTTGTAGGAGTAATTGTTATGAACTGGTTATACATTTTCCCACACAGTTGTTTGGAGTGCAGATGACCTGTCTCAGTTACTGTAAATAAATTGGTCCTTTTCTTGTGGAAGAAAACCAGCTTTTCCTGGAAGACGGATAAAGTGCACAACAATTGGGGTAGTTATGGAGTGGAAATCCAATAAGAGGAGCGCAAATTCAATCATGGCTTCAATCAAGATTCTGTAAGGATGAAGAAATCTCTGTTATGGTTACATTCATAAATGGCTCATGAATCTAAAAAAAAATGGGTCTAGATATTGGTTGTTGCAGGGGCATAGGCATGGGTGGGCCTGGGTGGAAACAGGCCCACCCACTGGGGAGCCAGGCCCTGCTAGGCTCACCCAATCAGATTGAGCAAAAACAAATACATTTTTATTACAAAAATACTCCTCAGCAGGTAACTTTTAGATGACTTTCCCCTTGAAAGATAGGTGCAGGTTTAGTTGGCACAGTCACAAAATCAGATTTAAACCTAACCCCACTGCTAACTCTGATGCCTAACCTAACACATATTAAAAGTAAATGTTTTATTTTATACATTTAAACAAAATAGCACATTTGACTTTGATGCTGGCCCATCCAGAGGAAATCACTCAGTTCTGCCTAAATGACAAGACTCATCCCATTATATGTCAACCTGCAAATTAAGAGGCATTATAATAATACAAGAATGTACATTAACAATTTAATATCTATTGCAGGATAAATCATAGCTGGCCATAAATGGATGTTGCATTTTACTTTATGGGTTGGTTATGTGGGCTTCTTCTAACCCATTGCTTTCTACTACAGATAATAGTAATGATAATGAATAGCATAAGGCTATAATTTACTTGTTTTTATTGTACAGAGTCTGCCAAATTTCCAGTCATTCCAATTAATTGTACACCCCTTGATCTTCAAAAATAGGAATTGAAAATATGGAAATATATACTGAACAAAAACATGAACGTAACATGGAGATTTATGAACCATAAGATGAAATAAAAGATCCCAGAAATGTTCCATACACAGAAAAATTTTCATTTTCTAAAATGTTGTACACAAATTTCATTACATCCCTGTTGGTGAGTATTTATCCTTTGCCAAGATAATAAATCCATTTGACAGGTGTGACATATCAAGAAGCTGATTAAACAGCATGATCATTAGACAGGTGCACCTTGTGCAGTGGACCATTAAATGCCATAAAAAAATGGGCAGTTTTGTCACCAAACAAAATGGCACAGATGTCAAGTTTTGAAGAAGCGTGCAATTGGCATGCTGACAGCAGGAATGTCCACCAGAGCTGTTGCCAGAGAATTGAATGTTCATTTCTCTACCATCCCTCCAACATCATTTTAGAGAATTTGGCAGTACATCCAACTGGCCTCACAACCGCAGACCACGTGTAACCACACCAGCCCAGGACCTACATATCTGGCTTTTTCACTTGCAGGATCATCTGAGACCAGCCACCCAGACAGGTGATAAAACTGAGGACAGAATTTCTGTCTGTAATAAAGTCCTTTTGTGGGGAAAAACTCATGATTGGCTGGGCCTGGCTCCGAAGTAGGTGGGCTTATGCCCTCCCAGGCCCACCTATGACTGCACCCCTGCCCAGTCATGTGAAATCCATACATTAGGGTCTCATTAATTTATTTCAATTGACTGATTACCTTATATTAACTGTAACTCAGTAAAATAGTTGAAATTGTTGCATGTTGTGTTTATATTTTTGTTAAAATTGTTTTACCTGAGCATACACCAAGCACTAATTAACCTACTCTGTTGTTTATGATTTTGTTGTCATGGAGGACTGATTGGGCTCATTACTTCGAGTTGAAAAATAAATGCTGCTCTCAGAATGGCGTGCTTTGAGTTATTTGCATATAGTGCTGTACTTATATACACACACATACGTACATATACATACATACATACATACACATATACACATACACACACATATATATACACATATATATACATATACATATGTGTATATGTATGTGTATATATATATATATATATACACATATACAGTGCCTTGCGAAAGTATTCGGCCCCCTTGAACTTTGCGACCTTTTGCCACATTTCAGGCTTCAAACATAAAGATATAAAACTGTATTTTTTTGTGAAGAATCAACAACAAGTGGGACACAATCATGAAGTGGAACGACATTTATTGGATATTTCAAACTTTTTTAACAAATCAAAAACTGAAAAATTGGGCGTGCAAAATTATTCAGCCCCTTTACTTTCAGTGCAGCAAACTCTCTCCAGAAGTTCAGTGAGGATCTCTGAATGATCCAATGTTGACCTAAATGACTAATGATGATAAATACAATCCACCTGTGTGTAATCAAGTCTCCGTATAAATGCACCTGCACTGTGATAGTCTCAGAGGTCCGTTAAAAGCGCAGAGAGCATCATGAAGAACAAGGAACACACCAGGCAGGTCCGACATACTGTTGTGAAGAAGTTTAAAGCCGGATTTGGATACAAAAAGATTTCCCAAGCTTTAAACATCCCAAGGAGCACTGTGCAAGCGATAATATTGAAATGGAAGGAGTATCAGACCACTGCAAATCTACAAAGACCTGTCCCTCCCTCTAAACTTTCAGCTCATACAAGGAGAAGACTGATCAGAGATGCAGCCAAGAGGCCCATGATCACTCTGTATGAACTGCAGAGATCTACAGCTGAGGTGGGAGACTCTGTCCATAGGACAACAATCAGTCGTATATTGCACAAATCTGGCCTTTATGGAAGAGTGGCAAGAAGAAAGCCATTTCTTAAAGATATCCATAAAAAGTGGCGTTTAAAGTTTGCCACAAGCCACCTGGGAGACACACCAAACATGTGGAAGAAGGTGCTCTGGTCAGATGAAACCAAAATTGAACTTTTTGGCAACAATGCAAAACGTTATGCTTGGCGTAAAAGCAACACAGCTCATCACCCTGAACACACCATCCCCACTGTCAAATATGGTGGTGGCAGCATCATGGTTTGGGCCTGCTTTTCTTCAGCAGGGACAGGGAAGATGGTTAAAATTGATGGGAAGATGGATGGAGCCAAATACAGGACCATTCTGGAAGAAAACCTGATGGAGTCTGCAAAAGACCTGAGACTGGGACAGAGATTTGTCTTCCAACAAGACAATGATCCAAAACATTAAGCAAAATCTACAATGGAATGGTTCAAAAATAAACATATCCAGGTGTTAGAATGGCCAAGTCAAAGTCCAGACCTGAATCCAATTGAGAATCTGTGGAAAGAACTGAAAACTGCTGTTCACAAATGCTCTCCATCCAACCTCACTGAGCTCGAGCTGTTTTGCAAGGAGGAATGGGAAAAAATGTCAGTCTCTCGATGTGCAAAACTGATAGAGACATACCCCAAGCGACTTACAGCTGTAATCGCAGCAAAAGGTGGCGCTACAAAGTATTAACTTAAGGGGGGGCTGAATAATTTTGCACGCCCAATTTTTCAGTTTTTGATTTGTTAAACAAGTTTGAAATATCCAATAAATGTTGTTCCACTTCATGATTGTGTCCCACTTGTTGATTCTTCACAAAAAAAGACAGTTTTATATCTTTATGTTTGAAGCCTGAAATGTGGCAAAAGGTCGCAAAGTTCAAGGGGGCCGAATACTTTCGCAAGGCACTGTATATATATACACACACACATATACACACACATATATATATTTTCCTGAAAAGACTGTATAAACCAAAAGTGAAAAATAAATATCCTGTTGCAGACGTGGGGATACAGACAGACATGGACAAGTGATGAAATATATATACATTGCACTGGCTTTACTTATTTTAAAACATGATATGATCATATCCTATAGCTAATGTACTTGGACATCAACAAAACATAAAAACACATTGGTTATTGGCTGTATAAACTTGCAGTATAAAAATATATATGCTACCTGAGTATAAATAACTATACATGTAGCAGCAGACAAACACCAATATCCATACATTGAGATGACTAAATAGATTGGCGTCCTGTGAATCCACAGCTTTGTGGAAAAAGTGTTACAGTATGTGTCCTCATTCTCCAAGTCTTAACAGAGGAATGTTACTTAGAACCAATGACTGTAATGTTGGAATATTCTGCTCTTCTCATTCTGGCACAGTTTTCCTTCTCTTGAAAAGCTGTCTCAACCGACGCCCGCTCACCTTCTCCACGGATGAATGAATCGGTTTGCTTTATGTGGAAGAAAAATCATCCACCAGAACTATTAAAGATTGCATAGGATGGAATATGTAGCTCTTAAAACATAATTCCTCAATGCACAGTGAGTGATTGTAAACAGAGGCCATATGGGATGGTTCCAAGTGAATTTTCATGAACAGATGCCTAGGCTAAGTATGTGCACTTCCCAGCTCCTCTGAGCACACTGTGCATTATTTATGCAACAGTGAATCATTCCCATTTGGCTGCCACGTTAGAGCAGCCATGGATATTTTTTCATAAGAGCATCACATAGCATGACACCACACACACTTTCGTCCATGTGTCGCTGTCGTCTCACCTGGTTTTCTCTGTGGTCTCCTCCCTCCTCAGAGAGCCAATCTTCAGCTTCCAGGTCTTAATTTTACTTCCCTTCTCTTTCTTTCCTACCTCTTCTTTCTCCTGGAGAGACACATAGATAGTTGTCAATAGAGACATATATCCAGACTCATGCAAAAAACATTTACAGATAGGCACAAGCATACATTCACACAGACATACACTACACACACAAATACGAAAATACAGCTTAAATATTTGTGTCTATTTGAGTGTGTGTACAATTTGAGCTAGTGTGTGTGCAAGTGTGTCCATGCATACCTGCATGCTTGTGTGCGTGCACGCATGTGTGTGTGAGTTTAGTTTACATAATTTTACCTGCTTTTTGTCATCCTTGGGCTGTTCAAGCAGGTCCTCTATACTCAGGTACCGCCGTCCAGACTCTTCCTTCACCTTCCCTAAAACACACACAATTCACAACCCTCAGCTTCAACCCAAATAACCAGTGATGACTCCGTATTTCCCAGTTTACACTGTGGGAAGTAAAATTGGAGGATCACTCACTCAGATATCCCATCATGAGTCTTGTGTCCGATGCTGACCTCCGTCGAAAATGCTGATGCACGTTACTATTATTTTTAAATGATTGGCAGGGTAAGTCCTCAACATAATCTTTAGCATTAAGTCGTCTTTCATTGGCAGAGCGGCCACCATCCTCAGCAGCCTTGCAATCACACTGACTCTGTGTTGTGAATTCTATACGGATTGAAACAGCAGGTCAAATGTTGGTGAATTATTTCCTGTTATGCTGACTGTGTTAATTCTCACAGCAAATCAACTCAAATACTGACTTATTAGAAGCTTTATCCACATGATTCTCTATTTAGACGTGACCCAGAGATCAAATGTCAACATATCCCCTTACCCTGCTCTCCTGCTGCTCCCGGAGAGCCTCCATCTCCACCTGTAACCTCTGGTTATGCATCTGTAGCCTAGCAATCTCCTCCAGCATCCGGCACACATGCTCCAGGTACCCCAGCCCTGGGGTGAGCCCCTCATACGCTCTCTCACACACATCATTCTCCCAGATCTGTAAAGAAAGGTAACAGTGCACATGGGAAAGTACAGTAAATTAACTCTGGCGTATTACTTCACAAAACATGTATTGTTCTGAATGGAATAGAAATCTAACGTTATGACTTCTGGGGCAGCATACTTTATATTTTCATTGCTGATTAGTGACTAAATAAAATGCAGTCACTAGGAGCATGAAATACTGTATATTTCTTCCTCAAAGAGAGCTGAGCTAATGAGGTGGCCTTTAACTGGCTTTTGCCTGCCTGATGAACACACAGCACCCTGTCTGAGTCCTACAGAGAGCAAAGACCTCCAAGTACATTGACTAATATCCCCATTTGAGACATAATGTTCCTGTATTACCTAATTCATTTCACCAACCAGTGTCAACACTTTACATGACCTTTGGATAATAACATTACAAAAGAGGAATCCTTGGGGCGGAAGACTAACAATTTGTATAAGGATTCAAAATGATCTTGGCCAAAATCTTTAAAGGATTTATTGAAATAAAGGACCCAATGGGACTGCCCTCACTTCGCCATCTGACACAGAACTGTGACGGACAACACAGCAGACTGCTCAACACAACACCCTCATAATCCATCTGCCTAGGCAGCACTGCACCAGGTTGGCTCCATTCCACTCATGCTAGTGGCTGACTGCTCACCTGGACAGACTGGTTCACAGTATGACACACTACAATATGAACAATAACAACCCACAGGCATCAAAGGGATTCAGACAATGTAATTAAGTGTTTGTCTTCCTGTCTAGCTTTGTGTCTGTTTGTGTGTGTGTTGCAACTGTTAACTGTGATAAAGGGTAAAGGCTAATTTACACCTTCCTGACTTTCCTTCAGTCCACTGTAAAAACAGACATGGAACATGACAATTTATGGACGAAACACTGCTTGAAAATGACAATGGACTTCCGTCCGGCATAGTGCGTAATATTTTTTGCCGTACTAACATGTCGGAACAATCCGATTTGGATGTTTGTTCAATACATTTGGGAATAATATTTCAAATGAATACTGAAGATGTCCCATGTACAAAACATGAAGATGACAAAATTGCCAAACAATCAGCTGGTTGAGATTTGGGGGAAAAACTTGGCACTATAGATCACTCTGTCTCAAACTAGATTGATTTGAAGGAAAACAGTCAGAGAATCATAAGATTGAAGTAAACAACTCCTTTCAATATACACCCACCTCTGCCTCTGTCTGAGGAGGCAGAGTGTTGTGCTGTGAGGAGAGGCCTCCTCTGTGCTGCAGCAGCTCTGTTGAGGCCTGTTCATCCACAACTGACAGACTGACTGTCCTCCTCAGACCAGCACTCCCTGACCTGTGACCTGCCCTCTGGTTATGGGTCACTGAGTGCGTTGAGGGTAGTGAAGCCATGTGACACTGCCGTCGTGACATGGCGTCTCTGCCTCCATGCCTCAGGACCTGCCGCCTGCCACTTGTGTCTGTCCTCCGCAGTGCCTGCTCCACTTTTCGGTGCATGACCACAGCAAGCTCCCTGAGCCCTGGTCCTGAGGCAGAACGACAGGGAGGAAGAGGAGCAGAAGGATGGTGGAGAGAGGACAGGAGAGCATGGAGGAGAGGTAGAGGGGAGTCCATCCTCGTCCCTGATTGAAGTTGAGACAGGATCAATAGCTGTATTACACATGGACACAGACTGAGAGGAGGAAGGGAGAAAAGCCTCAGAGCTGGTTATCTCCACCCCAGAATCCTCTGTACCCACGTCAGATTTAGACATGGAAGTAGTCCCTGAAAGGGTGAGGGAATTTCCAGAATCACCCCATTCCCACTGGCCCTCCAAAGCTACCCCTTCCTGGGGGTCTGAGATGATGTTGGGGGGTCCACCCTCAGTCACCCAGATCTCCAGAAGATTGCTAAAGCTCATGTACAAATTCATCACAAAAACCCAAAACTTGTCCTCTCCTTTTCACTCTTCTTCTCCCCAAAATGGTAGCAGCACGAGGAGGACAAAGAAAAGTATCTGGCTTAGAGAAGCCCACACAGTCTGAAGTGAGTTTGTGAGATAGAATTTAAAACATCCCTGAAGTTTCGCCTATATCCTCATGACATGCCTCGTCATCTATCATCCATCCTGTCACAGCGGTGATGCTGCATGCAGTCTGAGTTTGGGAACTATGACTCCCTCTCACCTGAGACCACAACTCCTCCCACCAAACACCATCGAACTCAGGTATGACAGAAACAAGTCATGACAAAGCCAAAGTGACAGCAACACCATGTGTCAGTTAGCTGCTGATGAAACATCCATGTTTTTCCTGAAAAATAAGATGATACTTGTTATGACATTTACAATAATACCTTACACAAGAGGTTTGGCATGTACTGTTGGTGAGTGGGTAGGTGTGACATACTGTACACTGTAAAAAATAAAAAATCTAAAAACTTTTCAGTGTTACCTGAACTTTGCTCCAACATGAGAAAACGTAGACAAATTCAAAATTCAACTTAAAATAATGTTTTTGTCTCAAATGTTCATTCAACTAGAAATTATTATTTGGGCAACTTACCTAAGAAAATGCTGTGGAACTAGTTAAACACACAGTGCTTTTAACATTGAGTTTGTACATAGATTACAACTCCAGAGGCTGTGACCTATCTGAGCTTAAGCATGGTTTAAGCATAGCCTCTTTACTTATTTTAAATTAGGATTTTCACTATTTGTTTTGTGTCAGTGTACAGGCAGAATCAGTACCCGTAAACCATGATGTGAAATGGAATTTTCACTTTGGAATATGATGTTAAAAAAGAGGAGTACAAATGAGAAGTTTGACCTTTTAGCTATTACTATTTTATTATACACAAGGAAATATCCCAGCCAATGCTGCAATACTGCTGTAATTCACCAGGTGTCGCTATAGACCAGTATACTTTCATGCCACAAACTTGATAACCTTTCAGATATCTAATTTTATTTCAAAATGAATAACTAATTCATAATTTCATGTATTTATCTATTTTCCCATAGGCAAATTTAAGATCTGATAATTAAGTGGGTGAAACATGTGAGAAAAAACAAAACAAGGAGGGTTTGTGTAAGAAACAACAACACCTGGCTATAGTATCGAATAAGAGAAAAATAATAAAATAAGCCTATTGAATATGTGAAATAACATTTAGAAAGGATAGACTGGGTTGTTTATTCAAATGACACGTGACACCTGTTTGACCATAAGGTGCATGGGAATGTGTGAGGACGGTGCGTATTTGCCACTGCGGAATGAAGCAACAAGCTGTAGCCTACAGTACAGTACACAACAACAACAAGCTTTAAAATGTTGAGGGCAAAAGGCGAGCAGATAACCTTCACAATGGCAACAATGAAATGACGGAATAATGGATCCTTGACCTGGTCTGGACGTTGTCGACATATCTCTGCGCGCAGTCCACATCCTGACAACCATCCGCAAACACTACAAAGTGCGTTACTGTCAGCCCCCCGGCCCCAGATCTCGAGTCCGGTTCTGAGGTACAGAATGGTCAACATGGAGGAATTCCCCCCAAAATTCAGTAAGGTGCTGGTGACACCTGATCCGCACTACATACCGGGGTAGGTAATTCACACTGCTGCTTTGCTTTTGTATTTTAGCAAATCAATTAAATACTCTAATTAGATGTGTGCAATATTAAGCTTTATTTCTATTACATACATGGTGTGCTATGTATAGGGAAATTACTGCATTCTAGCCTTTTCAATTATGCATTAATGAGTAGGCTATTCGTGCGTAATTCCATAGATTTTATGCTTGCGCATACATTTTTACTTGATTATTTCGCCCTTTCTCTCATTACACATAACATACATTCGGCCTACTATAGGCCTAAGGAATTAACATACACATTTTCACAAACCTACACGAAATTTCCTTGAGGAAGAAAGAGCAAGTCAGTGCTCTAGGCCATCACCCATGGCAACGGTACCCAGGAAGGTTCAACTCAGAGGCTGAACTTGCTGACATGAAGGAACACAACACAGCTCAAACTAACTACCTGAGATCCATAGTCACCTTTCATTTCAATAAAGCCTGACTTTGATATGGACATGGTAATAGGTTTCAATTATTTATACTACTGTCAACATGACAGAGAATAAATCCAGAAAGCCTTGTTTAAAATCTAGTCAGAATCCTCACCACCTCTGTCCACAGGTATGCAGGGTACTGCCCCCAGCTGAAGTACCACCTGGGGAAGACCTACGGCCAGCTGACCGCCAAGTTGCTGTCCTCTCCAGAGGTGTCACGCTCGCGTCGCCTGGTCCTCCACACGGGCCGCTTCCCCTCCACAGAGACAGACACGGGCCCACGGGATGAGATCTGGAGGAGCCACCATGGAGAACGCAGGAATCTGGAGAGGATGATACCGGGCTACACTGGTAAACACACTGTTGCTCAGCTTTCATATATTAAGCAGAACTCCTCTTCTGTAAAGTATGTTTTGCATTGTGTTGAATCTGGTGTCTTTTACAGGCTTTGTTCCCAAAAGCCAGAACTACTTCTCCCGTACGTATGCAGAGACGTGTCGCGAGGCCCTGTTTGAGTTTGACCGGGACCAGCAGAGGGTTCGCCTGGCATCAGCAATACCGCTTGTCAGCAACACCATCTCAGAGTTTAAAGTAACAAGCTCTAATCTTTCGCTCACTTATGCATGCATGCATGCATGCTCGCCCCACCCACACACACAGGGTCATCCCTGTTTAATAATCCATGCTGAGATCCTGTGTCAGTGTCATGTATAACTTGTCTAAACGAGGCCAGGTGCACAACCTGGAGAGCACTCCAATCATAGACCACCCACAGATTCAGATCAGTCATGGGCTAGATTCAATCAGATTGACAATCATATAACGTTGTTTTGGTGGTGTCGGAGGTGGAACTGCGTTAGAGCTGTCAAATCCACAAGGGGCTCATTGCATTACTGTATCGCAGACACTGCCATTGGATGCAACGAAACCACACCAACTATAATCCAACATATCCCATGCACCCGCATTAGAAGTTGATTGAATGATAAAAAAATTCACAATACCATGGGAGAAAATCTCCTTTTATAATCAAAGGTCTATAGTCTGGGATAGGGCCTTGGGTAGGAGCCAGAAGCTCGAATAACTTCTCTGTCTCAACCATAGTGTCTGTCATTCTATCCCCTCCAGCCTCGGAGACTGAGCACCCCTCTGACGGCCATCTCTAAAGAGCCAGCCCCCTACAAGACCATGGACCCCTGGAAGCCCAAAGGCTCTCCGTACTTCATGGCAGACAGCAGTCCACACAAGTACTTCATCTCAGGTAGGTACAGTATGCCAGAGGTACCATTTGAAATACCTCATGTGATAGTGTTTGCTTTAGTGTGCAGCACAATCAACTGTATAGGAGTCCCTTTGTATTGACTAGATCTTCCATTTGGGCATGTATTCAGGTTTCACAGGGTACGTGCCCAAATCTCGCTTCTTGATTGGGACGGGCTACCCCATCACCACCAACAAGGCTCTGGTTCAGTTTGGGAAGGAGATGAGGAGGGACCCTACCTCCCTGCAACTCCCTGGGGAGGAATCAGGAGCCCTGCCCCCCATTACCACTGTCTACCCCTCCCACCGGGGACTTCTGCCCTCCTACACCGGCCATGTTCCAGGTGGGCCTTAACTTCTTCAAAACACTAGAGTACCAAGCCTCACACGCATCTCTGAAATCTCCATATCTACCATATTGATTATTATAATTGATCATATTATATTATCACATCAAGATCAAGTTTTAATCAAGTCACCTTCAATCTGCCCACAGGATACAAGTTCAGGTACGGCCAGACCTTTGAGAAGCTTACCCACAATGCCCTGGGCCTGAGCGGCACTCAGAGGAAGATTGAGGCCAGAGCCCAGTAATGGAGGAACAATTCACCAGACAATCACAAGGACCAGGGTTGAGAACTGAGTGAAGGAATCCTCGGACTTTGAAATAACAGCGTCTGTGAAACAGCAAAACTTTGGTCTGTGGACTATGTACATCCCAGGGTGATAAATAATAATGGCCCAATTTTTTTTGTATGAGCAGAACAACAAGTGAATGTGAAGTACAAGTCACAAGATAACTTATTATGTATCTTTATTTGCAAAGGTTGATTGTCACAGGGAACTTCCACTCAGAGGGTGCATTCTTCTAAGGTTGTAGGGTTAAGTACAGTTAGGTTGGGGAGGAGAAATGAGAGGGGTTTGATAAACTCATTTTCACATTATTGCAGAGGTTACAATAACCAAGTCATTCCTGTCACGCAATTTCAAACTTTATTTTACTCCTTAGCTTAGTACTACTGGCCTATCAAAACAGTGTACACCTGAAACACACCATGATAGCTTAATATTGTGAAAACAACACACTCGATTTGGAGACTAACGGTTCCACAATTCTAGAATTTGATTACCTAAATATTTACAAAACTCTACTTCTCTCTCATAAAAAAACAATATATTAGGATATTGATGTAGGTAGAAGAACCACACAAAGTAGTAGGATTAAATTAGCACCTAATGACTCCTTGAACGTACATATATAATTTTTTATACACATGCACAGAAATCTTACCTTGCTAGTCTGGATTACCTCACAAACATATATTGACTTTGTCTAGTTGAATATGAAGGCAACCTCATTTTGGAAGATAAGCCACTGTACAAGGCTGCTGAGTGGCATAATATTTGGCACTAGTTAACATGGCTAGTAAAGATTGCCTTTCTGCATTTTTTTTTGTTGACATTCCATTCGCACATAGAATAGACAGGGCATAGGGGTTGGAAGGTAGAGGACAGATGGATACTATTAGGAGAATAGGATGCTACTGTATGGTATGCATGCAGCTCCATTAAATACTAATTGGTTTCTTATGGAGAGTCTGGAATGGTCCACAAGGCTTTCAGATCCTAAGGCAAGACTGTAGCATAGGTGGAGCCTCTCATTGACCACAGTTTGATTGACAGGTGCACAGGGAGAATCTATTGCATGAATCCCAATTCATGACAGATGAACAGAAGCACTTGTAAATATAACTAAACATCGTAGAGTTGTTATTGCCTTAAAATGACATTTGGGTAAATGTATCACCCATGCTCAGACAGCAACAAATGGTCTACTGTGCTTTTCTGACCAGTGTGCGTGTGTTCTAGCTGAGGCGTCTGTGTGTAACACTTTGCACTATAAGACTGACTCAGGATCATGCAGTTGACATTTTTGGTAGTGTATCTTTTCTTCTCCTGGGGCACTAGGTCTATGTTTGGTGTTTCCGGTCAGGCTGTTTCCCTGACCATACTGTATGGGCCAATAGGCCCAGCTGAGAACTGTCCAACTGAAGCCACTGTGAAGGTCTCCTGTAAGACAAGAGAAATACAGTTATTAAGGAGCAACTGTAATAACAACATAGGAACAGGTTAGCCATAGTTCAGTCATAAATGTTGACCTTTTCTGGGTCTGTGTCCCATTGGGGTTTTGGGGTGCCCTCTGTGTCCTGGCAGGGTGGTCCCTTCCTGATCCAAAGAGCTTGGCCCAGCGTAGCCCCCCCTGGGAAGGGTTATCATCCTGGGGGTCTGCCGCCATCCTGGGGGTCTCTGGACCCCTTCCCTCCCTCCTGCCCTCCTGTGAAGTCACCTCTTCTCTCCTCCCCTCCATCCTCTGCTGAGGCTCAGGGTGGATGACATGCTTGTAAATCTGTCCACATTCCCCCCTCTCTGCGTGGGAAGGTTGTCTCTGCCAACACCCTGGAATAGCGGCTGACCACAGGCTCCTACTAGACTCACCTACAGGCCTCACCCTCTTCTCCTGACCCATGGCCTTTGAAACCTGCGAGGACCCCTGAAGATGCTGTACCAGCTGGTGTGGTTCACCTGTTGGCCTACTGTTTTCCCTGGGTCCATCCATAGAGCTATACGCCCCCTGTCTGTCTTCTCTGTCTCCTTTCAACAGGGGACAACTGGTCATGAGAAAAGTGGAGCATGGTGGAGATTGTTCCTCAGAGCAGAGCTGTCTGTTGTGTAGCAGGCGGGGCTCCAGCAGCAGGTTGAGATCAAAGGGTAACATGGAGAGAGGCTGCAGCAGGAGGAGGAGCTCCTGGAACAGAGGCTGACACTGCCCCTGCGACATGGCGAGGAAACCCCATGGATGGTAGTGATCTTTCACCACCTCTGGGGAGAGGAGAGTTTGAAAGCGTATGAGAGAGGTAAGTTTCAAGAACATCATTTTTTCTAATAACAATTTGGAGAAAATGAAAAAATAACCTGTCCTTTAATCTAAACACCTTTTTGGTTGTAGAGGTGATTCAGCCAGAATTCCAAGGTCCTCAGGCTAAAAGAGAGAATATAAGTTCTTCATTTTACAATCATAACATTTCAAAAATCAATACCCAACATTAGTACACAATGTGATATTCTACTAAAATAGACCGTCGGAGACTTGACAGGGACTCACTTGAGCAGGCCCATGATGAAGGCCCGTAGTTTCATACAGTGGCTGGTCAGCAGGGAGCACTGCCTCACCTTGGACAGCAAGCTGTGGAGCACCCGGGTGGTAGGGCCTGAGACAGGAATAGAGACCATCAAACTACAACCCCCATGTGCAACTATAGCCATACCATCATCAGCATCAAACCTACCATAACCCCCCACATAATCATTATCATCATCACCACCATGCAATTCTGACCTGTGTGAGTGGAGGCCTCCACCACGTTCCAGGCATGGTTGCGTCGCTGACCGATGATCAGGTCCAGTTTGTGGTCCCTGAGACCATCCTGCAGAATGTTCTGGATGGTGGGACACAGATGCTCCAGAACAAGACCACCAATGGTGGTACCTAGCCACATCTGGAGAGAGTGGTACATTATCATATCATGATCAATATTTACACCGTAATTCTAAAATAATAACATATCTTTGTGGGGGTTGATTCATCCTATCAGGACTACTGTCAGCTTTTGTGATTTGTCCGGTTATTCTAGTTCCTTTCAGATTGCTTTTAGCTCAGATGCACTGCACCTTTTCCCCAGGATCTCGACTGGTCCCAAAATGAGCCATGATCAAATCCACTGCCAAGCTCACAGATTTCAGCAGACCTGGAGAAACATGAAAAGGGAAGAAGCCCATCAAGAGTCTCATTTCCTATTCTGCACCATGCAGGCGGTTATCAACATACCTGAGGGGACTGACATAAAAGACTATCACATTTTGATTCATTAACCAGAAACATCACACTGAATAAAAAGGTGTGTGGCTATATGGAGAACCACCAGGAACTATATCAATGTGTTCAGGTTTTATTTGTCACACGCACAAGTACAGTTTAATGCTTAACTTACAAGACCTACCCAACAGTAGGGCTTGCAATTCAATATATTAAGAAAGTACAACTAATTTAAAAAAAACTGAAATACAAGAGGAAGTGTTTCCCAACCCTGGTCCTCCAGTACCCCAACCCTGGTCCTCCATTACCCTAACCCTGGTCCTCCAGTACCCCAACCCTGGTCCTCCAGTACCCCAACCCTGGTCCTCCAGTACCCCAACCCTGGTCCTCCAGTACCCCAACCCTGGTCCTCCAGTACCCCAACCCTGGTCCTCCAGTACCCCAACCCTGGTCCTCCAGTACCCCAACCCTGGTCCTCCAGTACCCCAACCCTGGTCCTCCAGTACCCCAACCCTGGTCCTCCATTACCCCAACCCTGGTCCTCCAGTACCCCAACCCTGGTCCTCCAGTACCCCAACCCTGGTCCTCCAGTACCCCAACCCTGGTCCTCCAGTACCCCAACCCTGGTCCTCCAGTACCCCAACCCTGGTCCTCCATTACCCCAACCCTGGTCCTCCAGTACCCCAACCCTGGTCCTCCAGTACCCCAACCCTGGTCCTCCAGTACCCCAACCCTGGTCCTCCATTACCCCAACCCTGGTCCTCCAGTACCCCAATCCTGGTCCTCCAGTACCCCAACCCTGGTCCTCCAGTACCCCCAACAGCACACATTTTCATTGTAGCCCTGATCAAACACACCTCATTCAACTCATTGAGGGCTTGATGATTAGTTGACAAGTTGAATCAGGTGTGCTTGTCCAGGGTTACAAAACAATGTGTAATGTTGGGGGTACTGGAGGACCGGAGTTGGGAAACACTGGTATACATGGTACAATTACAATGTGCAGGGATACTGGACATGATTCATGATTGTGAGGCAGTAAGGGTGGGTCTGGAGAGGACACCAGCAGGTCTGGATGATGGGTGTGACTACATGATTCATGATTGTGAGGCAGTAAGGGTGGGTCTGGAGAGGACACCAGCAGGTCTGGATGATGGGTGTGACTACAGGATTCATCCACCATGGTGAAAAAGGAGGAAGGGAGAGTAAGAGATAGAATGCTCAATTGCTATTCTCACCCATTCTCTCCTTTCCTCTCCCTTCCTCTCTCATTTTCTCTCCCTTCCTCCATCTTGTCTGGCTCTCTCTAAAATGTCAGGGTACAAATCTTCATGCATATTAAATCTGCCTACAGTGCTCTCCCCTGCCAAGCGGACAGTGCATCACTGTGCAAGCTTTGCTTTCACAAGACAATGTGCATACAAGCATGTGATTAACATTTACATTGTTTGGTTATAAAAATGTGTGTTTATTGTGGCACAAAAAATTAAACATAATTCTGTGAATCATATATCCAGGGTATCAACAACACTGCACCCACTGTAACACACTCACTGGAGCTTGCACACTCTCACACACTAGATGTCTCAGCCAATCCTGTGCAGGGAAAGATAAAAATAGGTCATGTTTGAAAGAAACCCCCTTCAGGGTATTGAAGGCACTGCTACAGCAAGCTCTGCAGAGTAACAGACAATGTAGGATTCCAGTTTCCCATAATGACTGTTCAGAAGAGTCTAACTACTCTTCATCTTCAGATTACTGACACTGGTCTGCCTACCACACACATCCTCTTCATACGTTGACATCACATCCCTCAATCCACATGAGATACTCTCAGCTCAAAACACCCTCAACCCCATACATGCTCACCTACATATACTACCTCACCAATCTACAGTATATATGAGATCTTCCATGCTCTATCCCCTATACACAGATCAGGCCCCTTCCTCCCCCTCACCTCTCCTCTGCAGATGGCTGATGGACAGAGACTCGTAGGAGGCTTCAGGTGACAGGCAGAACTCCACAGGTGGCCAACTGTCACTCAGGCTGAAGGAGTCGCAGTGCTGTTGTTGATGCTGCTTCACACTGGGCCCTGCTAACACCAGGGGCTGCAGGAGGGTGCTCAGAGAGGACATATGGGCCACTGAGGAGAGAGCAGCTGTCAGGCTATAGTGAGAAGCTGCAGACCCAGCCTTAGGTATTGAGGTTAGTGGGGTTCTCTTCTGGGGCGGTAAGGGTGTGTCTGGAGAGAAGGACACCAGCAGGTCTGGATGAGGGGTGTGACTGGCAGAGGGGGACATGGTTGCTACATGGGAGTCAATGGGGCAGTCAGGGCTGTGGGTCAGGAGGACTGGTCTGGGGCTCTGCTGCTCTGGAAACCGGCAAATGAGATCTTGGCAGATCTGAGCCATACCTTGGCTACGTTTGGTTGAATCTTTACATTGAGACTGGTTTGGGCTACTGTGGGCCTGACCTGGGCTGGGATAGCTTTGGTCTAGGTCTGCAAAGAGCTGGTCCTGGCATGAATGAACCTGGGTTAGTTCGGTATTAGATTGTATTGTGCTTATGTGAGCTTGTTTTGGACTGGTAAAAGTACAGCCATGGCTACTGTAGGGCCTGTAAGGACTGGAGTGTGTCCAGTTGCGTTTGGACTGGAAGTGTTCTGGACTGGGGGTGCAGGTGGAGCAGGTATCAGAGCTAGAGGGGCCCTCCAGGAGGATGGCTCCATAGCTGCCCAGCGGTGAAGGACGCTGGTGGGTCAGGAGTCTGTTGCCTTTGCACTTGAACCCTGGCTGGGAGCTGGGCTTGGTGTTCTTGTGGCTGATGTACTGGTCCAGCAGGGAGCCCAGGGGCTGGCTCTGAGGTTTACCTGCTGGGGGAAGCAGGTCAAAGGGCAGGATGGGCAGGGAGCTGGGCCTCTGAGCCTTACTGTACCGCACCACAGGAGTTGCCCATGAACACGCCCCTAAGAGTAGGAGGGGAAAGAGGGAAGACAGGGGATTGAACGTTTACATAATAGGAAAACACAAGGGTTAGCTTCAGCTTAATCACAATTACTCATGTAAAAATACAGACGGGCTTGTTTTCATACCCTCCTCCTCCGCCTCATGGTCTGGTGACACAGAAGAGTGGTTGGATACAGTGCTACTGCCTTGGTTGGGACTCAGGAGTAGGGTGGAGTGGCTGCTATTCTGGCCCAGGGAAACTGCCTCCTGGATGGGACACAGGTCCTGAGAGGTGTGGGAGTGGCTGGAGCTCTGACAGCTGTCTGTATGTCTCTTACAGTGTGCAATCTCAGCGAAGGAGGTGACATGTTGGGAGTCCCAGCTCATACAGCGAGGACGGTGCAATGGGGCAGCTCTCCCCCCTTCTTTGTCTGATCCTTCTTCCTCCTGGCCATGGAGAAACTGAGAAAACTTTGTTTAGGAAAGTCAACCGTTATGAAAGTAATTCTGCTCATCATACATCTTACAAATTAGTTAAAACACAAAGGACATTTTTAAACATACTGTACGTTATTGTGGTAAGCCTACCTGTTTGTTCCCCCGGCCCTGATCTCCCCGGGCCTTATTGAAGAGGACGTAGTGGCCCTCTGAAGTGACACTGGTGGTGCTGGACAAGGCCGGGCTAGGCGAGGCTGACTGGGATGAGAGGTCACAAGTCACCAGCTTGTAGTACTTCTGGGTGGTCCCTGTGGGCAGCAGCCTGGCCTGGCTCTGGAAACAGGAAGTGAGGTCAGAGACCTCCAGAGAGGACAGGAGGCTCTGGGCATCGGGAAGGTAGATGTTACAGTTGGAGTCCAGCGCCTGCGGTGACCAGCAGGGGGCAGAAGTCCCCCTGTCATGAGGAGAGGAGGTTGTTCGGCTCCCCTGACTGGGTCCAGCAGCCTGAGGCCCCTGGGACTCCTGGGAGAATGGGTGCAGGTTTAGGAAGACAGAGCCCTCTACTGGCTGGGAGGACTGCACTGCAGGGCAGCTGAGGTCATTTGGGGTGGCAGGGTTGTTACTCTTGTTGTAGATGGCGCTGAAGTTGACGAGAACCCCATCAGAGCTGTTGCAGGAGGAGTCTGTGACATACTCTAAATGACCCTCAGAGAAAGACTCAGGGAAACATTTTGGTTGGCCATTGCTGAAGCAGTAGCCCTCATTACCACATGAGAACATATTATCTTCAATATCCACTACTCTATTCCGCTCCCCACAGTCCAACAACACAGTACTACCCTTGTTGTCATTGTTCTGCTGACTGGCTGATTGGCTAGAAGGTTTGGAGAACCGCCTCCCAGCATTACTCAGGGCCCAGTTAGAGTTCCCATGCAGCTGCAGCACAAAAAAAGGGTCCTCGTGGTATCTGTGCAGGTTATCTCCATCACTATCCTCATCATCTTCTTCCACCCCTTCATTCGGGAGGAAGGAGTTGTGTGACCGTAAAGAACCTTTAACTATAGGGTGTTCTTTATGTCTTTGGGAGATGGTCATCTGTGACGCGTCCTCTGGTGAGGATCCAGAGTCACACCTCCCACTGCTATCGCTGCCCCCCTCCCCATCCCCCTCCTCCTCGCTCCGGTCCTCCTTGAGGCTCCAGTAGCTGGAGGAGATGTGCCTGAGGCTGCTGTGGAAGGGCTCTCTGTGGAGGTTGTCCTGCTCGGGGAGGGAGGCGGCACGGGTCAGACCTACGGAGCTGGAGCACAGCCGACCAGGCTGCTTGGTAGAGCCACTGCACAGAGCTGCCTGCACAGGAAGCTGCCAGGGGGGAAGCTGCACCAGGGGGAAGTGACACTCAATCAGGGTATCCCTTGATAGGCTAGCCGTCCTGTTCATTCTCTCAGCTCATGAGGTGATGTTATTACTGCAAGAGTCTCCATTCTCTGAAGAAAACACCTGAAACAGGAGGTGAGCATTAAATGGGCTATGATACTATGAAGCCTCGTGATAATTCTGGAGCCTATAGTCAGTCAAACTACAACTACATCCTCTGCCTCTGGGCTAGAGCTCCATGATTCACTCAGTCAGCTGTGGAGGAGAAAGCACACAGCAGACTATCACATACTGTTCACACATGAGCCCAACTCTCATCCCCTAAACCCTCAGCTAGCGCTTCCTCCCTGAAAAAGACAGAAGGCTGAGGCTCAGAACTATGACAACAGTGTCATGGATTACAGTGAGCAGGCTCACAGAGTCATTTTAAGAGATTTGAAGAGGGTGGGCTCTACTCTACTCCTGGCTCTTTTGGAGAATTTAAAACCCCTGTCATTTTCTGAATTATGTTAAATCATCCAAATAGTCTCATCTTGAGCTTTGAAGCTTATTTTCGTATTGAGGTCAAGTCACTATAAAAACTTTAAAGCGATTTTAAATGCAAAATGTTTGTTTGCTACATTTTGTTGGGGTACAGAGTGTTGTTTATGAGAGGTGTTATCCTACGCAGCCTACCGTTCACACCCCATCTGGGTGTAATCTGTAAATCCCAGCAACATCTGGTACCAGGGACCAGGGAAAGGCTGAAAAAAACATCCTCTTTATCCTCAAAAGGTTTTCGAACAAAAACATGTCAACAAATATCTCCACCATCAAAATCTATCCATTACCGAACTAATATCCATTACAGACACATTCATAAAAACCTCATATTTTAACTAGGCCTAAGTGTCTCTGTGTTTCAGTTCATCTGTTTACTATGGAAATACACATCACTTGTCAACAAGCTGTTCCTGATTTGGCATAGAAGAATAGTTGGAAGTTCCTCTCTAATCCCATACAGTAGGCATCGTATCCATGGGAACTGGCATTCATGCACTGACATTTCCTTGGAGCCTCTCATCTTTAAATAAGATCATTAAGTTTAATACCAGGAGAGAATTTCATGTGGAAAGTGGGCCATGCAGGCTGACAGGGTGTTGTTGCAGATGACTAACCACGGCACTGCATATTTGATATGCCCCCCCGCGTCCCAGTCAGCACCCTGCCTGCCTGGATGGCTACTTATCTGTGGTAGAGTGGAACACAGATCAAGACAACAAAATTGATGTTGTTTGTTTCTGTACTGTTTGTTTTCCTGTACTGAACAGTTAAAGGGTTGTACAAAAGACATCCTTATGCTGCTCAGATTAGTTTATCCTATATTCTGTGGAAATGATTGTTGTAAGCACGGGTAATACAGAATTGGCAAGGTCATTTTAAACAAACTACATTCAGTCATTTCAGCAGAAGATTTATCCCAACACAGTACATCAGACAGAGCTTGGTCTCCTTGGTCACCGCCTCCTCTGCTTAAAGGTTAAGGGTTAACAAACAGTGGAAGGAAAACTGTGGATGTGTGTGTCCAGTGCACTAGACTGAATAGTGAGTTAGTTACAATGTCTCAGAATGCCTTTGAGGTTGTCATTCTAGGTCGCACAGCACACCTGAAAGACATCACATGAGTTACAATGTGACATAGGGTCTGCATGAAAGATGGGGAGGGCGTGTGAAATGGGGCGAGTGTAAACAGCGCATCATGAGAGTATGCTACCAAAACACACACATGACCAACATTTGACAGTAGCACTACGATGTCCTGAAGACGTTTACATTAAACAAAATTCTAAACATACACACAATTCATCTGAGCATCATGGAATAGGCTATGCAGGCATCTCTTAACCTACATTTCTTTCTAACAGGGTCAAAACTTGCACTGTAATCCTCTCCCAATTTTACAATTGAAAGTTACAATAGATGCATAATATTCATATTATATAATTGAGAAGAGTAGGCCTAACGAAATATTTTTCCTTCAAAATCTTCAACATAATGCAGTTGAATGATTAATAAGACATGCGCCACTCGAATACTGATGTATTCAATTACGTAAAACAAACAACATTAAACATACATACGGTCGGTGTTGAGGGTAGTTTGAAGGCTTCGGTCGGTTATTATATTGTAAATTGTGACTGCCAATAGTCCCAACTGCTGCAGGTCGGTTCCTTCTTTCCAACTGTCCGTGCGTCGCGCTTCCAGTGC
Organism: Oncorhynchus clarkii lewisi; assembly: GCF_045791955.1. Lineage (NCBI taxonomy): Eukaryota > Metazoa > Chordata > Actinopteri > Salmoniformes > Salmonidae > Oncorhynchus > Oncorhynchus clarkii. The sequence goes on along the minus strand of NC_092175.1, from coordinate 26,255,559 downwards.
CGGTGAAACAGAGGCCAGACCAGGTCAGCGGTATATTTGCGTCACAACGTCTCTAGCCAATGCGCAGAGCGCAGGACATGTCACTCAAGCCGTTTCCAACAAAAGCGAATAGAAATGTAGGCCATGTACTTATAAAAAATGACCAACGATTACAAACAACTAAAACAACAAAAGGAATACAAAAATATCAAACATTTATTATGGCAGTACAATGCTCAAAAAGTAGGGTACATAATTAAAATCACATTAGAGAGTCTATGATTAGTGTTTCAATGATTGAGAGAAAAAAATATAACATCTTTATGTAGGTCCAACAAATATTACACAAATATGTCTACTAAGGTATACTAACATAAATCAGGCAAAGACATAACAGGCTATGACTGACATAATGCACTCAAATAATAATATATCATAACTCAATGCAACACCCTGAGTACAGACACTACAATGTATGTGGAACAATATGTAAAGAAGGTTTGTATAAAAGTTTCAAATTATGTTATTTAAGGCCCTTTTAGTCTCACTAAATTGTATAATAACACAGTAATAACTCAATAATAACTACAATTCATTAAAGCTATAATAAAACAGGGGATGACCATCCTCCTCAGTGAATTTCATTTAATTTTTTTGGGGTGAAACATTCAAAAAGTGATCATTTTTTTAGATAAAACTATACTAAATATACTAAATTAAAATGCACTGTTTTGCAACGAGGGTCTACAGTAGCCTCAACAACACACTCTGGGGTAGCACCATGTTGTAACCGGAGGACAGCTATTTTCCATCCTCGTCTGTTTACAATGACTTCAATACAAAACCTAGGAGGTTCATGGTTCTCACCCCCTACCAAAGACCTGCACAGTAATTATGATGACTTACGGAGGACGTCCTCCAACCAATCAGAGCTCTTGCAACATGAACTGACATGTTGCCCATCCAATCAATGGATCAGAGAATGAATCTAGTAGTGAAAACATAAGCTAGCCCTGTAGTGCATAAAATGTGGTGAGTAGTTGACTCAAAGAGAAAGACAATAGTTGCACAATTTTAAAAAAAAAAATCTTTAAAAAATAAGGAGAAGTAGCAGAGAGAGAGAGAGAGCTGCATTTTGTTCACTTTCTTAGCTAGATAATGCAGCTATTTAATTTAGCCTACTTAAACACCTGGCTCAAACAGAGAGGAATGTTACTTATGTTAGCTAGCTGGCTAAGGCTATCCAACACTGAAACTCTTCCAAGTCTAGGTAAGCTTTCGTTTTTTTTTATATTGTCACCGGGGCCCACCGGTGTAACTGCTAAACTGCTTGCTGTACACTGTACTGAGTGAGTGTAGCGGGTTTACTAACACGTTATTTCTAGTAGCTATGTTGACTATGATGTAAGCTAATATGGTGACAACGATGTAGGCTATGTGAAGCGGTTTAGTGGTTATGGTATGAAGCTTTGGCTTGGAAAGTTTGTTTTGACTGGTCACTGACAACTTGTGTTGTGCACTAAAGTCCACAAGCGAAGGGAAAAGGTGAGAGGAGGAGAGCGCATAGAAGCGAGAAAGATTTATACAACGAGCAAAGTGATGATGCTGTTTGTATGTGGCTGCTATGAAAGTGATCTGTGTGTGCGGGTGATCAGGGGTGTATTAATTCTGCTAATTATGTTGAAAAACTTATCTTAAAACAGAAGCAAACGGAACGGGAATAAACCTACCTGAATTTGTCCAATAGAAATTCTCGTTTGCAACGGTTTGAACTAATGATTACACCCTAGATCAGCTAGATGCAGGCACTGTCTGTCACCTTGATTACTCCCATTTGTATTTTGACATGTGCACCTAGGCTAGGTTGTAGCAGCCTCATGATGGGTATAGGGAAAATTAGAGTATGATGTAGCAGCCTAAACCTATAGATGTTACATTGAGCTGGGTTAATGGAATATGAATGACAGTCATCCAATATTATGCTGTAATAGAAATAAGGCCCCCCAAAAAATGATTCTCCCTAATCATAAACGGCACCAACCGCCACTGACCATTGTACCATAATGATCATTTTGGACTTATGCCGAGCATGATTTTGTTGCTGTACCACCAATACTTTTTCTTTACAGTTACGAGTACAGTACTTCCACATACATACATCTTGAAACTAAGCCTGGCTGAATTTAGGCTTGGGGTTGTCCTTGTACTTTTCATCCAGAAGAATATTACACATCCTCGCATCAGTGGAAGTGTTTCACAGAAACATGGCTGATTGACATTTGATATTTCTTTTAGGAATAGATTGAGGATTTTCAGACTGAATGGCCAGAACACTGTGTGCTCTGTTAGGTCATCACTCCTAGGGACTCAGTGGTGGCTCCCCCCCCTCATTGATGGTGCGGTAGAACTGAGGCTGGGTCTGGGCCAATGGGGAGTCTGTCTGGGAGAAAAGGGCTGGCCGGCTCTTCGGGGTCCACCGCAGGAATCTGCCTGAGGTCACAAGGTCACCGTAGCCCTGGGCGTGGGAGAAGGCGTAGCCTGACCGGCGGGTACTGGCGCGGCGGGCTTGGACACGGCGAGGGGCAGGGGGTAACACCTTGTCCTGTCTCACCTTGTACCTCACCTAGAGGGGGGAGGAGGAATGAGAGAGAGTGAGGGAGAAGTAATAATTTGTGAATCTTCAATGCCAATTACAAAGGAGTTAATCCTCGAAATCTGACCTTGTCGTTGACAGTGGGCCACAGCAGGATGCGGAGGAAGCGATATGCCACCACGGGAAGCACACAGAGGATGGAGGTGAGTAGCATAGTCAGCCACACATTGGGCTGGTTCAGGGAGTTCCTGGCTGTGCCTGTTACATAGAGTATAGCATCACAACATGTATTCAGATGATGATTGTTGTGAGACACTCACCTACATAGTCACAGATAGTGTCACTGACCAAATGTTCAGATAGAAAGACATGAATGATGAAGGGAGAGGAGGTGGATGGATGGGTGCTGAGTGGTACTACTCACCAATGAAGGGGAAGGAGGAGGTGAAGATGAGAAACATGCCATTGCTGTACATGGTGAATATGACAGCAAAGTACACACACAGACTGCCCCACAGGAAGAACTGGTTCACTGATGTCCAATAGTGGGTGTCCAGACCCAGCTTTAACAAAGACACATGCAGCTACCTCAGACTCTGTTACTGTGTGTGTGTGTTTAGAGAGATGCCTTCTACATTAGTCCAGAGTATGTATGTACAGTTAAAGTCGGAAGTTTACATACACCTTAGCCAGATACACTTAAAATCAGTTTTTCACATTCCTGACATTTAATCCTAGTAAGAATTAGGTCAGTTAGGATCACCACTTTATTTTAAGAAAGTAAAATGTCAGAATAATAGAAGTGAGAATTATTTATTTCAGCTTTTACAACTTTCATCACATTCCCAGTGGGTCAACATTTTACATACACTCAATTAGTATTTGGTAGCATTGCTTTTAAATAGTTTAACTTGGGTCAAATGTTTCTGACTTCAAAGAAAACAGATGTCAACACAACAAATTAGGACAGTAAAATTGATTTCTGGACATCACTCATTCTTAAAATACTTCCACAAACCTCCCACAATAAGTTGGATGAATTTTGGCCCATTCCTCCTTACAAAGCTGGTGTAACTGAGTCAGGTTTGTAGGCCTCCTTGCTCACACACGCGTTTTCAGTTCTGCCCACACATTTTCTATAGGATTGATGTCAGGGATTTGTGATGGCCACTCCAATACCTCGACTTTGTTGTCCTTATGCCATTTTTCCACAACTTTGGAAGTATGCTTGGGGACATTGTCCATTTGGAAGACCCATTTGCGACCAAGCTTTAACTTTTTGACTGATGTCTTGAGATGCTGCTTCAATATATCCACATAATTTTCTTTCCCATTGGTGCCATTTATTTTGTGAAGTGCACCAGTCCCTCCTGCAGTAAAGCACCCCCACAACATGATGCTGCCACTCCCGTGCTTCACGGTTGGGATGGTGTACTTCGGCTTGCAAGCCTCCCACTTTTTCCTTCAAACATAATGATGGTCATCATGGCCAAGCAGTTGGATTTTTGTTTCATCAGACCAGAGGTCAATTCTCCAAAAAGTATGATCTTTGTCCCCATGTGCAGTTGCAAACCGTAGTCTGGATTTTCTTTGGCGGTTTTGGAGCAGTGGTTTCTTTTTTGCTGAGTGGCCTTTCAGGTTATGTCGATATAGGACTCGTTTTACTGTCGATATAGATACTTTTGTACCCGTTTCCTCCAGCATCTTCACAAGGTCCTTTGCTGTTGTTCTGGGATAGATTTGCATTTCTCGCACCAAAGTTTGTTCATCTCTAGGAGACAGAACGCGTCTCCTTCCAGAGCGGTATGACGACTGCGTGGTCCCATGGTGTTTATACTTGCTTACTATTGTTTGTACATATGAACATGGTACCTTCAGGCATTTGGAAATTGCTCCCAAGGATGAACCAGACTTGTGGAGGTCTACATTTTTCTTTATGAGGTCTTGGCTGAGTTCTTTTGATTTTCCCATGATCTCATGCAAAGAGGCACTGAGTTTGATGGTAGGCCTTGAAATACATACACAGGTACACCTCCAATTGACTCAAATGACGTCAATTAGCCATCAGTAGCTTCTAAAGCCATCATTTTCTGGAATTTTCCAAGCTGTTTAAAGGCACAGTCAACTTAGTGTATGTAAACTTCTGACCCACTGGAATTGTGATACAGTGAATTATAAGTGAAATAATCTGTCTGTAAACAATTGTTGGAAAAATTACTTGTGTCATGCACAAAGTAGATGTCCTAACTGACTTGCCAAAACTATAGTTTGTTAACAAGAAATTTGTGGAGTGGTTGAAAAACAAGGTTTAATGACTCCAACCTAAGTGTATGTAAACTCCCGACTTCAACTGTATGTTTGAAAATATGGTTTAAGCCTCAGTTGAAACATTCATATACCACCACACATGCCCCAATTTGATAACTAAAGTACACATGTTATTTCCCTTCTTCTCCCTTCTCCTTACCTGTATACTGACGGCGATGAGCAGGCAGGTCTGGGCCAGCAGGGCGAAGGACTGATAGTCCACAATGTCTTTGCCGTCGTCTCGGACCGTGTCGTACATGGCTGCCCAGGGAATGAAGAAGAGGACCAGGGAGCTGTAGCCACTGTGTAACACTGTGTAGACAAAGGCCCTCTTACTGAAGTACTGGTTGAGCTGGCCTGGGGCGTAGAGCTTGGGGTACTGGAAACTCCACCGATCATTTACATCCTAAACACACAGATATACACTGAACAGTGGTGTAAAGTACTTAAGCAAAAATACTTTAAAGTACTATTTAAGTAGTTTGGTGTATCTGTACTTTACTATTTATATTTTTGCCAACTTTTACTTCACTACATTCCTGAAGAAAATAATATAATATTACTCCATACACTTTCCTTGATACCCAAAAGTACTTTTTACATTTTGACAGGAAAATTGTCAAATTCACACACATATCAAGAGAACATCCCAGGTCATCCCTACTGCCTCTGATCTGGCTGACTCACTAAACACAAATGTTTAGTTTGTAAATTATGTCTGGAATGTGCTCCTGGCTATCCATCAATAAAAAAAAAATACATTTGTGCCATCTGATTTGTTTAATATAAGGAATTTTAAATGGTTTATTCTTTCACTTTTGATACTTAAGTACATTTGAGCAATTCCATTTATTTTTGATACTTAAGTACTGTATTTTTAAAACCAAATACTTTTAGACTTTTACTGAAGTAGAAATTTACTAGAGTAGAATTTTACTAGGTGACTTTCAATTGAGTAATTTTCTATTAAGGTATCTTTACTTTTACTCAAGTATGACAATTTAGTAATTTTTCCACCACGGACACTGAATATACCAAACGTTAGGAACATCTTCCTAATATTGAGTTGCACTCCCCTCCCTTTGCCCTCAGAACAGACTCAATTCGTCAGGGTATGGATTATACAATGGTCGAAAGCGTTCCACAGGGATGCTGGCCCATGTTGACTCCAATGCTTCCCACAGTTGTGTGAAGTTGGCTGGACCATTCTTGATACACACAGGAAACTGTTCAGCATGAACAACCCAGTAGTGTTGCAGTTCTTGACACAAAATGCCAGGTTCACCTGAGAGATGCATCTTCTTTAACCAGTCTCCTCCCCTTCATCTACACTGATTGAAGTGGATTTAACAAGTGACATCAATAAGGGATCATAGCTTTCACCTGGATTCACCTGGTCAGTCTATGTCATGGAAAGAGAGTTCTTAATGTTTTGTATACTCAGTGTGTGATTACATACATACTACTTACTTGCATCAGCATACATAATTACATTACTGACATACTAACATAAGAGACCTGATTACCTGGTCAAAGAGACTCAACGCCAGCACAGGTAGAGCTGTGTAAACCAGGTTATACAGGGTGATGAACCACTCGTCATACACAGTCTGTTAGGGGGAACAACAAATAATACACATTAGATACATGACTGTTGCTTAGTCCATTAGAGCCCAGTATGTTTCCTGGTCAGGAACTACTTCTGCCACTAGTTATAAAGGGAATTAACATGTCATACACGAAACAAACTAAAGCATGACTTTTCTGCTCGTCTCTGTGCATGCACCTCTGTCTGTGTCTCACCTGTGCTGAGAAACCGCAGAAGAAGCCGTACCAGAAGTGGACGAAGGTGAAGGTGAAATTCTTGTAGAAGAAGTAACGCAGGAATTTGCACATCCTCAGGTAGGACCAGCGGCCGTGCACCAGCAGGAGGCGCTGCAGGTAGCGGAACTGAGCGAAGGAGAAGTCACTGGAGAGCACCGCCTGCATTCCCTCCTGACCTGATATACCTACTCCTATATGAGCAGCTAGAGGGGGGAGAGAGGAAGGGAGGGCAAGAGAGAGGGAGAGGTGGTGGGAGAGAGAGGGAGAGGGGTGGTGGGAGAGAGATGGATGTGTGTGTGTATGAGTTGATTAGAGGAATCATAACAGCAGTCAAACATTTAGCATCAAGAATCAGGATCCTTCAACACCTTCACAGTGATCAAGCAGCTCATAATCGGACCCTTGATCAAGCAGCCCTACCCTTGATCATGCTGACGTCGTTGGCGCCGTCACCGATGGCCAGAGTGATAGCCTGCTTGTACTTCTTCACCAGCTCCACCACCTGGGCTTTCTGCAGTGGAGTCACCCTGCAGCAGATCACCGTCTGACACATACACGCTGTCCGCAGCAGCTCCATCTCCATGTCCTTCTCCAGGGCAAAGGCCTGGGTGGAGAGGGAGGGAAGGGGAGATGGAGGGAGGGAGGGAGGAGAGGAGGAGGTAGGGGTGAGGGGAGGGAGAGGGAGGGAGGAGGGGGGGAGGTAGGGGTGAGTGGAGAGAGAGGGAGGGAGGAGAGGGGGAGTTAGGGGTGAGGGGAGAGGGAGTAGTGGAAAGAGAGATAAATGAATGAAACAGAGATTGGAACAGAGATTCTGAAAAGTGATTACAACATATGTCAAATCAGAATATAAGTTTTATGTTTCCAGTAACTTGGCCTGTGACCCACCAGAGTCCTTGTTCTTACCAGACTGTGTCCGTTAATCACCATAGCGTACTCTCCATCCACTGGTTCATCTGCCACCGTCTCTGTCTTTAAAAGACAAAACAGGCCACTTCTACTCTTCGTGACTGTAGGCTCCTCTGGTCCATCAGGTCTCATCTTCCTCCTTGCGGTCCTGGTCAGGGAGAGAGAGATACGTTTACATGTCCCCTTACTGTGGTGCGTCAAGCTACGAAAGTGATTGACAATAGTCTGTCTGTGGACTCACTGGAGCTCCTTTCTGACTTCCTCTGCTGTGTTTGCCGACACGATGAACACTTCGGTCATCTCCTCTCGCAACATGTTGCAGGAGTAGCCAATGTTCTCTGCCGTTTCTGTTCCGACAGAGAGAAAAGAGAATCAAGGTGTGCCAGAGAAAACTAGATAGTATATTCTAAGGAAGATAACCCACCTTGCTTGTCTCCAGTGAGCACCCAGATCTTGATGTCGGCTTTGGAGAGCTGCTCAATGGTCTGAGGCACTCCATCCTGTAGCTTATCCTCTACTGCAGTGGATCCTAACAGCTACACACACATACCGGTACAAACATGAAAGATTCAGTTGATATTGTGCTAGTGGATTGTCTTGTAGGACATTGTAATGATACTTTTGTCTGTAGTACCCACCAGCAGGCCTTTCTCGATCTCCTCATACAGCGCATCCAACTTCTCCTCCCTCTCGTCCATGGCAGTGCTGGCCTCATGGTGGCGCAGTTTCCACTCCTCCATATACTTTGGGTCTATGTCCTTGTAGGCCAGAGCCAGCGTACGCAGACCATCCCCAGCATACTCCTGTCAATGGAACAGTTACTTTAGAGTTAGGATCTAACACACGGGTACAGAGTTGGACATACAGGATGTAGTTCATCTTGTGTAAGATTTTACATATATTCGCACGCTCCACAAAAAATACAGAATTCTAAACACGGACACACAGAAGCTGGTTACTCACGTTGAGGTGTTCGGTGGTAACCTCCTTTAGTTTGCTGCAAGAAGGGTTCAGTCTCTCAAAGATGATGGTGTCTGCTCCCTTACAGTAAAGAGTCAGCTTGCCCTCCGGACTGCGGACTAGGGGCCACACAACACATAATCAGGTTTTGTTAACTTAAATCTCAATGTCAATCGGTTACAATAAAGCCATCAATGTTTGAACAAACTTCACATATCATTCAGATAATTCTAAATAGCTACAGTTCCAGAACATATTCCCCTATAATTCTAAAGGCGTAACGGTTTGTGTTTGTTGGACTCACCGATGACCGACATCCTCTTGCGGACGTTGTTGAAGTCCAGTACAGCCAGCAGCTCGTAGGTGACCAGCTCTCCCATCTCCACTACAGTGATGCTCTCTGGCGTACGAGAGCGGAACACAAAGCCAAAGTTTCTGGCTGCTGTGACCAGAGCTCCCTCGTCTGGTGACTGGGCCTGGTAGTACAATTCACCTAGAAGATCACAATAATTGGAAGATATTTACTAGTCGCCTTGTCTAGTTTATGGAGTAGGTAGAAGTTGTCCTCCCAACCACTGTGCAACTTCTACCTCAAGCCGCAGTCCAGAGTCACCCACATCAATGCAATAACATATGAATCCAGCAGGAGTCGCTTTCTCACCCTCCTTCTTCTCCTCGGGCATGACGGTGTGGCACAACGCAAGCAGGCGGAAGAAGGCCTGCACCTCGGGGTTGCCCTCCCTCACCACCTCCACTAGGCTGTGGTCATGGAAACAGAACTTTGGGTCGGCCAGGTTGTTCCAAGAGAAGTCCACCTTCTCGGTTTTCTACCAGAGAGTGAGTGAGGGTTAGGAATGTTAGTGCCACGGAATGTAAGGATTTATTGCCAAAGAAAGGGCCTTAGAGATTTTCTTTCATACATTTAAATCCATAAACCCAACACACCCTTTTCCTCCTCTCACCTCATTAATCTCCACTCTTTGTCCAGAAAAGTCCAACAACTCCCCTGGAGAACAGAAACACATTTAGTCAGTTATATGGTACAGTGAATGATTGCCACCTATGTGTATTAATGTATGCCTTACCGTGTGTGTAAACACATGATACGTGCTTATAGTGCTAGACTTGACCTTTTTCTTCATCTACCGCTATTACCATCCATCCCTGCACATTGATATGGCAATGGTACTCATGGTATATAGGTTCATTCTTGTGTGTTTTATTTCTCATGTGTTTATATATACAGTACCAGTCAAAAGTTTGGACATACCTGCTCATTGAAGGGTTTTTCTTTATTTCAATTTTTTTTTACATTGTAGAATAATAGTGACGACATTAAAACTATGAATATATATGAATAAATGTAAAAAAATATATACAGTATTTTTAACTTTTCACGGTAAGGTCTACACCGGTTTTATTCGGCACATGTTACAAATACAGTTTGATTTGATATAAGTGTGTGTATTTCAGCGCCAGGCCTCACCATAGGACTTCCCGTTGATGGAACACTTGTTGAAGGTCATGATGTTCTGTGTGAGTGTTCCAGTCTTGTCAGAGAAGATGTATTTGATCTGGCCCAGCTCCTCGTTGAGCGTGGTGGTCCTGGCCTCGGCAGGCGTGTCACTCTTGGGATAGTACATCTTCCTGTCCCAGTCTATGTAGAAACTGTTCCCCAGGCGAATGATCTCCACACTGCACCCAAAACACAGGAGAAATAGAAAGAGAGAGAGGGAGAGAGAAATGCAATTGTAGTGAAACGCAACATGGATCTCCCTCCTGCCCCCCCTCCCACTGCCACTACCCTATGTACCACCAGTACAGTTAGACATGAGCAGGTCTGATGAGCTACCAGAGTGGTCACAGTCACCAGGAGAGGGCGTCAGTCAACCACCCACCTCAACAACATGGTACCAGGAAGAATGGCCTCCACCATCTGACGCAGCTGCAGAATGGGAGAAACTGCTTGAAGCACTGCTAATAGAGTAAACGGCACCGCCTTAAGGGGAAGACCATATATGTACTGTCTTGCTGCGGTTAGAGGATGCCTATGAGGCACAGTAGTGCAGAAACCACAAGTGGGACTTGAGCGGTGATCAAAAGGTATATAAAGAGACATTTGCCATTACTTTGGCGTCTGACTTCTTGAATTCTGAATTCATTTAGACAACCATTTGACTTCGGGTAATTGCCACCTGACTCAAATTACTTAAAGATTCTAACTTGCTGGATACCAGGGTAAGAGTCCGTTTACCTATCGACCAGTTGACCCTGTGTGCAGCATACGTTTGGACCGAGTGTACCGTTGTGACAAAGTCTTAATTGACCGAGGAACACTGTAGCACCGGCCGGGTTGCTTGCCCCAGACACTGCGGTAGATCAACGGCAGAATTACCACCTGCTGAGAACGGTTGGAAAATTGGTCGAATCGACTCTGTCTCCGACTGACCCAGTGACACGTGTACTGTTGTAACACAGTGCCTTGCCCTGGAATCGGGGTTTCAGGTTATTTGACAATACTATCCAACCTGAGGGCAGGTTAGAGAACTCAGTCTAACTTGAATCTCGAAATTTAGTTGAACCAACGATTCCTCATAGGAGAGATCGATACATAAACTAAATTCTCAGCACTCTGACCAATTGAAACACCGCTCCTGATCTCATGGGTCTCCCTGTCATCTTTTAAAGGTAATTAAGTTGAAGTATTATATTTGATTAGAGATAAGTGTTATCATTGCACCAGGCATTTAGAGCATTAAGGCATTTGCATGTGTTTGATTAACGCTGTGTGTGACCAAGGAACAATTTGTGTATTTTGAAATGTGTTTGATTGTAAAAGACAAAAAACAGAGTGTTTCCAAAAATAAACGGTAGTCTTGCTTTGTCGTGAGTACACGCCCAAGACAGTTAACGGCAAGGGAGATAACAACTTTGACACTCCCCTCTACCGTGACACTGGAAACGGAGACCAATACTCTGTGATTGAGCGAGTTACCATGAAAAGACAAAGAGGAAGGTGTGTCCAGTAGTGATTCATTAATTGTCTTATCGATCGATCTAAGTTTTATTTTCCAAGCGATACATAGCCGACGGGCAGAGTAGTGAGACTAAGTTGACTAAAGGTCTTCACACTTTAAACTAGATACATCACAGAAGGGAAATACTCAACCACAGGGAAATCATATAGAGACTGGTACGACTAGTGCTTAATAACAACTCAAGGATCAATTAGTGGTGAAACAAAGAGTCTAGAGGATAAACGTGGGGTTCACACCTCCCAGCTAGAGCTAGACCGTTGAGAGTGACAAGGCAAAAGACCTCTCTACGCGGACAACGTATCGATATAGAAAGAGAGGCAGGGCTACGCGAGCGGTCCTGGTTATACCGAGATAACCTGAAGTATCTATAGTGCCCTGTCCAATCCAGGGAACGGGACGCTAACCACCTCTAGCACCCCGCTGCCGGCCAAGGGGCGGGGCTGAAGGTTTCGTATCGCGACACAATCAATTCACATTGATGATTCATGGTGATGTAGTCCTGTCAAAGGCACAGTAGAAGTAACACATTTGGACACAGAGATGCAATTGCAGTGAATGACTGGATAATATGTGAAGTGCACTGACCTGACATAGAGGGATATAGGCACCACAGTGTTGAGGATGATGACGTAGGACCAGAAGGTGAGGAAGGCTGAAAAGGGAGCGTTAACCCCCTCTTGCTTGGGTAGGAATGCAGCAAACTTAGAGCCCTCCTGGTACTCCCAGATTCCATTCCCAACAGCCAGGATTAAACACATAACCGCCAGGAAACCAAAGATCTGGAAGACCAAACACGACAGTTAAGAAGTGTGTGTGTGTGTGTGTGATGACTGTGTGTGTATGTATAGTCATACTCACACTCAGCACCAGAACATTCATGAGGCGATCAATGCTGGTCCGTTTCAATGTAGTCTTTCCACAGTTCTGCATCAGCTTGGTGTCTGGACCTGGAAGAGGAAATAGATTGATCATCAGTTGTGGATATATTTTTTTAAGTCTTAGGTAATTTCTCTGACATTATGTGGACCGGTGAGACTCACCTCCAAAGACGACCAGGCCGAAGCACCACTGGGTGTTCCTCAGAGTACAGCCTCTCAGCAGGACCTTCTCGTTGTCCAGGGAGTACATCTCTTCCTTCAGAGTCAGGGTGCCAGTGAACTTATCTAGGCGGTTGTTGGGTGGCTCACAGCGCACCTCGCCTACACAAGGACAGAGAGGTTCAGGGACTGTACAACAGTTAAGAATATTCTGATTCATAAGATCTAGACTTTTAAGCCATGATAATCTAAACGTTTTTCCAGTTTTACCGTTGAAGTTGGCCAGTTTCTCTATGCAATCCTCCAGTTCCCCTGTTACAGTCAGGGCCTGCTTCACCTTCAAGTTAGTTTCTCTAAAGGAGGAGGAGGGCAGGATGAGAAACACAGAGAAAGAGGAAGAGCTCATACAATTAAGAAAGGCAGTGAAATATCTTTGGTGTCAAAGGTAAACACAAACACATGCATGAACGCAACAGAGACACACCCATCTAGTTCAGCTGTTTCTATGTAGACGAGGTTGAGAGGCTCACTGCTGGACAGCAACAGGAGATCGGCCTGGAGAAAGAGAGTGATAAAGACAAGAGAGAGAGCTATAGAATGTTAATGTGAAACCCCATAAATTATTACTTACTTGAAATATAAATTAGTCCGATTTTCTATTCTGTAGAATGACTGGTGACCTACACTGGCTGATTGTATTTCTGTGGTACATCTGCCCTTTGACCCTCAGCAGACACCTCCAACCTTACCGTGACAAACTGATTATTCTCCAGCTTGATGATGTCCCCAACTTGAACATCCATCCACTTTTCACTCCTTAGTCTGAAAAGAGCAAGATCGTAATGATACTGCGCTAAAGCAAGCCTAGAGTGACATCTGGTGTTTGAGAATGCTAACACTGACTAACAAATCACCACCTGATGCATACACAACAAATATACAGACCTCTTGAGATCTAATCTGTGACATTCAAGCACTTTCCAAGCACTGAGAAACAAGCTAAGACAAAGGGAAGAGAGACTCACTCTCCATCGATGAGGACCTCCACCTTCCGGTTGTTCACCTGTCTGTCACATCTGTGTCTGTTCTACACAGGCGAAGGAGAGGGAATATTAGGATCTGGAGACCAGAAAAAAACAGGTCTATGTAGAAACCATGTTCTGTATCTGGTCTTAATACTGTAATTAGTAGACGTTGAGCTCACTATGTCGTCGCTGCCGTCCTTAGCCATGGTCATGGAGAGCACCAGGACCAGGGGGACCACGGTGGTGAACCAGGACAGGGATGATATCTCTGGGATGAGCTGAGAGTAGCCAGGAGAGACAAAACATCACCAGCAGGGACTCAACTTTCTGCTTTCAATTAGTACTGCTACTACCTACAATATAGTATAAGCCTACAGCCAGCTCCAGGCCATGAGGGAGCTTAAGTAGATACTATGAAGAAATATACATTTGCACTCAGATTCTACATTTTGGTATATTTACAGCTTCAAATCTTCTTGGGTATGAAGCTACAAGCTTGGTACACCAGTATTTGGGGGGTTTCTCCCATTATTCTCTGTGGATCCTCTCAAGCTCTGTCAGGTTTGGTGGGGAGTGTCGTTGCACAGCTATTTTCAGGTCGCTCCAGAGATGTTTGATCGGTTCAATCTGGGCTCTGGCTGGGAAACTCAAGAATATTCAGAGACTTGTCCCGAAGCCACTCCTGCGTTGTCTTGTCTGTGTGCTTAGTGTCGTTGTCCTGGTGGAAGGTAAACCCCAGTCTGAGATCCTGAGTGCTCTGGAGCAGCTTTTCATCAAGGATCTATCTGTACTTTACTCCATTCATCTTCCCTTGATCCCGACTAGTCTCCAAGTCCCTGCTGCTGAAAAACAACCCCACAGCATGATGCTGCCACCCCCATGCTTCAGCATAGGGACGGTGCCAGGTTTCTTCCAGACATGACACTTGGCATTCAGGCCAAAGAGTTCAATCTTGGTTTCGTCAGACCAGAGAATCATGTTCCTTTAGGTGCCTTTTGGCAAACTCCAAGCAGGAGTTTGTGCCTTTTACTGAGGAGTGGTTTCCGTCTGGCTACTGAGGAGTGGTTTCCGTCTCTACTATAAACACCTGATTGGTGGAATGCTGCAGAGATGGTTGTCCTTCTGGAAGGTTCTCCAATCTCCACCTAGGAAGTCTGGGGTTCTGTCTGAGTGACCATATGGTCCTTGGTAACCTCCCTGACCAAGGCCCTTCTCCCCTGATTGCTCAGTTTGGCTGGGAGGCCAGCTCTAGGAAGAGACTTAGTGGTTCCAAAGTTGTTCCATTTAAGAATGATGGAGGCCACTGTGTTCTTGGGGACCTTCAATGCTGCAGGCATTTTTTGTGCCTCGACACAATCCTGTCTCACTCTACGGACAATTTCTTCGACCTCATGGCTTGGTTTTTGCTCTGACATGCACTGTCAAATGTAGGACCTTATATAGACAGGTGTGCCTTTCCAAATCATGTCCAATCAATTGAATTTACCACAGGTGGACAATCAAGTCGTAGAAACATCTCAAGGATGATCAATGGAAACAGGATGCACCTGAGCTCAATTTCGAGTCTCATAGCAAAAGGTCTGAATATTTACGGTATCTGTTTTAAAATTTTAATACATTTGCAAATATTTCAAATCTGTTTTCGCTGTCATTATGGGGTAGTGTGTGTAGATTGATGAGGACCTTTATTTATTTATTTAATACATTTTAGAATAAGGCTGTAATGTAACAAAATGTGGAAAAAGTCAAGGGGTCTGAGTACTTTCCGAATACACTATATCTACAGGCATCAGCCCTGTGCAGCATTGACAGAATAAGGCTTAGAGTGGCTGCATTAAAGGCTGTGTAAAGGTTACCTGGAGACAGAGGAGGAAGAGGAAGTAGGCATTGGCCAGCCTTTGGAACTGCTCAAACAGATTGAGCGGGAGAAAGGTGAAGATATTGTATTTGGAGGTTTTAATGGCATTGTCCTGCATGGGAAGCAAGAGGGGAATGTGTTACTGTGACAAATACACATTAAAACATAACATGCAGACACATAATGTAAACAATGGCTTGGAATGAGTAATCGACAGCAGTACTTACAGCATACTCGTAAGACAAGTTGAATTCTCTGTCATTTGCTCGCAGGTGTCTTTCTTCCTCTGTAGGGGGAAACACAACATCAATTATATATCACAGGTGTGGCAATAAACTGCTCAACTCTTCCACAAGTAAATGTTGGCTTTAGCCCCTTAAGGGCTGGGACACAGATAGCCAGATCACAGGCGTGGCAGTAAAATAATAAACTCTGGGGATGCTCTCCACATCAGAGCTGGGGCTAGACTACAGCAGGTCAGTTAACTCACCTTTTACTTCCTTCCTCCCACACTCCAGACCCAATTGTGACAGTAGCGACCCCATGTTCAGCTCATCACTCCCATATCACACCTGGGAGAAGAAACAGATGGCTGATGTTGAATAATAGCTTGAATCATAATGGAATCACAAAGTGAAACTCATTATATAAAATGATGAGAAGCAAGGTTGGGAAACTTCCTGACCATGATGATTTCTCCATACTTGTGGTACAGCTACAGTATATTGTAACCGTGTTATGACAGAGCGAAGGGAGCGGAACGGTCTCATTTACAGCAGGTCTATACACTCTAACCAGTGTGTGGAACAGCAAGTGTGGAACAGCTATAATCATTTTATGACAAGTTCATGGTGAGCCTTGCAGGGTTGTACTAACGTAGGCCTATGTGTATTATCCTTGGCAACGACCACTTATCAGTTTTACACTGAGAGTGAGAATTCTTTAATCACTGGACCCGCCTCCACACATATCCGCATGCACACACAGACACACAAGCCTGTTCCCTACGCAAATGAGCTTCCTGATATCTAAATGAACACCAAGAATCATTAACTTTCAAGTGAACATTTTGTGAAAATGGCATTGATGTGATCTAATGAGCTTTATACAGAAATGATCGAATTGACTTTATAGGGATAATCTGTTGAGTTATGGACGTTGCACTGGTTTTTATGAACAGGTTTCGCAGACACAGGTTAAATTAGTCATGGAGTAGGCCTGATTTTAAAAAAAAATGAAATTTGAATTTCATAAATATAATTTATGTTTGGGTTTTATTCTTCTGGATTACTGTGGCTGGAGCTTTTTAAATGAAGATCAACCATAATCTGGGAATATTTTAGGCCATGTCCATGAAGATAAACTATGAATCCTCTTTATTACAGTGTAAATTGTTCCATGAGGAGGCTTTGAATTTAGTTTGAAATATAAAAAATACAGATCTGATCAAGGCAAGTCTGGGGTGGCAGGTAGCCTAGTGGTTAGAGTGTAGGGCCAGTAACCAAAAGGTGGATCAAATCCCCAACCGGATAAGGTAAAAATCTGTCGTTCTGCCCCTGAACAAGGCACTGTTCCTCGGTACAAATAATTTGTTCTTAACTGACTTACTTAGTTAAATAAAGATGATTTTAAAAATATATATTTTTTTACATTTATTTTAAGTCCAGTATAAAGAGGAGTCAAATGTATAGTTTCTGATATTAAGGATGAAGCTCTTGTAAAAGCTCATGTACATTAACCTGCTATGTCGTACATTTCCCCTCTATGCTCACTGGTAGAGTAAATGCCATGTTGAGATGTAGTAGAGCAACTCCTTATCAACCATTTGTACCAGAGCAAAATACACTTGATAATCCATACTCAGTCACTACACTTGAGATCGCTAATAACCCTGAACATTAGACCTGGTATTCCCCACATTATGTTTGCCTGCCTGAAGTCACAAAGTTCTCTTATCAGTCTCCTTATCAGTCTCCTTATCAGTCTTCTAGCTCCTCTGTGATGGCCGCCACCAGCTCAAAAACCTCATACACAGCTCACACACCTTATACATTCAAGTAAATATAAAGTCTTAGAAGTACAGAAACTATTATATATAAACTTGTCAGAGGAAGATACTATAAAGAATATACTATAAATATATATATTAATATTATCTTCCTCTGACAAGTTTTTCACCATGAAATTGTACAGTTCAATGACCATCTGTTTTGGCAGAAACTCACAAATAAACAGCCGAAATTCACTCCAAACCACAGGTCAAAAAATAATCTCACCCTCTCACGCCCACCACAACACCAAAAGCCAAAACTTCTCCCCAATTCCATGCTTTCCCACACCCATATTTCTTTCATTTTAGTTTAAACTTTCACATTGGGAATATTTACTCCCTGCATTGTACCAGAACACACACACTTTGATACAAAGTACCCACTGGGCACACACACTGGTTGAATCAACGTTGTTTCCACGTAGGGCTGTGGTGGTCACGAAATTTCATCAGCCAGTGATTGCCAAGCAAATAACTGTCGGTCTCACGGTAATTGACTGTTAATTAACATAAACACATTTAACATTTCCTGGCTTCCACACACAGCCTACAAGCAGACCTAAAAAGTCTAATAAATCCATGTAATACAGCCTACACCTTTACAATAAATCCCTTATTGTAAAGACAGGTCTATGATATGCAGAACATGTAGTCTATTTCAGAAGAACAGAATAGCATAATGAGTTGTCCTAATGTTAGGTCCTGATCTGGTTATGCCAAGTGGCTGTGGGCTACACTAGTTCTTTTAGCAGACAAGATTTGCATAGACTTCAGTGGCATTATTTTATAGTATGAAAAATATAATTGAACAAAGCTAAATAAAATAGAAAGAATATTATCTCCAAACGATTGGTGTGCGCACATGCAGCTATTCTGTGTTGAGCGGTTAACAAAGAAATATGAATATCTATATTTTTTATTTAGAGTTATTAATGTAACTTTAGTTGTTCTACAAACCTTGGGCTATATGTTTTGATTTTTAATACATTGTAAGGCTGCATGATGAGACTAATGATGATTTGAAAAAAAGTTGCTGGAAAGTTGCTTGAAAGGCATGAGCTCGGCTGTACACACTACATCAGTCTCTCATTCACAATTTGACAAGCACTTGATAATCAATTCCTAGAATTTCACCCCTTTGTGTGGCCGTATACACCCTAAAAAAATCCATGCCTTTTTTTGGGCCAGTAGCCGCTGTGCCCTTCTCCCTAGGTGCTGTGCACTCCATCACATGATCGGGTTTTTCTTACTGGCTACAAGTGAAGACAGTCACATCGGGGATGCAACTGCGTGGTTCCTTATCCAATTCCAAGCTGCATATTGAAGATATTGGAAGAACTGTCCACATTTACTTTTCATCAGCCAACAAGGTGAGTAGGCCTTATGAACAGCAAAATCACTAGCCTCTGTCAATCTATTCCAAACCTTGCCTGGGACAGTTGTGGGATGCGATAGATCCAAAATGAATACAACCACTACCATTAAAAGAAACCGTTTTACACAATGTGGCTGACACAGCAGATCAGAACGTTTAGCTTAAAATGTTAAACTATTAGGCTATTTCTTTACATTATAAGCGCAAAAATGTGCACATGGTAGTAAGCTGTAAGCGCAAATGTGCCATTAGCGTAAAATACCATTATCAAATTAAGCAATTATGCATGTAATGCTTCAATTTAAGAAGTTATTTGGCCACTTCAGTTGTGATACAAACTTAACAAAACATATAGGCCTATGGTTAGGCTACATGAGGTGTTAATTTTAATTCAACCTTCATTTAACTAAGCAAGTCAGTTAAGAACAAATTCTTATTTTCAATGACAGCCTAGGAACAGTGGGTTAACTGTCTTGTTCAGGGGCAGAACGACAGATTTTTACCTTGTCAGCCCAGCGATTCGATCTTGCAACCTTTTGGTTACTAGTCCAACTCTCTAACCACTAGGCTACCTGCTGCCCCAGTGTGCGACTGATTAGAAAAAGTTGCAAAAAATGCATTGTTTCTTGGGCTGGGCATGATTCACAAATGATAATATATAATTCACAAGTGATAGGCTAATATTGTCACCCATCAGACTTAATCTTGTCTTTACATATACTAAATAACATATGTGTGAAAGGTGATTTGATTTAGAATGGACCATTATCATGCACCTGTCTCGAAACAGGGACAGCTGGAAAAAATACATGTCATCTATGTACTTAAAAAGCGAATGAAGGACTCTTTTCCTGTGGTTCATTCATTTGCTATACTCCTGTTTTAAATATAAGCAATGTGCGTAACATTAGGAAAGTTGAAAAATAAATATAGTAGGCCTAGCCTATAGAAAGCTGATTCTCTTCTTTTTAGTAGAGGCCATCACTCTGTTTTCTCGCACAATTGCATAGCCGATTGAAATGTTGCACAACATGAGCTCCTGGGCTCTCATGAACTGTTTGATTAGATTTTCTAATACATTTGCATTGATGTCAGAGTGACTAGAAGGGCAATAGAGTGCCGAGTACCAGGCAGTTAGCAAGTTTGGTAGGCTACTAATGACCACCAGCAGCATCAGAGCTTGGAGCAGCCTAATTACCGTGACTAAACGGTCACGTGGAATTTGAATGTTTTCATGACCTGTGACCGCCGGTGTGGTGGTAATACGGTCACTGCAACAGGTCATTTAAATTAAATTATGTTAAACCAACGTTGATCAGACGTTGAATTGACATCTGTGCCCAGTGGTTTTATGTTCAAATTCATTAGGATGCTGTATGTCAGTTTGATTAACTGATCAGCTTTTCCTTATTAGCCAAATACTGTATCTCTGAAGTCTCTGAACTTGTCGACAGACCCGTTCTAGACAGACCCCAGGCACAGGTTCACTTAATTGTTAGCAGCAGTATCATTGGAGAAAAGCAAATAATGTCCAGTCACATACCTGTGAGAAGAATGATATCGGAGTCCCTCAGGAAAGTCAAGGTCCTTCAACAGAACACAGACAGGTACAACAAAGACGGGCAGGAAGTAGGCCTAAGGATGTCTCCAACGACACCCGCTTCTCTCACTCAACACACCCTTTCAGTTGAACTAGAGTAAATCCAGGAGACGGAACTGCGCTTCAGTCTGGGCAAACACACTTACACCAAGACGCAGACCCAGAGGGGCTCCTGAGACTCCTAGGTAGAAGGCAGGAGTGGAGCAGAGCAGGTGGAGTCCCAGAGGTGGGGTGTGAGGAGGTGGGGGAGGCAAAGTCATGGGCAGCTACAGGAAACAGAACGGGATCCCCCTAAGGGTAATGGCACAGAGCTAGAGTAAACACTGCAGCCAGCGATCTTTGGACCTGGATGTTGAGACACAAGCAGAGGCAGGTGCTGAGCAGCAGTAAAACTGAGGTGAGGGACAGACACTGGCCAATCAGAACAAACAATGGGGCAATGACCTGGAAGATCAGAGGATACCAGGCATGTCACACACACCCTGAGGTGGGGACGCATGCGCAGACACACTATTTTCCACTTCCTATATATGAATTCATATCAAAACAGTCATACTGCACGTTACAATATATTCTATATTTTGATTAAAGTCTACGAGTGTTACCCTTTAGAATGTGGCATTGCTCGTATGTGGACTAGAATTGTTAATACCATCGGAATTGTGATGATTGTTATGAAAGTGGGGGGAGGATGTTGAACAGAATCTCAGAGCTTCAGAGCCACAGGTGAAATCCAAAACCTGGACACGAGTACAAAAGGGTCCTCTGTAGTCCCCAGGACTTCATTATGAGCCAATGGGCAAATGGATGCACAGCCACAGAAGCACGGTCACACACACGAATACACACACGCACATGATACCAAGGAATGTTGAAGAGACACTGTCATTATTACTGAGTGCATGTCTTACCTTGTGGTGATAGACATCTTCATGACCCTTCTTCAAGGGCACAGTGGTCTTTTCAGGGCACGTGTTTATTATAAAACAAGGCTCTACCAAGCTCAACACCGGCAGCTTGGAGAGAAATGGCAAGGTACTCTCCAGACATTCACGAAATACCAAATGGAAAAGGATATTTGTGAACATCTAACATTCTTTAGTTTTATGCAATGGTTTGTATTTTACCACTTACAAATAACATAGCTGCAACATGAAATAATGCGGATTATCAAACAAAATATTAATGGCAAAAAACAGCAGGAAAAAAACACGTCATGTAAAAATTCATGAATAACTATCACATCTGGAGATGAGAATCATGTTTTTTGTAAAGGAAAACACACTAAATTTGCCAGACACATCAACAGATATTTCTTAAATACTTTATACAAAATTCATAAATTGGAATGTACACATTGTAAATGATCAATACCAAATGTTATCCAGTAGCAATAATACAAATACAACTTCACAATAGTACTTTGACTGATATACTATACGTGCTAACTATTGTAGTGATTTAATAGTAGTGCAAAAGTTCAAAGTTCACAAGTAAAAAAAAACAATGTATTAAAAACAGAATTAAATTATAAAAAGTGAACACTTGGGGACAGCTTGGCACAAGGAACATGTAATGTTAAGAGTGGCAGTGCCTTCCTTAAATGTAGACATTTTTCCCTAAATCAACAGCCCAAAAGATGTAGGACTTCACGTTGGTACAGTAGATACTGTATATAAAGCCCAGATATAACTTCTGCAGTGTGTGATTTTGCAGTGGTTTCCTATTCAACAAACAGACTATAATTGTATGGACAATGGCAGTGTTACTTGACAAATACAAATATATTTTCAGTATGAGTGTGATTTTTTTCTCCCCTCATTTCTATGAGGAAGTTGACTGGCATGCATCACACCTTAAGCGAATTGATACAGTACTGAACAGCTCCACCATCATTCCATGTTTCCAAAAAAGGTTTACACACATTTTCAATGTCAACTTTAAAAAAGACTAAAATAATAACTACAACTCAACAAATATTAAACAAATATAAATCCTTCAAAATGATTAAATACAGTTGATTTCGGGCAAATTGACCAATCCTCTATTGTTGTTCAACAAAATAAATACACAGAAAATAAGGGGTAAAACAGGTATTAAATAGACAGCTTCTATTATCATCACAGTAGCAAGGCCACTCAGAGATACAAGGAAACATAGCTGGAAAATAATTGTTTTTCCTCAACGGAGACAAAAAACTGTTTAAACTCCTCTGGTCCCAAAATATCCTCTAGGTCCAGGTAGTATCTGTAGGGTACTGCAGCACAAAGCCATTCAAAACAACCACTGCAAACAATACTCAAATGCTATCTAGTAGCCCTCTTTGTTTGCAATAGTAGACCCCATTCGTCATCTGGAATAAATACATTTAAAAAAACGATAAATAAAATGTGTGTCAGAGGGTTGGCAAGATTAGCCAAATGTTTGTAAAGCATGTTTTAAATGTCTTCGCCAGGGTTATTTCCTAGTGAATACAAAGTTTAAGAGAGGGCCCTCCATACACCACTGCACTTTGATGTACTGTAATAAGCGATTAAAAATGCTCACATCTCGATCTATCCTTAATGGAAGTTTCTCTCTCTATTGAAGGCAGCCCTTGGGTTGACAATGTTGATGTCAATTTATCTCCACCCAGCACAGCCAGAAGAGGACTGGCCACCCCTCATAGCTTCGTTCCTCTAGGTTTCTTCCTAGGTTCTGGCCTTTCTATGGAGTTTTTCCAAGCTACCGTGCTCCTACACCTGCATTGCTTGCTGTTTGGGGTTTTAGGCCGGGTTTCTGTACAGCACTTTGTGACATCAGCTGATGTAAGAAGGGCTTTATAAATCAATTTGATTGAATTTAGACTCAAAAGCATTTTAGAAAATACTAATTCAAAGTGCATTGTCAACACTGTACACTTACGGGATTAATGGGCCAGGAATGAGAGCCCAATTCCTGGCAGGGCACACATAACTTACAACCCCTTTACATTGAGTGCTGTTGGCATTACAGTACCTCAAGTCAGAAAACAGGTGGATGACTCAAATGTAAAATCACTTAAGAAACACCACAAGGCACCACTTTCAATACAAAAAAAAAAAAACACTTTCCTTTTCTACAGCAGAAACCAATGTATTTGTACACTATATTTAGGAGCAGGGTACTTGACATGTGGTAGAAGTCAAAAGGATAGAAACCAGGTGAATCTACCTTGACCGATGCACCAACATTAACAAGACATCCCGTGTTTGGACCCTTAAAGTAGCATCGATGAGACTTTAACACGGATCCTGAAGAACACTAAAGTGAGATTGAGGAAGATAAACAAACAGTTTTGTACTATAGGTTACAGTCTAAACTTCACACATTCACAGCTTCCAAAGTGTAAGGCATCAATCGTACGGCCACAGTTGGGGGGGTATTGCACATAACAAACATTTGTGGGATGAGGGGGAGACCCTGTACTGAAGTAAATACAGGCTGGCAGGGAGGTGACTGGCACATAATGCCCATGGCATGTCCATAGTGCAAGACTGGCAGACCCACAGGAAGTACAGTATTGTGTGAGTGTGTGTAATAACCACTTAGTGAGAGAGAAACTATGTGTGTGAATGATATAGTGAGTGAGAGATTCATAAGGTGAGTGTGATAAATAGTGACCGTATGTTGGTGAACCAGTGTCCATCAAACAGCCAGTAGCAGCCAGGAAACATTATTAGTTCAAAGTCGAGCGGCTTTCCTTCTGTGACAAAGGTTCTCCCATCCCTCTCCACTTGTCTTTACTAGAGGCCCTTCACACTCCTCCCCTCCTTTAGGGAGACCTCATCTGCCCTCCTCCGCAGAACGTATCTCAGACTTGAGTTTGACAAACTCCTTGGCCACCTCGTCGTTTGAACGCTGGGAGAGGATGCGCATGGCGGTGAGGCCTGTCTCATCCATGGTGACACTCTGGCCCAGAGGGCACCAGCACGCCACGCTGCCTTTCTCTGCCACGTCCCTCAGCTGCATCACAGCCATGCCCACCACCCGGTCAGCACGACCAAAGCAGTAGTCCTTCACACACATCTGAAGTTCGTAGCACTCAAAGCCATCCTCGTTGCCCAGGACACTGAGGAGACATTGAGGGGAGGGAGAGTTTTCTTTTTTACGATGAGCATTGGCTATTTCAAGGGGCTACTATTGGTTATTGTAGGTAACAGGCTGTACTATTGCTTGGCTCTGCACTCACAAGTGGAAGGTCTCGTTGAACTTGGGCGCCCAGCTGTTGTTCTTGGACTTGGTTTGGAACTTGCGCTTCTTGTCACTGAGGTGGGGTCCGATCATGGTGATCTCCACGAAGGGCCGGAACATCCCAGACGTCTGCCACTTCAGATCATTGGCTCCCACCACTGATACACAATGAGGAAGGAGATTGTTAGTTTGTTGGGACCGGGAGAGACAGAGATAATGGTTCATTATAGTCATGTTCCCTTAAACCTTTAGAAATCCCTATAAGAACCTTTGACAGTGACTTTGTGCTCCCCAGTCCCAGGATGGGTGAATAGATCAATCTGTATGGATATCTCTCCAACTGGCTTCTCCACTCCTGAGCCTAGCATACACACAGATAGAAACACAAGACATGATCTTCCAGTGGTGGTCAGTGGTTATAGATACCAGGAGTAGTATCCGTTAGGGAGGAGGAGGAGGAGAGGGCATGGGTAGTGTCATACAACCAGGAGGAGGAGCAGTCAGGGTTGATGTTTAGGGCAAACTCACCCACAGGGGCAGGGGCAGATGGGAAGGGGTTTATGTACAGTCACAGAGTAAAGGGGGGAGGGGTTGTTGGCACATGCTATCCATTGTTGGCACAACCTACCCCTGGAGGGTTGTATTTTTTCATTGGGAGTTAACCTAATACCCTTCCCATTGTGCACTGGTGAGGAGGCAGCAGAGGAGATAACAAGAGAGAAGACAAACAGCAAAAAAAACACGTAAAATGGCAGCAGAGTCATGTTAGACTTCAACTCACAGAACAGTCACACAGCCAGATAAAGTTAGTTAATAGGTAAGTAATAGAGACACACAATATTTAGCTGATAGATCAACTTCAAGCTCTTTACTGGACTATAACAGTACTCAAGACCCCTGGTGACCCCTGGTGGCAAGGCAGGGGAGAAACAAAAGTTATTTCAGGACTGTGTTGTGTACAGTATTTATTTAGAAACAATGGAACGCAGACTGATGCTATTGTGTGTGCGCGCGTCTTACCTTGTGCGTGTTGTGTTGTGACAAAGGTCTTGATGAGTGCGTCTGTGGTCTGTGTGTAGAGGGACAGAGCGTGGCGTAGTGAGGTCAACTCAGAACTCTTCTCCAGGAAAGCCTTCTTCAGACCGTTTCCTCCAGCATGGAAGTATTGCTGCAGAAGAAAGGGAAAAGATGGGAAAAGAGAGGGAGACTGAAGGATTGTTTTCCTCCTACGCAATGAATGAGGACGGTAATTAAATGCTCAGCAACCAAGTCATCTTCAGCAACTACTGTAAGTAGTAACTTTATCACAGGTGTCACTATGAACTTAAACATAACACAAACCTTGATCGTGTCCAGTGCTATATCGATGACAGCACACTGTTTAGGTGTCAGGCTTTTGGCCTCTCCTGCCATGTGATCCTTGAGCTTGGAGAGCTGTCCCAGTTCCTTGGCTGCAGACAGGATCTGAGCCCCCTGACCCACACAAAAAAATAGATATCTTTTTTATGTATTTGTAGAATTTTTCTTTTAGGATACATGTGAAATAGGTAGAAAAGGCCAAATAAAAAATATAATAATAATAATAATAATATATATTTAATGCAATTGAAATGCATTCCAACATATATCAAGGAATGTATTTCAAATGTCTATCACAATGAGCGCAGAAAACATTATAAACAACTGCTCTTTCCATGACAGACTGACCAGGTGAACCCAGGTGAAAAAACACTTGAAATAAGAGATGTGTTTCATGTAGGCTTACCCTGGTGTGACACTTTGAGAACCACGTAAATCTCTAGGACAGTGGTTCCCAAACTTTTTATAGTCCCGTACCCCTTCAAACATTCAACCTCCAGCTGCGTACCTCCTCTGGCGCCAGGGTCATCGCACTCTCAAATGTTGTTTCATTGTAAGCCACCAATCATTGTACCCCCCCACCCACCCACACACACACACTATACAATACATTTATTAAACATAAGAATGAGTGTGAGTTTTGTCACAACCCAGCTCATGGGAAGTGACAAATAACTCCTATAGGATCAGGGCACAAATAATAATATTATAATAATAAATCATTTTGCTCTTTATTTAACCATCTTACATATAAAACCTTATTAGGTTATCGAAAATTGTGAATAACTCACCACAGGTTACTGAGAAGGGTGTGCTTGAAAGGATGCACATATAGTTGAAGTCGGAAGTTTACATACACTGAGGTTGGAGTCATTTAAACTCATTTTTCAACCACTCCACACATATCTTGTTAACAAACTATAGTTTTGGCAAGTCTGTTAGGACATCTACTTTGTGCATGACAGGTAATTTTTCCAACAATTGTTTACAGACAGATTATTTCACTTATAATTCACTGTATCACAATTCCAGTGGGTCAGAAGTTTACATACACTAAGTTGACTGTGCCTTTAAACAGCTTGGAAAATTCCAGAAAATGATGTCATGGCTTTAGAAGCTTTTGATGGGCTAATTGACATCATTTGAGTCAATTGGAGGTGTACCTGTGGATTTATTTCAAGGCCTACATTCAAACTTAGTGCCTCTTTGCTTGACGATATGGGAAAAATCAAAAGAAATCAGCCAAGACTTCAGGTTAAAGAATTGGAGACCTCCACAAGTCTGGTTCATCCTTGGGAGAAATTTCCAAACACCTGAAGGTACCATGTTCATCTGTACAAACAATAGTACACAAGTATAAACACCATTGGACCACACAGCAGTCATACCACTCAGGAAGGAGACGCGTTCTGTCTCCTAGAGATGAACGTACTTTGGTGTGAAAAGTGCAAATAAATCACAGAACAGCAGCAAATGACCTTGTGAAGATGCTGGAGGAAACAGGTACAAAAGTATCTATATCCACAGTAAAATGAGTCCTATATCAACATATCCTGAAAGGCCGCTCAGCAAGGAAGAAGCCACTGCTCCAAAACTGCCATAAAAAAGCCAGATTACAGTTTGCAACTGCACATGGGGACAAAGATTGTTCTTTTTGGAGAAATGTCCTCTGGTCTGATGAAACAAAAAAAGAACTGTTTGGCCATATTGACCATCGTTATTTTTGGAGGAAAGAAGAACACCATCCCAACCGTGAAGCACGTGGGTGGCAGCATCATGTTGTGGGGGTGCTTTTCTGCAGGAGGGACTGGTGCACTTCACAAAATAGATGGCATCATCATGAAAGAAAATGTGGATATATTGAAGCAAAATCTCAAGACATCAGTCAGGAAGTTAAAGCTTGGTCACAAATGGGTCTTCCAAATGGACAATGGCCCCAAGCATACCTCCAAAGTTGTGGCAAAATGGATTAAGGACAACAAACTCAAGGAATTGGAGTGGCCATCACAAAGCCCTGACCTCAATCCTATTGAAATTTTGTGGGCAGAACTGAAAAAGCGTGTGCGAGCAAGGTCTACAAACCTGACTCAGTTACACCTGCTCTGTCAGGAGGAATGGGCCAAAATTCACCCAATTTATTGTTGGAAGCTTGTGAAAGGCTACCCGAAACGTTTGACCCAAGTTAAACAATTTAAAGGCAATGCTACCAAATACTAATTGAGTTTACGTAAACTTCTGACCCATTGGGAATGTGATGAAAGAAAGAAATGCTGAAATAAATCATTCTCTACTATTATTCTGACATTTCACCTTCTTAAAATAAAGTGGTGATCCTAACTGACCTAAGACAGGGAATTTTTACTAGGATTAAATGTCAGGAATTGTGAAAACTGAGTTTAAATGTATTTGGCTAAGGTGTATGTAAACTTCCGACTTCAACTGTAACTCTGCCATCTTGGGTTGTATTGGAGTGAGTCTCAGTCTTAAATTATTTTCCGCACACATTCTGAGCCTGTATTTAGTGCCCGAGAATCAACTCTCACATAGGTATGTGGTTGCAAAGGGCATCAGGGTCTTAAAAGTTAGATTTGCCAAGGCTGAGAGCAGCCAATCCAGATATCTGGCAGTGGCTTCTGATTTAAATTCAATTTTAACAGAAGCGCTTGCGGCAATTTCGATGAGGCTCTCTTGTTCAGATATCAGTAACTGGACTGGAGGCAGGGCATGAAAGGGATAACGAATCCAGTAGTTTGTGTCATCCATTTCAGGAAAGTACCTGTGTAATTGCTCACCCAACTCACTCAGGTGCTTTGCTATACCACATTTGACATTGTCCGTAAGCTTTAGCTCATTTTCAAACTAAAAAAATCATACAATGATGGAAAGATCTGTTTGTTGTCCTTGTTAATGCAGAAAGAGAAGAGCTCCAACTGCTTAGTCATAGCCTCAATTTTGACCCGCACATTGAATATAGTCGCAGAGTCCCTGTAATCCTAGATTCAGACCATTCAGACGAGAAAAAACTTCACCCAGACAGGCCGTGTGAGAAACTCATCATGCAAGCGGACAGACAAGTGAAAATGAAGGTCTGTAACGAAAACTTTAAGCACGTCTCTCAATTTAAAAAAACATGTCAATACTTTGCTCCCTGATAACCAGCGCATTTCTGTATTTTGTAAAAGCGTTACATGGTGGCTGCCATCATTGCATAGTGCAGATTATACACGAGAGTTCAGGGGCCTTCCTTAAACAAAGTTAATAGTTTTCACTGTAGTGTCCAAAACATCTTTCAAGCTGTCAGGCATTCCCTTGGCAGCAAGAGCCTCTCGGTGGATGCTGCAGTGTACCCAAGTGGCGTCGGGAGCAACTGCTTGCACGCGTGTTACCACTCCACTATGTCTCCGTCATGGCTTTTGCGCCATCAGTACAGACACCAACACATATTGACCACCAAAGTCCATTTGATGTCACAAAGCTTTCCAGTACTTAATATATGCATATTATTATTAGTATTGGATAGTAAACACTCTGAAGTTTCTAAAACTGTTTGAATGATGTCTGTGAGTATAACACAACTCACATGGCAGGCAACAACCTGAGAAAAAATCCAAACAGGAAGTGGGAAATCTGAGATTTGTAGTTTTTAAACTCAGCCCCTATTAAAGTTACAGTGGGATATTGGTTATGTTGCACTTCCTAAGTCTTCCACTAGATGTCAACCGTCTTTAGAAACTTGTTTGATGCTTCTACTATGAAGGGGGGCTGAATGAGAGGGGAATGAGTCAGAGGTCTGCCAGTAGTCACGAGCTCAGTCACGCGCATTCACGAGAGGTAGCTCTCGTTCCATTGCTTTTCTACAGACAATGGAATTCTCAATTTGGAACATTATTGAACATTTATGATAGTAAAAAAAACAGTAATATAACTTTTTGGAATTTTCGTCCGACCATTCCGCTGGAAGTTGCACGCGCGTTTCAATTTGTTTACCAAACGCCCTAACAAAAGGAGGTATATGGACATAAATGATGAACTTTATCGAACAAATCAAACATTTATTGTGGAACTGGGATTCCTGGGAGTGCATTCTGATGAAGATCATCAAAGGTAAGTGAATATTTAAAATGCTATTTCTGACTAATATTGACTGCGCAACATGGCGGATATTTATTTTGGCTGGTTTGGGCTCTGAGCTCCGTACTCAGATTATTGCATGGTATGCTTTTTCCGTGAAGTTTTTTGGAAATCTGATACAGAGGTAAAGGAGAAGATTATCTAAAGTTCCATGCATAACACTTGAATTTTCAAGTGATGTGGCTCTCTGCAAAATCACCGCATGTTTTGGAAGCAAAACATTACTGAACGTAACGTGCCAATGTAAAATTTGATTTTTGGATATGAATATGCACTTTATCGATCAAAACATACATGTATTGTGTAACATGAATTCCTATGAGTGTCCTGATGAAGATCATCAAAGGTTATTGATTAAATTTCTCTATTTGTGCTTTTTGTGATTCCTCTCTTTGGCTGAAAAAATGGCTGGGTTTTTCTGTGACTTGGTGGTGACCTAACATAATTGTTTGTGGAGCTTTCGCTGTTAAGCATTTTTTAAATAAGACACTGTGGCTGGATTAATGAGAATTGTATCTTTAAAATGGTGCCTAATACTTGTATGTTTGAGATTTGATTTATGAGATTTCTAGCTGAACCCCGTTCCCAGACAGGTTAATTGACCCCCCATAAACATAACAGACATTTACCAGGAGCTGTGCCAGGCCCGCCACGTCTGTTGACTCATCCAGCTGTAACACACATAATTCACTGGCTTGTACGCAAAGAAGTAATTGTTTCAAAACATCTTTTGCCATGTCACTGATGCGTTATGAAACAGTGCTGTTTGATGAAGCCATTGTCTGTAGTTATTTTGGCCTTTTCCTCCAGCATTGTCCCAGCCATATCCACGGCAGCAGGAATAATTAAGTCCTCCACAATAGTATGGGGCTTGCCTGTCCTAGCCACTCGGTAGCTCACCATATAAGACACTTCTAGACCCTTCTTATTAATGGTATCTCTTGCTTTTATACATGTCTTACTACTTGAAAGTTGTCTTAATTCTCGCTCAAAAAACTACCCTGGCTTCTTTTTCAAAATGCCCACTGGCTCCAGGTCATCTACAAGTCCATGCTAGGTAAAGCTCCGCCTTATCTCAGTTCACTGGTCACGATGGCAACACCCAAGTAGCACGCGCTCCAGCAGGTGTATCTCACTGATCATCCCTAAAGCCAACACCTCATTTGGCCGCCTTTCATTCCAGTTCTCTGCTGCCTGTGACTGGAATGAATTGCAAAAATCGCTGAAGTTGGAGACTTTTATCTCCCTCACCAACTTTAAACATCTGCTATCTGAGCAGCTAACCGATCGCTGCAGCTGTACATAGTCTATCGGTAAATAGCCCACCTAATTTTACCTACCTCATCCCCATACTGTTTATATTTATTTACTTTTCTGCTCTTTTGCACACCAATATCTCTACCTGTACATGACCATCTGATCATTTATCACTCCAGTGTTAATCTGCAAAATTGTAATTATTCGCCTACCTCCTCATGCCTTTTGCACACAATGTATATAGACTCTCTTTTTTTCCTCACCCAAACATATAGCCCAGTTGGAAAATAGAAATGGACTATTTAAACATGTGTTCGAAAATATCTGCTCTAGGACAAGGTAACTTTTATCAACATATTCGCCTGTATTTAGCCCCCCAAAAACGAAATGCTAATGATCTGCTAACGTGGCTATCATAAATAACTACAAATGCCATGATGATCTGGACGAGACTGACAAATTGAGGCAAAGGTAAGAATCTCTGGATTAATTATTGAATGTTAGCTAAATGTAGTAATTCTGTGAACTTTCTGGTGCAAGTTTAAAATGGACAATACCTTTTCAGCAAAGGTGTCAGCTAGAGATGACGTGTAGAAGCTTGCAGGGATTTGTAGTTTTGTAGTTTTGATGCTAATTAAATTAAATCAAAGTTGTCGTCACGTGCGCTGAATACCTTACAGTGAAATGCTTACTTACAGGCTCTAACCAACAGTGCAATTTTAAAAAAAGGTATTAGGTGAACAATAGGTAAGTAAAGAAATAAAACAACAGTAAAACGACAGTGAAAAAAATAACAGTAGCGAGGCAATATACAGTAGCGAGGCTATAAAAGTAGCGAGGCAATATACAGTTGCAAGGCTATATACAGGCACCAGTTAGTCAGGCTGATTGAGGTAGTATGTACATGTCGATAATGTTAAAGTGAATATGCATATACGATTAACAGAGAGTAGCAGTAGCATAAAAGAGGGGTTGGCGGGTGGTGGGACACAAGACAGATAGCCTGGTTAGCCAATGTGCACTGGTTGGTCGGGTTCATTGAGGTAGTATGTACATGAATGTATAGTTAAAGTGACTATGCATATATGATAAACAGAGTAGCAGCAGCGTAAAAGAGGGGTTAGGGGGGTACACAATGCAAATAGTCCGGGTAGCCATTTGATTACATGTTCAGGAGTCTTATGGCTTGGGGGTATAAATGAATTAAGAATTTTCGAATCTGAGAGTGAATAGAGACAAATATATTGATAAAAGTCACCTTGTCCGAAAGAGACTTACATGGTTTTCAAAATGTCATGCCAAGGTAAGTCTACTTGAAACACAGCACTTATTTTAAGTGTTTCATCAATACCAATGGGAAAAACTAACGGTGAGAAAACTATTGGAACCAAAACATTGTAGAATATAATGCCTCTCATTGGAGGACCTAGACCTACACTTTGACACATTGTGGAGCATTGTACGATGTATAGTTTTTTTTGTTCAATCGATAAAAGTCCCTTAACCTGTTACGGATGATGCGAATTCTCGCAGCTTTTTGCAACTTTTTGTTAAAAATCGCGCAACATTTCAACGTTCTGCTACTCATGCCAGGAATATAGTATATGCATATGATAAGTATGTGTGTATAGAAAACACTCTGAAGTTTCTAAAACGGGTTAAATCATGTCTGTGGCTATAACAGAACGTGTTCAGGAGTAAAAATCCCAGGGAAAACTGTTCACCAAAAACACAAAAAAAAAAATTCATCCGCCAGTCTTTGAATTGTCTAAGGCGATAGAAAATAGATGAGGTTCCGTTTACAATGCCTACAGCTTCCACACGATGTCGCCAATACTGGCATTTCATTGCAAGTTTATCCTTGGTGGGATGACGTATAGGCACTTCCTGTCTTGGGGTGCACCCAGGAAATTATGAAAGTGAAAAAAATGGACGATGATTTCAAGACTTGCTGCTATCAAATACAGATCGCCCCGTGATCAATTTGATCGATTATTAACGTTTATTAATACCTAAAGTTGGTTTACAAAAGTAGTTTGAAGTGATTTGTAAAAGTTTATAGGCAACTTTTTTAATTTTAAAAAGTGACGTTGCGTCTTGTAAAGTTGAATTTTCCTTGGATCAGACGGCCTTCATAAATGGACATTTTGGGCATACTTTGACGGATTTCATCGGGAAAAAGACCCAATTGTGATGTTTATGGGACATATAGGAGTGCCAACAAAGAAGCTCGTCAAAGGTAATGAATGTTTTATATTTTATTTCTGCGTTTTGTGTAGCGCCGGCTACCGCAAAATCTTTTGTTTAGGTCTCGTTCAGGTATTTTGGGGGGTGCATGCTATCAGATAATAGCTTCTCATGCTTTCGCCGAAAAGCATTTTACAAATCTGACATGTTGGCTAGATTCACAACGAGTGTAGCTTTAATTGAGTACCTTGCATGTGTGTTTTAATGAAAGTTTGAGTTTTATCGAGTACTACGAGTGGCGCTCTGAAATTTCCGTTGACTTTGGTTCCTGTACATGAACCACAAATATAGTAAAAAAAAAATAGATGGGATTTTATTTTATTACAAAGTTGAACATGTGCTCTTTATGACAGAACGAACAATTAAAATGATATCACTGCCAGTTTTGGCTTTGTGGCCAAAAAAAGTATCTCCATTAACCAATACGTAAAGAGTAATATTAGAAGATGAATTTGGAAGCACTTTGGCCACCCTGAAGACTAGATGTCATACCCAAGCATTTCTGGAATATTGTCAGGCATTACATTCATTTGAGCAAATACGCAAATGTATGCACAGTACCAGTCAGACGTTTGGACACACCTACCCTTTCCAGGGTTTTTCTTAATTTTACTATTTTACATTGTAGAATAATAGTGTAGACATCAAAACTATGAAATAACACATGGAATCATATTTCACATTTGAGATTCTTCAAAGTAGCCACCTTTTGCCTTGATGACAGCTTTGCACACTCTTGGCATTCTCTTAACCAGCTTCATGAGGAATGCATCACCTGGAATACATTTCAATTAACAGGTGTGCCTTGTTAAAAGTTACATTTGTGGAATTTATTTCCTTCTTAATGTATTTGAGCCAATCAATCAGTTGTGTTGTGACAAGGTAGGGGTGGTATACAGAAGATAGCCCTATTTGGTAAAAGACCAAGTACATATTATTGTAAGAACAGCTCAAATAAGCAGAGAAACGATAGTCCATCATTACTTTAAGACATGAAGGTCTATCAATCCACAAAATGTCAAGAACTTTGAAAGTTTATTCAAGTGCAGTCGCAAAAACCATCAAGTGCTATGATGAAACTGGCTCTCATGAGGACTGCCACAGGAAAGGAAGACCCAGAGTTAACTCTGCGGCAGAGGATTTCATTAGAGTTCATTAGAGTTACTAGCCTCAGATATTGCAGCCCAAATAAATGCATCACAGAGTTCAAGTAACAGACATCTCAACATCAACTGTTCGGAGGAGACTGCGTGAATCAGGTCTTCATGATCGATTTTCTGAAAAGAAACCACTACTAAAGGACACCAATAATAATAAGAGACTTGCTTGGGCCAAGAAACACAAGCAATGGACATGAGACCAGTGGAAATCTGTCCTTTGGTCTGATGAGTCCAAATTTGAGATATTTGGTTCCAACCGCTGTGTCTTTGTGAGACGCAGAGTAGGTGAACGGATGATCTCCGCACGTGTGATTCCCACCGTGAAGCATGAAGGAGGAGGTGTGGGGGTGCTTTTCTGGTGACATGGTCTGTGATTTATTTAGAATTCCAGGCACACTTAACCAGCATGGCTACCACAACGATATGCCATCCCTTCTGGTTTGTGTTTAGTGGGACTATCATTTGTTTTTTAACAAGAATGACCCAACACACCTCCAGGCTGTGTAAGGGCTATTTGACCAAGAAGGAGAGTGATGGAGTGCTGCATCAGATGACCTGGCCTCCACAATCACCCGACCTCAACCCAACTGAGATGGTTTGGGATGAATTGGACCGCAGATTGAAGGAAAAGAAGCCAACAAGTGCTCAGCATATGTGGAAACTGCTTCAAGACTGTTGGAAAAGCATTCCAGGTGAAGCTGGTTAAGAGAATGCCAAGAGTGTACAAAGCTGTCATAATAAGTATAAGTATTCACTATTAGAAAATAGTAAAAAATAAAGAAAAACCCTTGAATGAGTAGGTGTGTCCAAACGTCTGACTGATACTGCACATGCATCTCTGGAGTACATTTTAAGGCATTACATGCATTTTAGCAAAGGTGCAAATGTATCTACATGTATTTGACATAAATATTTAACCTCCACGTAAAATGTGTTTTTTTTTCCAAATGGGGAGGAAAAGAACATGCATAACATTAGGAGAGTGTTTGGAGTAGAGAGCCATGAGAAAAAGGCCACATTTTAAAAGGTGAATGTTGAGGGTGTTAGGTCTTACAAAGGTGCCATTTCCTTGCGGAAGGACAATGGTCTTCTCCAAGCTGCTCATCACAATCCTCCACAGCTCCTTCAGAACCCGCTTCAGAACCGTCTTCTCACACGCCGAGGCAAACAGCGTCAACCTGCATACATACACACACTCAATGTATGTTGTGCCATGCAACATGGCACAACATACTGACAATAACACCTTTGACTTCATAGAGAAGGCCCTAAAATGTACGCCACCAAAACAGTGACCATAGCAAAGCAGGAGAGAATCAAGGGATCCACTCACTTTGAATCCAAGAAGTCCATGAGTGGCCGCAGCATGTTGTCGGAGTCGGCCTCCACCACGTTGTGGCTGTTGGCGTTGACTGGGCCCTTGATCTGATAGAGCAGAGAGGCCATCTGTCTCATACAGTCATCAATATGGACCTGGAAACTATAGGAGAGAAAGGAGCCACAGAGGTTATGGGTCAGAGCAAAGAATTTACTACAGAGTCTGTGTGCAAGAGACTACAGTACAAACATTAGGAATGAGTGAGTTGTAGAGTATGGGGAGAGTGTACATGTTTGAATCTTGGGACTGCGTTGTGTGTGTGTGGGTGTGTGTACCTGTTTCCAAATGTGGTACTCAGCTCATCCAGCACATTGTTCAGCTTGACCTGAAGCTCGTTCAGGAGGTCACTAGCGTCTGTGTCCAGCTGCAGATGGACAGACAGGCAGAAAGAGAAAGGCATAAAGATAGACATTAAGGCAGACAGACGCAGAGAAGACAGTCTGATAAGTATGAGTACGGCACGTTTTACTTTACCATGTAACATGTTATATCAGCATGATTCTCACAAACCAGAGAACACACATACTGTAAAGTGTGCATATTGCAAGCCAAAGTAGAGCACATGATAATCCATCATCAATGGAGGAAAAGTTATTTTCGCCAGTAAATTAACAAGCACTGCAAGAAAAGGCATCAAACATTTTCATAGAAAGTGAAAATAGGACATGTTTGACTGAAGTAGTGAGATTCCCTATAATTGCAATGCACAACACGTCACTGCTACTTCTTTTCTATTTAATTACAGTCACTCTGTTTTATTAGACACACACTCCTGCAGAATAATCCACCTTTTTGCATGTAATAAAATCACCACCTTCAAAGAAATATGATTAAAGAAAATGAAGTTTTATCATGACAGCAGATTCATGATATTGACTCAGAAGTATACACTATTAGAGGAGCCACCAGGTGTCACGTGTCCCAGATCTACAACCACAGCATTGGTCTGACAGAAACCATCTCACAGAGGCCTAAAGCAACCCCAGCCAGACAGATGACAACATGTGGCCCATTAAGCTAATACTCCAATAAGCCAGCTGATAAATGGACTGCCAGGGACTAGACTACATGTCTAGGGTGTAGACCAGGGTACAGTATAGGACAGCTGTGGGGGAGACTACTTAATGAGTTCTGCACCAGTGGATACAAGGAAGGCTTACAGGGGCTATAGGTAGAGACAGAGTATGTTTTTCATGAGCATCATGTGCGTGTGTATACTGCTGAGTAAGTGAATGTTAGTGACTGTGATGCACGAGTGTGTTAGTGTGGATCGCCACTCACTGAGGATGTCACATCCTCACTACACTCACCTTTACCTCCTCTTTCTTTTCAGGCTATCCGAGAGCGGTAGGGAAGAAAATATACGGCAACATGTACTGCCATCTCTTATGAAGAGATAGCATTGAGTAAAAACAACCCACACTGCTAGCAATATATGGCAAATACCTGAAGACAAAGTAAATCTTTTGACCAATGAACCAGTGTCATTTTTGTGAGCAGCATAGCTACCCCTCAACTACACAACGCAGGGAGAAAGACACACACTAACCCACATTTTCTTCTTCTATGGTTTCACGATGGGGATTCCTAAAGGCTCTATAGAGGGTGAACCATACAATTAGGAATTAGAGTCATTTAATAGGATCTCTGTGGGGTTAACTATATTCCACGGACTCCATGTGCAGTCTTCTAATGATAACATAAACCAACCAGAGTCTTTCTATCCACATAATCAGTTACGACCTGCTGGTCATGTGGAAGGTGAGTTACATACTCTATCTACAACACCACTTTGGTAACTATCAAACTGCCCCCAATCAAAAGGGAATGCACAACCACCTTATCTTCCTTATTATCCTCCTGCTTGTCAATATTTAGCAGTGAAGGAAATATCTATTTACACTCAAGTTATCAAACTTTTGTGCTACAATTCAATCATGGGTGTGTAAACCAAAAACTAAGGGATTACTAAACCAAACTACTTTACTCAACATCAAATAACTCAGTTACAACTCAGTAAGAATGGGACAATAATTCAGAATGAAGCCGGTCCTCTTCATACCTAACATACCGTACAGTCCCAAAAAATTGACACACCTACTCATTCAAGGGCTTTTCTTTACTTTCAATATGTTCTACATTGTAGAATAATAGTGAAGACATCAAAACTATGAAATAACACATTTAGAATCATGTAGTTACCAAAAAAAAGTGTTAAACAAATCAAAATATACTTTATATTTGAGATTCTTCAAAGTAGCCACCCTTTGCCTTGATGACAGCTTTGCACATTCTTGGCATTCTCTCATCCAGCTTCATGAGGTAGTCACCTGGAATGCATTTCAATTAACAGGTGTGCCTTGCTAAAAGTTACATTTGTGGAATTTCTTTCCTTCCTAATGCGTTTGAGCGAGTCAGTTGCGATGTGACAAG
This sequence comes from Oncorhynchus clarkii lewisi, assembly GCF_045791955.1. NCBI lineage: Eukaryota > Metazoa > Chordata > Actinopteri > Salmoniformes > Salmonidae > Oncorhynchus > Oncorhynchus clarkii. Next base: position 26,216,830 of record NC_092175.1, on the reverse strand, counting down.
GTAGGGATGGTATACAGAAGATAGCCCTATTTGGTAAAAGACCACGTCCATATTATGGCAAGAACAGCTCAAATAAGCAAAGAAAAACGACAGGCCATCATTACTTTCAGTCAATGTGGGAAATCTCAAAAACCATCAAGCGCTATGATGAGGACCGCCACAGGAAAGGAAGACCCAGAGTTAACTCTGCTGCAGAGGATAAGTTCATTAGAGTTACCAGCCTTAGATATTGCAGCCCAAATAAATGCATCACAGAGTTCAAATAACAGACACATATCAACATCAACTGTTCAGAGGAGACTGCGTGAATCAGGCCTTCATGGTCGATTTGCTGCAAAGCAACCACTACTAAAGGACACCAATAAGAAGAAGAGACTTGCTTGGGCCAAAAAACACAAGCAATGGACATTAGACAGGTGGAAATCTGTCCTTTGGTCTGATGAGTCCAAATTTGAGATTTTTGCTTCCAACCGCTGTGTCTTTGTGAGACGCAGAGTAGGTAAACTGATGATCTCCGTATGTGTGGCTCCCATCGTGAAGCATGGAGGAGGAGGGGTGATGGTGTGCTTTGCTGGTGACACTGTCTGTGATTGATTTAGAATTCAAGGCACACCTAACCAGCATGGCTACCACACCATTCTGTGGGACTATAATTCGTTTTTCAACAGGAGAATGATCCAGCACACCTCCAGGCTGTGTAAGACTATTTGACCAAGAAGGAGAGTGATGAGTTCTGCATCAGATGACCTGTTCTCCACAATCACCCAATCTCAACCCAATTGACATGGTTTGGGATGAGTTGGACCGCAGAGTGAAGGAAAAGGAGCCAACAAGTGCTCAGCATATGTGGGAACTGCTTCAAGACTGTTGTAAAAGCATTACAGGTGAAGCTGGTTGAGAGAATGCCATAGTTTATTTAATAGTTTTGATGTCTTCACTATTATTCTACAATGTAGAAAATCATAAAAATAAAGAAAAACCCTTGAATGAGTAGGTGTGTCCAAACTTTTGACTGGCACTGTACATATAACTAACTACATTGTGCTCTTAAAGTAGGGATGCTAAACATAGGGAAGGTCAGACCATACATAGCTTTTTGCCCTCTAGGAAGTTGATGTAGGGAAATAATATAAATCACCAAGGGCATATGTTAATGTAACAGTCTAGTCTACACAATAAGAAGTGGCTTATACAGTACAGTATGCTATTTATCTAATGCTCTATTCTTCATGACAGGATGACATCAACGATACTCTAAATCAGCGATTCTCAACTGCTGAGTCACAGTTGAGAAAAGTTTGTTGAAATGAACTTACATTTTTAAATGAACTTGATCTCTAAAATGAAATCTTCAATCTTAACAATATTTTCAATATAGAGCTATTTAGCTGATTTGGTTGATTTTCTGGTCTCAAATCAGTGAGCTTAACATTCTTCATGAAGAATATGGGAAAAATTGACTTATTGACAATGAAAAAGGTGGGACTGCTGTTCCCTTGTCATATTACTGCTACATTTACTATCAAATTTGCCTTGCAAATATTGGGTTGCGACAGACAACCTGGTTCAATTTAGGTCCTGAGGCAAAATCAGTTGAGAACCGCTGCTCTAAATCATGTGGACCATCTCCATACCATTGCTTCCTTGTTTGCTAACTGGTACAGATACCAGATACAAATACCATGTTCATGACCTTGTCTATGAAGAGCAGTTTCAACATCATTGAACCATATGTTCACAACTTCACACATAACAAATAATTGAGATTCTTTATTTCTCTAGGTGTGATGCCAGAGTAGCACATCATTCACTCCTTTAAATCCAAACCTGCTAACACCAAAGTCTGCTCAACTAGCTGCATGAGCCCAGACACACACTGAGCCTGTAGACTTCTCCAGCAGGTTCCTGGTGGTCTGTTGCACAGTGAGGAAGAACACTGTTCACCCCCACCCGCCACCCCAGCTCCATCTTACCCATCTGTGGAAAAAGCCATTTGTTATTATCTCTTCCTATACATAGTGTCGCTGCTTACCCGTTTGGCACCCATGGACTCAAACATCTTCTCCAGCTGGATCCGCAACTGCTGCACATTATTCATCAGTACGCACGTCTACACAGGGGGGGGGAGAGAGGTACAGAGACCCGTTTAAAACTCTGCAAAAACCCCCACCAATGATATGTTGTGTAAGGCAGGATATAAAGACTTACAATCTTCTCTTTGTCAGAGTAGGAAGGGAAGCTCTTGGTCAGAATGGCACTGTACTGCAGAAGAACTTTGGCAATAGTCTGTGGGGAGGAAAACAAGTCATTAAACTGTCCAACTAAATATGGGTGTCATGTCCTTGGAAATATATTTCATCAAACCACTAAATGACCGTCATCCTTTTCTGTGAATGCGAAGTGGTCTTTTTACACAGGCTAGAGGCTAGTGTGGTTATTCTGTAAAGTTAAAGTAAGGGTATGTATGTGAGGTTACTGCCAAAAGGCCTCTGAAAGTATGAATGTATTCCCTGGATGTATTATTTGTGATGCAGAACCACAGTCTCTCTATAAGCTGTGCCAGGCCAGGCTAGCCCCAGGGATCTAGCCCCAGGGAGAAGGAGAGAGGGTATATTAAAGGATGTTGTCCCATTAGTCATTTTGATTTAATGAGAACATATCATATCCAATTCCTTTTAGACAAATGCGAATGTCCCTCAGTCCCTCAAAAGTCCCTCCGGCTACTTTTATTGAAATGTGATTTACTGGGGCTCATATCTGTAATAAGCGTACACTACTCTCAAATAAGAAAAGCAATGGTAAGGATTTCTCTGAAGGGCAGAGTTGGCTGTTTTCAGGCCTAGAAAATGCTCTGGGCGGTCATGAATAACTTTAATAAGATTTGGGGATGTTTCAAAGGTTTGAGCCAGTGTTGTCGTACTTGAGACCGGTCTCAGTCCCAAGACCACATATTGAGTGTCTGGGTGTGGAACACATTTTTATTCAGTCTTGACTTGGCCTCGGACAGTGAGTACTCATCATTTCTTCCTGAGACCAGCAGAGTAAAAAACTCCATATATCAGCTTCCATTCAGCCAGGCAAAATATATACACTAATTTCATGAAACATACAGTGCATTTTGAAAGTATTCAGACCCCATGACTTTTTCCACATTATGTTACAGCCTCATTCTAAAATGTATTAATTATTTTTCAATCTACACACAACACCCCATAATGACAAAGCAAAAGCAAGTTTAGACATTTTTGCAAGTTTATAAAACATGTAAAAACAGAAATACCTTATTTCCGTAAGTATTCAGACCCTTTACTCAGTACTTTGTTAAAGCACCAACACTCCCTACCGAGTTCCAAACTGCCTCTGGAAACAATGTCAGCACAATAACTGTTTCGGTAGCTTCATGAAATGGGATTCCATGGCCAAGCAGCCGCACACAAGCCTAAGATCACCATGCGCAATGCCAAGCGTCAGGTGGAGTGGAGTAAAGCTTGCCACCGTTGGACTCTGGAGCAGTGGAAACACATTCTCTGGAGTGATGAATCACGTTTCACCATCTGACAGTCCAACGGACTAAACTTGGTTTGGTGGATGCCAGGAAAACACTACCTGACCCAATGTATAGTGCCGACTGTAAAGTTTGGTGGAGGAAGAACAATGGTCTGAGGCTGTTTTTCGTGGTTCGGCCTTAGTTCCAGTGAAGAGAAAACTTAATGCTACAGCATACAATGGGAAGGCAGCGTAGCCTAGTGGTTAGAGCGTTGGCCTAGTAACCGAAAGGTTGCAAGATCAAATCCCTGAGCTGACAAGGTACAAATCTGTCGTTCTGCCCCTGAACAAGGCAGTTACCCACTGTTCCTAGGCCGTCATTGAAAATAAGAATTTGTTCTTAACCGACTTGCCTAGTAAAATAAAGGTAAAATATAAAATAAAAAAAGACATTCTAGACGATTCTGTGCTTCCAACTTTGTGGCAACAGTTTGGGGAAGGCCCTTTCCTGCTTCAGCATGACAATATACCCTGTGCATAAAGCGAGGTCCATACAGAAATACTTTTTTGAGATCGGTGTGGAAGCCCTGACCTTTACCCCTTTGGGATAAATTGGAACGCTGACTGAGAGCCAGGCCTAATCGCCAAACATCAGTGCCCGACCTCACTAATGGAAAATTACTGCTCCCTATTGCACAGTGACCCGTTGGCCTTCAAAAAGTCCCAATGGCTGACTTAGCTAGCTAGATTTATCTACCCAGAGACCACCAAAGACAAATCCTGATTATAACTTTTTTCCTCTTTAGTTTTAACCCTTTCCTTTCTAACAAACACTGAAGAGCTTAAATTAGAACATCATTGAAAAGATTAATATAATAATAATTATTGTTGTAATTTTATAAATCCTTAGCATTTCACTGAAAGCGTAGAAGGCCACACTATATTTGGGTTAGTAATCATTTGTAGAGTGGCTCTATCTTCCTTCAGCATGCATTTATTCTGAATGTCTAAAGAATCTACATGTTATTCTGAAACATGAACACAGAAATACTGGACATTTTGTCATGGTGACAATTTGACAGAATTGCAGTCATGGTCTTGAAATGGATTCAAATTTCTCGACCCCCCCCCCCCCCCCCCCCCCCGAACACAACACTAGTTTGAGCAAATGCCAAACTCTGCCTCCCATTGTTTGAAAAACATTTCAAGCCAAAACTACAAATAAAGCATGACCCAGGACGAGGCTCCCTAACATAAATCTCACAGAGGGTGGAGATATGAGAGAGCAATCTATCCCTCCAGGCATTGATCTACAGTACACACAGTTCTGACAGGTAGGTAGGTACGATGCGGAGGATAAGGTTACCTTGGCGAATCGTCGGCTGTAGTGAGCCATGACCTTGGGGTCAGGACAGTCCAGTTTCTTGATGATCTCAAAGCTCTGGTTGAGCTGGGTGAAGACGTCCACCACCGAGCAGGAGAAAAGAGCATGCTCAGATGTCTGCTGGAACTGGGAGGAGAAGGGGATGAAGACAAAGGTAACTATATAGTTTATAGTGAATAACTGACAAAGATGTAAGGGACAATCAACGAGGGGCTATGCATATTATCGAAAATAATGAACAATGTGGAAGGTGCGTTCCATGACACCTTCCACAGTGGAAGGAGTGGAACTGACCTTCCTTGCACGGAGTTGCATTATTTTCCAGAGAACGCATAGAGCCCCGAGTTGATTATCCATTTTATAATTCAACACATTTGCCACTAGAAATGTGTTCATTTGTTGGTAGAAACGAGTTCAACATCCACTGAAGTAGTTAAAGTTTACTAGATAGCTACAGTAGTTGCATTGGTAACTAAACAGTTAAAATAGTTTAGCTAACCAAACCATCAGTCCTAGCTTGCAATTATGAAAATCGAAATCAACTATGCCAATAAATGTTTTTAATTCCACTTTTGCTTTCAAAAGCAGCACAAACAGAGCATGTAAGACTGAACTAAGAGCCATTGAATTCTACCATGCGAATATACCATGCGCTATAGGGAATTATAAACTGGGTGGTTCGAGCACTGAATGCTGATTGTCTGAAAGCCGTGGTATATCAGACCATATACCATGGGTATGACAAAACATGTATTTTTACTGTTCTATTTACATTGGTAACTAGTCTATAATAGCAATAAGGCACCTCAGGGTTTGTAGTGTATGGCTAAGGGCTGTTTCCAGGCACTTCGTGTTGCGTTGTGCCTGAGAACAGCCCTGGGTCGTGGTATATAGGCAATATACCACATCCCCTTGTGCCTTATTGCTTAAATAACTACTACCAGTTACTCACTCCATCTTTCTTGTCTCTCTCCAGAGCTCCATGCAGGAACTCCATGGAAACGTACTCATTCTCATCCAGCCACTGCAGCACAAACTGTAAGAACCACCTGAAATAATGAAGTAAGGGGTAAAAAAAGGGTGAACCTATTTTTATACATTTCTGTTAAGTTTAGAAAACTCATGGTTAACTCACGATGGGTAGTCGGGGACAACGCTATTGAAGTTTGGCAGGTCTTTCACATACTCGTTGTACAGCCACTTGACCTTGAAGTGCAGGTTCATGTAGTCGGCACTCTTACACAGCCGGTGTTTCTCATGCTCTGTGGCGACAAACACACCAGTGGGAGTTTGTGTCTCTCTAAGTGTGTGTTTGTGTGTGTGCGCATGTCTGAGTGTGTACAGTCGTGGCCAAAAGTTTTGAGAATAACACAAATATTAATTTCCACGAAGTTTGCTGCTTCAGTGTCGTTAGATTGTTCTTCTGGCGCCGACAGAGATGGACGCGTTGCGTTCCTAGGAAACTATGAAGTATTTTGTTTTTTTACGTGTTATTTCTTACATTGGTACCCCAGGTAATCTTAGGTTTCGCCCACCACCCAGGACAATGGATCAGATCCCAACCTGCAAACCAAAACAACAAAGCCGTAAAAGGGGCAGACGAAGCAGTCTTCTGGTCAGGCTCCGGAGACAGGCACATTGCGCACCACTCCCGAGCATACTACTCGCCAATGTCCAGTCTCTTGACAACAAGGTTGATGAAATCCGAGCAAGGGTAGCATTCTAGAGAGACAGAGACTGTAACGTTCTTTGTTTCACGGAAACATGGTTCACTCGAGACACGCTATCGGAGTCGGTACAGCAAGGTGGTTTCTTCACGCATCGAGCCGACAGAAACAAGCATCTTTCTGGTAAGAAGAGGGGAGGGCGGGGGGGGGGGGGGGGGGGGTGGGGGGGGGGGGGGGGTATGCCTTATGATTAACGAGACTTGGTGTGATCACAACAACATACAGGTCCTCAAGTCCTTCTGTTCACCTGACTTAGAATTCCTCACAATCAAATGTTGACCGCATTATCTAGCAAGAGAATTCTCTTCGATTATAATCACAGCTGCTATATTCCCCCGCAAGCAGACACATCGATGGCCCTGAACGAACTTTGATTGACTCTATGTAAACTGGAAACCACATATCTTGAGGCTGCATTCATTGTAGCTGGGGATTTTAACAAGGCTAATCTGAAAACAAGACTCCCTAAATTCTATCAGCATATCGATCGTGCTACCAGGGCTGGTAAAACCCTGGATCATTGTTATTCTAACTTCCGCGACACACATAAGGCCCTCCCCCACCCTGACCACGCCTCCATTTTGTTGCTTCCTGCCTATAGACAGAGACTAAAACAGGAAGCTCCCATGATCAGGTCTGTTCAACACTGGTCAGACCAATCTGATTCCACGCTGCAAGATTGCTTCGATCATGTGGATTGGGATATGTTCCGCATTGCTTCAAACAACAACATTGACGAATACGCTGATTCGGTGAGCGAGTTCATTAGCAAGTGCATCGGCGATTTCGTACCCACAGCAACTATTAAAACATTCCCAAACCAGAAACCGTGGATTGATGGCAGCATTCGCGCGAAACTGAAAGTGCGAACCACTGCTTTTAACCAGGGCAAGGTGACCGGAAACATGATCGAATACAAACAGTGTAGCTATTAACCTCAGCAAGGCAATCAAACAAGCTAAGCGTCAGTGTAGAGACAAAGTAGTCTCAATTCAACGGCTCAGACACAAGAGGTATGTGGCAGGTTCTACAGTCAATCACGGATTACAAAAAGAAAACCAGCCCCGTCCCGGACCAGGATGTCTTGTTCTTAGACACAGACTAAATCAAATCAAATTTATTTATATAGCCCTTCGTACATCAGCTGATATCTCAAAGTGCTGTACAGAAACCCAGCCTAAAACCCCAAACAGCAAGCAATGCAGGTGTAGAAGCACGGTGGCTAGGAAAAACTCCCTAGAAAGGCCAAAACTTAGGAAGAAACCTAGAGAGGAACCAGGCTATGTGGGGTGGCCAGTCCTCTTCTGGCTGTGCCGGGTGGAGATTATAACAGAACATGGCCAAGATGTTCAAATGTTCATAAATGACCAGCATGGTCGAATAATAATAAGGCAGAACAGTTGAAACTGGAGCAGCAGCACGGTCAGGTGGACTGGGGACAGCAAGGAGTCATCATGTCAGGTAGTCCTGGGGCATGGTCCTAGGGCTCAGGTCAGTTGAAACTGGAGCAGCAGCACGGCCAGGTGGACAGCAAGGAGTCATCATGTCAGGTAGTCCTGGGGCATGGTCCTAGGGCTCAGGTCCTCCGAGAGAGAGAGAGAAGGAGAGAATTAGAGAACGCACACTTAGATTCACACAGGACACGAAATAGGACAGGAGAAGTACTCCAGATATAACAAACTGACCCTAGCCCCCCAGACACAAACTACTGCAGCATAAATACTGGAGGCTGAGACAGGAGGGGTCAGGAGACACTGTGGCCCCATCCGAGGACACCCCCGGACAGGGCCAAACAGGAAGGAAACAAAGAGATCTTCTGTTGAATCTGACAATTAATCTTAATGGTTGTACAGTCGTCTCAAATAAAACTGTGAAGGACCTCGGCGTTACTCTGGACCCTGATCTCTCTTTTGAAGAACATATCAAGACCATTTCAAGGACAGATTTTTCCATCTACGTAACATTGCAAAAATGTTCTTGCCAGCTTTGAGGACAATACAGTGCCACTGACACGGCCTGCTACCAAAACCTGCGGACTCTCCTTCACTGCAGCCGATGTGAGTAAAACATTTAAACGTGTTAACTCTCACAAGGCTGCAGGCCCAGACGGCATCCCCAGCCGCGTCCTCAGAGCATGCGCAGACCAGCTGGCTGGTGTGTTTACGGACATATTCAATCAACCCTTATCCCAGTGTGCTGTTCCCACATGCTTCAAGAGGGCGACCATTGTTCCTGTTCCCAAGAAAGCTAAGGTAACTGAGCTAAGAGACTGAAAAACAGCTTCTATCTCAAGGCCATCAGACTGTTAAACCGCCACCACTAACACTGTGAGCTGATCTGACAGCTGGTGCTTCCAGTGTTTAATTGCTATATTGTAATTACTTCGCCACCATGGCCTATTTATTGCCTTAACTCCGTTATCTTACCTTATTTGCACTCACTGTATATAGACTTTTTGTTTTCTTTTGTTCTACTGTATTATTGACTATGTTTTGTTTATTCCATGTGTAACTCTGTGTTGTTGTATGTCAAATTGCTATGCTTTATATTGGCCAGGTCGCAGTTGCAAATGAGAACTTGTTCTCAACTAGCCTACCTGGTTAATTAAAAGGTGAAAAAATCTCATATGTATATTTTGTACTCGATACCATCTACTGCATCTTGCCTTTGCCGTTCTGTACCATCACTCATTAATACATCTTTATGTACATATTATTCATCCCTTTACACTTGTGTGTATAAGGTAGTTGTTGTGAAATTGTTAGGTTACTCGTTGGTTATTACTGCATTGTCGGGACTAGAAGCACAAGCATTTCGCTACACTCGCATTAACATCTGCTAACCATGTGTATGTGACAAATAAAATTTGATTTGATTAGATTTTTTTTGTCAGATGTTACTATGGAATACTGAAGTATAATTACAAGCATTTCATAAGTGTCAAAGGCTTTTATTGACAATTACATGAAGGTGATGCAAAGAATCAATATTTGTTGTGTTGACCCTTCTTTTTCAAGAACTCTGCAATCCGCCCTGGCATGCTGTCAATTAATTTCTGGGCCACATCCTGACTGAAGGCAGCCCATTCTTGCATAATCAATGCTTGGAGTTTAAGAATTTGTGGGTTTTTATTTGTCCACCCACCTCTTGAGGATTGACCACAAGTTCTCAATGGGATTAAGGTCTGGGGAGTTTCCTGGCCATGGACCCAAAATATAGATGTTTTGTTCCCCGAGCCACTTCGTTATCACTTTTGCCTTATGGCAAGGTGCTCCATCATGCTGGAAAAGGCATTGTTCGTCAGCAAACTGTTCCTGGATGGATGGGAGAAGTTGCTCTCAGAGGATGTGTTGGTACCATTCTTTATTCATGACTGTGTTCTTAGGCAAAATTGTGAGTGAGCCCACTCCCTTGGCTGAGAAGCAACCCCACACATGAATGGTCTCAGGATTCTTTACTGTTGGCATGACACAGGACTGATGGTAGCGCTCACCTGGTCTTCTCCAGACAAGCTTTTTTCCAGATGCCCCAAACAATCGGAAAGGGGATTCATGAGAGAAAATGACTTGACCCTAGTCCTCAGCAGTACAATCCCTGTACCTTCTGCAGAATATCAGTCTGTCCCTGATGTTTTTCCTGGAGAGAAGAGGCTTCTTTGCTGCCCTTCGTGACACCAGGCCATCCTCCAAAAGTATTCACCTCACTGTGCATGCAGATGCACTCACACCTGCCTGCTGCCATTCCTGAGCAAGCTCTGTACTGGTGGTGCCCCGATCCCGCAGCTGAATCAACATTAGGAGACGGTCCTGGCGCTTGCTGGACTTTCTTGGGTGCTCTGAAGCCTTCTTCACAACAATTGAACCGCTCTCCTTGAAGTTCTTGATGATCTGATAAATGGTTGATTTAGGTGCAATCTTACTGGCAGCAATATCCTTGCCTGTGAAGACCTTTTTGTGCAAAGCAATGAGGACGGCACGTGTTTCCTTGCAGGTAACCATGCTTGTCAGAGGAAGAACAATGACTCCAAGCACCACCCTCCTTAACCTCTTGGATCTCTAGGGGCGCTATTTCATTTTTGGATAAAAAACGTTCCCGTTTTATGCGCGATATTTTGTCACGAAAAGATGCTCGACTATGCATATAGTTTTTGAAAGAAAACACTCTGAAGTTTCAGAATCTGCAAAGATATTGTCTGTAAGTGCCCCAGAACTCATTCTACAGGCGAAACCAAGATGATGCGTCAAGCAGGAAATGAGCAGAATCTCTGAAGCTCTGTTTTCCATTGTCTCCTTATATGGCTGTGATTGCGCAAGGAATGAGCCTACACTTTCTGTCGTTCCCCCAAGGTGTTAGCAGCATTGTGACGTATTTGTAGGCACATCATTGGAAGATTGACCATAAGAGACTACATTTTCCAAGTGTCCGCCTGGTGTCCTGCGTGGAATTCGGTGCGCAAACGCCAGCTGCTTGTACTTTTCCATTTGATTGAGGGGAGAAACCATGCTTCCACGAACGATATATCATTGAAGAGATATGTGAAAAACACCTTGAGGATTGATTCTAAACAACGTTTGCCATGTTTTCAGTCGATATTATGGAGTTAACCTCTTGGATCTCTGGGGGCGCTATTTCATTTTTGGATAAAAAACGTTCCCGTTTTAAGCGCGATATTTTGTCACGAAAAGATGCTCGACTATGCATATTCTTGACCGTTTTGGAAAGAAAACACTCTGAAGTTTCAGAATCTGCAAAGATTTTGTCTGTAAGTACCCCAGAACTCATTCTACAGGCGAAACCAAGATGATGCATCACCCAGGAATTAGCAGAATTTCTGAAGCTCTGTTTTCCATTGTCTCCTTATATGGCTGTGATTGCGCAAGGAATGAGCCTACACTTTCTGTCGTTCGCCCAAGGTCTTAGCAGCATTGTGACGTATTTGTAGGCATATCATTGGAAGATTGACCATAAGAGACTACATTTTCCAAGTGTCCGCCTGGTGTCCTGCGTCGAATTCGGTGCGCAATTGCCAGCTGCTTCCACTTTACCATTTGATTCAGGGGAGAAAGCATGTGTCCAAGAACGATGTATCAATGAAGAGATATGTGAAAAACACCTTGATGATTGATTCTAAACAACGTTTGCCATGTTTTCAGTCGATATTATGGAGTTAATTTGGAAAAAAGTTCGCGTTTTGAGGACTGAATTTTCGGTTTTTTTTTGGTAGCCAAATGTGATGTATAAAACGGAGCTATTTCTAATACACAAAGAATCTTTTTGGAAAAACTGAGCATCTGCTATCCAACTGAGAGTATCCTCATTGAAAACATCAGAAGTTCTTCAAAGGTAAATGATTTTATTTGAAGGCTTTTATGTTTTTGTTGAAATGTTGCGTGCTGGATGCTAACGCTAATGCTAACGCTAAATCCTTTGTTTGCTAGCTACTGTTACACAAATTATTGTTTTCCTATGGTTGAGAAGCATATTTTGAAAATCTGAGATGACAGTTTTGTTTACAAAAGGCTAAGCTTGCGAGATGGCATATTTATTTCATTTCATTTGCGATTTTCATGAATAGTTAACGTTGCGTTATGGTAATGAGCTTGAGTCTGTATTCCTGATACCGGATCCGGTATGGGGAGTTCCAAGAGGTTAATTTGGAAAAAAGTTCGCGTTTTGAGGACTGAATTTTCTTTTTTTTTTTGGTAGCCAAATGTGATGTAGAAAACGGAGCTATTTCGAATTCACAAAGAATCTTTTTTGGAAAAACTGAGCATCTGCTATCTAACTGAGAGTCTCCTCATTGAAAACATCCGAAGTTCTTCAAAGGTAAATTATTTTATTTGAAGGCTTTTATGTTTTTGTTGAAATCTTGCGTGCTGGATGCTAACGCTAATGCTAACGCTAAATGCTACGCTAGCTAGCCACTTTTACACAAATGATTGTTTTCCTATGGTTGAGAAGCATATTTTGAAAATCTGAGATGACAGTGTTGTTTACAAAAGGCTAAGCTTGAGAGATGGCATATTTATTTCATTTCATTTGCGATTTTCATGAATAGTTAACGTTGCGTTATGGTAATGAGCTTAGGTCTGTAAATAGAATCCCGGATCCGGGTTTGGTAGACGCAACAGGTTAAGAAGCTTCCAGGCTGTTATTTGAAATCAATCAGCATGACAGAATGATCTCCAGCCTTGTCCTCGTCAACACTCACACCTGTGTTAACGAGAGAATCACTGACATGACGTCAGCTGGTCCTTTTGTGGCAGGGCTGAAATGCAGTGGAAATGTTTTTGGGGGATTCAGTTCATTTGCATGGCAAATATGGACTTTGCAATTAATTGCAATTCAACTGATCACTCTTCATAACATTCTGGAGTATATGTAAATTGCCATCATACAACCTGAGGCAGAAGAATTTGTGAAAATTAATATTTGTGTCATTCTCAAAACTTTTGGCCACGACTGTACAAGTATGCATAAATATGCACCCATGTACAGTGCCATCAGAAAGTATTCACACTCCTTGAGTTTTTCAAAATGTTGTGTTATACCCTCAATTTAAAATGGATGAAATTGAGATTTAGTTTCACTGGCCTACACACAATATCCCATAATGTCAATGTGGAATTATGCTAATTACACATTTTTACAAATGAATAAAAAATTAAAGGCTGACATGTCTTGAGTCAAAAGTACTCAACCCCTTTGTTATGGCAAGCATAAATAAGTTCAGGAGAAAAATATGCTTAACAAATCACATAAAAAGTTGCATGGACTCACTGTGTGCAATAATAGTGTTTAACATGATTTTTGAATGACTACCCGAGTATGGAGAGAGGAAGGAGGGCGTGAGGAATAAAGAGAGCTGTATCCCAGGGGATGCACCCCACACATACAATTATCTGTATGAAATTCACTGCTCAACTGAGGAACCAAACACAGATTCAACCACAAAGACCAGGGAAGCTTTCCAATGCCTTGCAAATGGCACCTATTGGTAGATGGGTAAAAAAAGCAGACACTGAATATCCCTTTGAGCATGGTGATGTTATTAATTACACTTTAGATGGTGTATCAATACACCCAGTCACTACAAAGATACAGGTATCCTTCCTAACTAAGCTGCTGGAGAGGAAGAAAATCACTCAGGGATTTCACCATGAGGCCATTGGTGACTTTAAAACAGTAACAGAGTTTAATGGCTTTGATAGGAGAAAATTGAGGATGGATCAACAACATTGTAGTTACTCCACAACACTAACCTAAACGACAGAGTGAAAAAGATGCATCCTGTTTGCAATCAGGCACTAAAGTAAAACTGCAAAACAATTGGCAAAGACATTTACTTTATGTATACAAATACAAAGTGTTATGTTTGGAGCAAATCCAATACTACACATTACAGAGTACAACTTCATACTTTCAAGCATGGTGGTGGCTGCATCATGTAATGGGTATGCTTGTTATCTGCAAGGACTAGGTAGTTTTCTTTTATAAGAAGAAACAGAATAGAGCTAAGCACATTCAAAATCCTAGAGGAAAACCTCTTCTTTGCAACAGACACTGGGAGACAAATTCTCATTTCAGCGGGACAATAACCTAAAACACAAGGTCTAATATACACAGGAGCTGCTTACCAAGACGACCATTAATGTTCCTGAGTGGTCTAGTTACAGTTTTCACTTAACATAAATCTACTTGAAAATCGATGGGAAGACCTGAAAATGGCTGTCTAGCAATGATCAACAACCAACTTGACAGAGCTTGAAGAATTTTTAAAAGAATAATGTGCAGATGTTGTACAGTCCAGGTGAGCAAAGTTCTTAGAGACTTACCCAGAAAGACACAGCTGTAATCGCTGAGAGATCTGTCATTGGGAGAGTGTGAACATTTTCATGTGGACAGGGGGAAGTGGAGATACTACTTAGAGATATACAGAGAGGAGTTATAGAGAGGTCCTGGAAGACATAAGCAGCTTTCACACCCAGCACATAGCGCTCTCTCGCTCTGCACCGCATGGGGCTCTACTGTATCACACATCCCCAGAACTCCTCCATCCTCCCCTGGGATACCCTCTTTATTCCTCACGCCCTCCTTCCTCTCTCCATACTCGGCTTCACTCTAACCTCAGCAATGAAATGAGAGAACAGGCGGAATATGTAAAACATAGTCAGGAACTCTGACCACAGTGAAAGAAGTGGAGGAGATTCAGCAACACCGAGGACAATTTAATTAATTAAAAATGTGTCTTTATCACTAAAAGTAGAACCTATGTAGGTTTTTAAAATTTGTTTTATTGAATTGTCCTCCAAGTGTGGCTGAATTTTATCTCTTCAGTTTGCTCCTCAATTCATGCACCTTGGTTGGAAAGCGAGGTAGTGGCAGTGATCCCTCCTTTTACCACAGTGAAAGAAACAAACAATGGCCTTCCCTAGATAATTAACTCGCCATCTCCATTGGAAATGGCAGTTTTCCCTGGAAACACAGATCTAACTGTCGGGGATTGTGGGGTTCTGGGAGGAGAACAGGACTAGGGGAGTGATGGGGGGGTTGAAGCTCTTACCAGCATAAAACATCTGCCTAAAGACAGTGGAATTCAGATGTGAATAGAATACAGAGAAATGAGCAAGGACGAAGGAAGGAAATGAAAGAGAAGAACAAGTAGAAAGAAATATAGCAAGATAGAAGTGAAAAGATGGAGATGAGCCATGCAGAACTGATGAATACAAATGGCTTGCCAGACTATGAATAAAGCCAATAGAATTAACGATCAATGGAAATAGTGTTTTTTCTGTAATAGGGAATTATTTATCAATGGGTCAGAGACATGGGAGGAATTTGTCTATACGGTGAGCCTGAAATAGGATACTCGATATTTGGCCATTGGCCCAGTTGTACTGCAAGGACTTCTAATTGGTCACCACAGGCTAGGGCTGCGTTATAAAACTAGATCCTGTCTCTTTGTTCTGGGGAGATAATCACAGGAAAGAACCACAGGAGAGAGTCTCAGGAGAGCTTCACTGAGGACAGGGGAGAATGATCATCTACTTCAAAGCATAATTTGTCCTATTTGAATAAACCTATTTTCCGCACCTGATTTGCTTTGGAGTCGGTGTGGTAAAAGTCAAATTATATTCAACACTAAAATACATGATTGCTAATGGCTAAGAGAAAACTGTCACCTACTGTAGCATAGCATAATAAGAGGGTCTACTTTATCGTCTCACTTGTCAGTCTTACCCTGAAGCCACTGGTAATGATCAACATTATCCATTACTGAAAGACAGACAAAGGAGAAAAGACAGACAAGGCTGAGACAGAGAAAGAGTCACAGACAGCGAGTGGAGCCGGCATAGACTGGGGAGATGTATTTTCCTTTTACTGTTGCTTAGGGTCTACAGTACAATCCACAGGTATCCTCTTGGGCTCATTCTTTCACCATATAGCTACAACATATGCAAACATACCCAGAAAAAGGGCCCAAGTAGGGCCAACAAAGTCTAGGATATAGTAGCAGTGGTTTAGGACCTTGACCCCAAAATGACCCAGATAGGGGACATGTCTGCATGGCTCCTGAGAGGGAATCTGTGGAGACTCACCCTCCATGGCATACTTCATGTCCTGGGAGAACAGCATCCACATTACCTCAGCACACACCTTCCCCACATTCAGCTCCTGAGGGAACCTGGAGGAGAAATTGCACAGAGCAGCATTAGATACTGGAAATAGAACATTAAAACAGAAATCATTAGTACATTAGTTAGGTAATAGTAATTTAATACTAACTGGCTGAGGACGGGTGTGTAGGAGTTCCTGTCCTCCTCTACGATGGAGACGATGAGGGTGATCAGTTTGGGCCAGAAGTCCAGGTTCTTGATGCTGGGGCCCTGCTCCTCCAGGGGAAGATCCTCTTTGTGCTGGACAAGAACACAACCACACAGTCAAACTAACACAGCTTGTTCTGGGCCAGAACACAACCATAACCACACTCCAAGTCAGACAAAACACTGCATGAAACACAACACTGCTGGATTAAAGTAATATCCATTGTCATATGAATAACCTGCATTTAGTCCGTTTGTGTAAATAAAAATTAAGGGGCCTAGACAGCTGCCCTGGGGAATTCCTGATTCTCCCTGGATTATGTTGGAGAGATTTCCATTTTATTTATTTTATTTTTATTTCACCTTTATTTAACCAGGAAGGCAAGTTGAGAACAAGTTCTCATTTACAATTGCGAACTGGCATTAAAGAACACCCTCTGTATTCTGTTAGACGGGTAACTCTTTATCCACAATATAGCAGGGGGTGTAAAGCCATAACACATATGTTTTTCCATCAGCAGACTATGATCGATAATGTCAAAAGCCACTGAAGTCCAACAAAACAGCATATTTTATCATACATTTCTCTCAGCCAATCATAAGCAATTTGTGTAAGTGCTGTGCTTGTTGAATGTCTTTCAATTCCTCAACAATCCACAGGGATTTAACAGTGTTTACAGTCACTTTCTTAATGGGTGCATGCTTATTAGTAACTGGAATAAGCAATTGTAAATGTGTCAAGTGCAGCATCTGGCTGCTCCTCATTACACACCACAGACCAACAAATATCACAATATAGGAATCACTACAAAACTTATTGTATGACCCCTTATACACTATTTTCGGCCCAGGATTTGACATTTTTGTTTTCCTAGATATGGCTACTATTATGATCACTACATCCGATGGATTTGGATACTGCTTTAAACAATTCCTGTGCCGTTTGTAACTACCCTGGTAGGTTGACTGATAACCTGTACCAGATTGCAGACACTGAAGCTTTTTCTTGAGTGGGCAGCTTGAAAGCCAGTCAATACTTACATCTCGCAGAAAAAATACCTGTCTGTTGATATCACATACATTATCAAGCATTTCACACGTTATTGAGATACTGACTATTAGCACTTGGTGGTCTATAGCAGCTTCCCACCAGAATGGGCTTTAGGTGAGGCAGATGAACCTGTAGCCATATTACTTCAACATTATTTAACAAGAGATCCTCTCTAAGCTTTACATGAATGTGGTTCTCACCCAGAAAATATACTTCTGTCAATATCACATACATGGCACTGCAGTAGAAAGTGAGTAGAACCTGGGTGGGTCTGAGTGACTCACTGTGTCCAGCAGCTGGTACTGGCGGCTGTACAGCTCCTGGCAGTTGTTGAAGATGTAGTCGTAGGTGGAGTTGAGACAGGCCTTGACACAGTCCCTCACCACCTGGCTGGCTCTGGGGGGACTCTGCAGTTCCTGGACCTGGACGCCAGAGGGAAATGGTGAGCATTTCAGGGAGAGGAGAGGAGAGAGAGAGACAGAGACAAAGAGACACAGAGAGAGACACAGAGACACAGAGAGAGACAGAGACAGAGACAGAGAGAGACAGAGAGAGACAGAGAGAGACAGAGAAACAGAGAGACAGAGAGAGACAGAGAGAGACAGAGAGACAGAGAGACAGAGAGAGAGAGAGAGAGAGAGAGAGGGCTTGCATAGCACTATCAACAGTCATTATTTTAGCTGGGGAGTTACTGTCATAACACACTGATTACAGATATCTGTACTAAGGAAGATAACAGAGCTATCTGTTCTACCAGAGATAGGAGTACATCTGGATTGTTTTATACTGAGAACCGAACCCTGAGTCTGTGTGTTTCATTTCCTTCTGAACCCTGGTGTAAGACTACCTTCATCCTGAAGAAGGTGATGCTAGTCAGGAGGTCTACAGTGGACTTGAGGTCTTGGAGACGGTCCTTACTGCTCGCAGGAAAGTTGTTCTGGATGAGAAGAAAAGGGGACCATTAGGAACACAGAGATAAAAGGGGGAAGATGTAGTTCAACCAACAAGTGCATTTTGAGGTTCAGGTGAAATATGTGTAACTCACCCTGTATGTGGAGAGGTCAATGCGTAAGGAGTTGTGGAGTTGATCCAAGAGCTTGACAAAGCGCTCTTTCTGTTGGAGAGAAAGTAAGAAAAATAGAAGTAAAAACAGAGCCTGTAATCTGGACCTATAGAGGATAGAGACATTTGTACATGATAGAGAGATGGGGAAACAAAAACATACATTCAGAAAAAGGCATCCTGTGTTATAAAACAGGGTAGAAGCCAAGATGGTGTAATTGTGGAGAGGGATGTCAGTCAGGCAATACTCACTCCAAAGTTGGAGGCGGAAAAGCGGTCAGAGGCAGAGACGTTGGTGGAAGCGGTAGTGTGGGCGTAGAAGGCATTGATGTTGGCGAGCAGGGTGCTCATCACAGCGGGAACACCAGGACACATGTACTTAGAGGAGAGGCAGGCAAAGTTTCTAAACACACCAGCAGAGGGCACTACTGTCAGGGAGGCTCAGAGACAGCAGCTCAATGGGACATGATGCTGTTTGTTGATGGATTCTATTCATTCATGTATTTATTATGTCTCTTGTACACAAATCATAATGACTGATGTAATGTTCAGGTCAAAATGTTAATGGAATCAATTTGTTTATGTAATTTGAACCAATTTACACAAGATGGACATGTTCTTTCATTGTGGGACAAAATAATCTACAGTATAGAATATTATGGGACGTTATGCATGTTATAACAACATAACAATCTATGTTTAGCAACCTAGCACCCTCACTGGGATCAGGCTTACACCGAATGAATCCTCCCTATGCGGGACGGCTGTTTCATTTCTCCCATCAAGCCCCTGCCCCATTCTAGCTGAGGGATGGCCACCTGAGTGTGCTTTATGTGAATGATGGACCCAGTTAACAGGCATCTGTATGGAGAATGGCACCTCATGGAGACAGATCCATTCTAAGACCATTTATAATTGACTTTCCTTAATTTGGAGGCAGCCAGGGAATGACAACAGCACCAAATGGTTATTTCATAGTAGAGAGAGGGGGGAGAAGGGGAGACAGACAGAGAGCAAGATGGAGAGTGTGCGAGAGAGACAGTGCACGAGAGAGTGGTCTGCTCCCTCTGACTCACGTCATGGCCTGGTAGATGGACTCGATCCCGTAGCGCATGGCAAACTCATCCACTATCTCCTGTGACACCTCGTCAAAGTACACCTTCCAGGCATCGTCTCCTTTAGCATCGGGGATCCTTACTATCCCCTGGCCCAGAATGTCTGTTGAGTGGTGGAACAGGTTCTAGAAGGCAGACAGACATAATGTCAGTGTGATAGAGACCCACAAGTAGCTGTGCTTTTAGGGCTGGTTTAGGACTAGTTTTAATGTGATGTCTGCAGTAATCATACTGTATGAACAGATATGTACTGAGTGTTGTACCTCGTGTAGACAGGTGTATTGGACGTGGTAGGGAGCTACTTTCTCCTCTCCCTTGATCTCCACGCTGATCTGGAGACGGATGGCCCCAGACACGGCTGACTTGTCTGTCCTCTTCTCTGTAACAATAGGCACACACGTCAGTGACTCAATTACTTCAATCTAGATCTGCTAAGACAGACCAGACCAGACAGACAGAGTATTTAGTCAGCCACCAATTGTGCAAGTTCTCCCACTTAAAAAGATGAGAGGCCTGTAATTTTCATCATAGGTACACTTCAACTATGACAGACAAAATTAGAAGAAAAAAAAATCCAGAAAATCACATTGTAGTATTTTTAATTAATTAATTTGCAAATTATGGTGGAAAATAAGTATTTGGTCAATAACAAAAGTTTCTCAATAGTTTGTTATATACCCTTTGTTGGCAATGACAGAGGTCAAATGTTTTCTGTAAGTTTTCACACACTGTTGCTGGTATTTTGGCCCATTCCTCCATGCAGATCTCATCTAGAGCAGTGATGTTTTGGGGCTGTTGCTGGGCAACACAGACTTTCAACTCCCTCCAAAGATTTTCTATGGGGTTGAGATCTGGAGACTGGCTAGGCCACTACAGGACCTTGAAATGCTTCTTACGAAGCCACTCCTTCGTTGCCCGGGCGGTGTGTTTGGGATCATTGTCATGCTGAAAGACCCAGCCACGTTTCATCTTCAATGCCCTTGCTGATGGAAGGAGGTTTTCACTGAAAATCTCACGATACATGGCCCCATTCATTCTTTCCTTTACACGGATCAGTCGTCCTGGTCCCTTTGCAGAAAAACAGCCCCAAAGCATGATGCTTCCACCCCCATGATTCACAGTAGGTATGGTGTTCTTTGGATGCAACTCAGCATTCTTTGTCCTCCAAACATGACGAGTTGAGTTTTTACCAAAAAGTTATATTTTGGTTTCATCTGACCATATGACATTCTCCCAATCTTCTTCTGGATCATCCAAATGCTCTCTAGCAAACATCAGACGGGCCTGGACATGCACTGGCTTAAGCAGGGGGACAAGTCTGGCACTGCAGGATATGAGTCCCTGGCGGCTTTGTTACTTTGGTCCCAGCTCTCTGCAGGTCATTCACTAGGTCCCCCTGTGTGGTTCTGGGATTTTTGGACCCCGCGGGGTGAGATCTTGGGTGGAGCCCCAGATCGAGGGAGATTATCAGTGGTCTTGTATGTCTTCCATTTCCTAATATTTGCTCCCACAGTTGATTTCTTCAAACCAAGCTGCTTACCTATTGCAGATTCAGTCTTCCCAGCCTGGTGCAGGTCTACAATTTTGTTTCTGGTGTCCTTTGACAGCGCTTTGGTCTTGGCCATAGTGGAGTTTGGAGTGTGACTGTTTGAGGTTGTGGACAGGTGTCTTTTATACTGATAACAAGTTCAAACAGGTGCCCTTAATACAGGTAATGAGTTGAGGACAGAGGAGCCTCTTAAAGAAGAAGTTACAGGTCTGTGAGAGCCAGACATCTTGCTTGTTTGTAGCATAACAAAAATCCTACAATGTGATTTTCTGGATTTTTTTTCTCAGTCATAGTTGAAGTGTACCTATGATGAAAATTACAGGCCTCTCTCATCTTTTTAAGTGGGAGAACTTGCACAATTGTTGGCTGACTAAATACTTTTTTGCCCCACTGTACACACACACACACACACACACACACACATTCAATGTTTTTTCTTTATTTGTACTATTTTCTACATTGTATATTAATAGTGAAGACATCAAAACTATGAAATAATACATATGGAATCATGTGGAATCTACTACTTCCGGCGCCGACAGAGATGGCCGCCTCGCTTCGCGTTCCTAGGAAACTATGCAGTTTTTTTTTTTTTTACGTGTTATTTCTTACATTAGTACCCCAGGTCATCTTAGGTTTCATTACATACTGTCGAGAAGAACTACTGAATATAAGAGCAGCGTCAACTCACCATCAGTACGACCAAGAATATGACTTTCGCGAAGCGGATCCTGTGTTCTGCCTTTCACCCAGGACAACGGAATGGATCCCAGCCGGCGACCCAAAAAAACGACTTTGTAAAAGAGGGAAACGTAGCGGTCTTCTGGTCAGACTCCGGAGACGGGCACATCGTGCACCACTCCCCAGTATACTTCTCGCCAATGTCCAGTCTCTTGACAACAAGGTTGATGAAATCCGAGCAAGGGTAGCATTCCAGAGGGACATCAGAGACTGTAACGTTCTTTGCTTCACGGAAACATGGCTCACTGGAGAGACGCTATCGGAGTCGGTGCAGCCAGCTGGTTTCTCCACGCATCGCGCCGACAGAAACAAACATCTTTCTGGTAAGAAGAGGGGCGGGGGCGTATGCCTTATGGCTAACGAGACGTGGTGTGGTCACAAAAGCATACAGGAACTCAAGTCCTTCTGTTCACCTGATTTAGAATTCCTCACAATCAAATGTCGACCGCATTATCTACCAAGGGAATTCTCTTCGATTATAATCACAGCCGCATATATTCCCCCCCAAGCAGACACATCGATGGCTCTGAACAAACTTTATTTGACTCTTTGCAAACTGGAATCCATACATCCTGAGGCTGCATTCATTGTAGCTGGGGATTTTAACAAGGCTAATCTGAAAACAAGACTCCCTAAATTGTATCAGCATATCGATTGCGCAACCAGGGCTGGCAAAACCTTGGATCACTGCTATTCTAACTTCCGCGACGCATATAAGGCCCTGCCCCGCCCTCCTTTCGGAAAAGCTGAACACGACTCCATTTTGTTGATCCCTGCCTACAGACATAAACTAAAACAAGAAGCTCACACGCTGAGGTCTGTTCAACGCTGGTCCGACCAATCTGATTCCACACTCCAAGACTGCTTCCATCACGTGGACTGGGATATGTTTCGTATTGCGTCAGACAACAACATTGACGAATACGCTGATTCGGTGTGCGAGTTCATTAGAACATGCGTTGAAGATATTGTTCCCATAGCAACGATTAAAACATTCCCAAACCAGAAACCGTGGATTGATGACAGCATTTGCGTGAAACTGAAAGCGCAAACCACTGCTGTTAATCAGGGCAAGGTGACCGGAAACATGACCGAATACAAACAGTGCAGCTATTCCCTCCGCAAGGCAATCAAACAAGCTAAGCGTCAGTATAGAGACAAAGTAGAATCTCAATTCAACGGCTCAGACACAAGAGGTATGTGGCAGGGTCTACAGTCAATCACGGATTACAAAAAGAAAACCAGCCCCGTCACGGACCAGGATGTCTTGCTCCCAGGCAGACTAAATCACTTTTTTTCCCGCTTTGAGGACAATACAGTGCCACTGACACGGCCTGCAACCAAAACATGCAGCCTCTCCTTCACTGCAGCCGAGGTGAGTAAAACATTTAAACGTGTTAACCCTCGCAAGGCTGCAGGCCCAGACAGCATCCCCAGCCGCGCCCTCAGAGCATGCGCAGACCAGCTGGCTGGTGTGTTTACGGACATATTCAATCAATCCCTATCCCAGTCTGCTGTTCCCACATGCTTCAAGAGGGCCACCACTGTTCCTGTTCCCAAGAAAGCTAAGGTAACTGAGCTAAACGACTACCGCCACGTAGCACTCACTTCCGTCATCATGAAGTGCTTTGAGAGACTAGTCATGGACCATATCACCTCCACCCTACCTGACACCCTAGACCCACTCCAATTTGCTTACCGCCCCAATAGGTCCACAGACGACGCAATCGCAACCACACTGCATACTGCCCTAACCCATCTGGACAAGAGGAATACCTATGTGAGAATGCTGTTCATCGACTACAGCTCAGCATTTAACACCATAGTACCCTCCAAACTCGTCATCAAGCTCGAGACCCTGAGTCTCGACCCCGTCCTGTTCCTGTTCCCAAGAAAGCTAAGGTTACTGAGCTAAACGACTTCCGTCATCATGAAGTGCTTTGAGAGACTAGTCAAGGACCATATCACCTCCACCCTACCTGACACCCTAGACCCACTCCAATTTGCTTACCGCCCAAATAGGTCCACAGACGATGCAATCTCAACCACACTGCACACTGCCCTAACCCATCTGGACAAGAGGAATACCCATGTGAGAATGCTGTTCATCGACTACAGCTCGGCATTTAACTTCTTCGAGATAGGGGGCGCTCTTTTAATTTTTGGATAAAAAACGTTCCCGTTTTAAACAAGATATTTTGTCACGAAAAGATGCTAGACTATGCATGTAATTGACAGCTTTGGAAAGAAAAAACTCTGACGTTTCCAGAACTGCAAAGATATTATATGTGAGTGCCCCAGAACTAATGCTACAGGCGAAACCAAGATGAAGTTTCATACAGGAAATGCCCCAGATTCTGAAGGCGCTGTGTTCCAATGTCTCCTTATATGGCTGTGAATGCGCCAGGAATGAGCCTGCCCTTTCTGTCGTTTCTCCAAGGTGTCTGCAGCATTGTGACGTATTTGTAGGCCTAACATTGGAAGATTGACCATAAGAGACTACATTTACCAGGTGTTCGCCCGGTGTCCTGTGTCGAAATTATTGCGTAATCTCTAGGTCCATGCGCGTTCCATTTCTTCAGAAGAGAAAGTCAACTGCCACGAAGGATTTATCATCGATAGATATGTGAAAAACACCTTGAGGATTGATTCTAAACATCGTTTGCCATGTTTCTGTCGATATTATGGAGTTAATTTGGAAAAAAGTGTTTTTTTTCTTACCCAAACGTGATGAAGAAAACGGAGCGATTTGTCAACACAAATAATCTTTTTGTAAAAACTGAACATTGCTATCTAACAGAGTCTCCTCCTTGAAAACATCTGAAGTTCTTCAAAGGTAAATGATTTTATTTGAATGCCTTTCTGGTTTTTGTGAAAATGTTGCATGCTGAATGCCAGGGATAATCCTATGCTAGGCTATCAATACTGTTACACAAATGCTTGTTTAGCTATGGTTCAAAAGCATATTTTGAAAATCTGAGATGACAGTGTTGTTAACAAAAGGCTAAGCTTGAAAGCAAATAGATTTATTTCATTTCATTTGCGATTTTCATGAATAGTTAACGTTGCGTTATGCGAATGAGCTTGCGGATAGATTTACACAATCCTGGATGCAGGTTTTTTTCGTAGCTAAACGTGACGCAGAAAACGGAGCGATTTGTCCTAAACAAATAATCTTTCAGGAAAAACTGAACATTTGCTATCTAACTGAGAGTCTCCTCATTGAAAACATCTGAAGTTCTTCAAAGGTAAATTATTTTATTTGAATGCTTTTCTGGTTTTTGTGAAAATGTTGCCTGCTGAATGCTAATGCTAAATGCTACGCTAAATGCTACGCTAGCTATCAATACTGTTACACAAATGCTTGTTTTGCTATGGTTGAGAAGCATATTTTGAAAATCTGAGATGACAGTGTTGTTAACAAAAGGCTAAGCTTGAGAGCTTGCATATTGATTTCATTTCATTTGCGATTTTCATGAATAGTTAACGTTGCGTTATGGTAATGGGCTTGAGGCTGTAGTCACGATCCCGGATCCGGATCGTGACTACAGCAAGAAGTTAACACCATAGTACCCTCCAAGCTCGTCATCAAGCACGAGACCCTGGGTCTCGACCCCGCCCTGTGCAACTGGGTACTGGACTTCCTGACGGGCCGCCCCCAGGTGGTGAGGGTAAGCAACAACATCTCCACCCCGCTGATCCTCAACACTGGGGCCCCACAAGGGTGCGTTCTGAGCCCTCTCCTGTACTCCCTGTTCACCCACGACTGCGTGGCCACGCACGCCTCCAACTCAATCATCAAGTTTGCGGACGACACAACAGTGGTAGGCTTGATTACCAACAACGACGAGACGGCCTACAGGGAGGAGGTGAGGGCCCTCGGAGTGTGGTGTCAGGAAAATAACCTCACACTCAACGTCAACGAAACTAAGGAGATGATTGTAGACTTCAGGAAACAGCAGAAGGAACACCCCCCTATCCACATTGATGGGACAGTAGTGGAGAGGGTAGCAAGTTTTAAGTTCCTCGGCATACACATCACAGACAAACTGAATTGGTCCGCCCACACAGACAGCATCGTGAAGAAGGCGCAGCAGCGCCTCGTCAACCTCAGGAGGCTGAAGAAATTCGGCTTGTCACCAAAAGCACTCACAAACTTCTACAGATGCACAATCGAGAGCATCCTGTCGGGCTGTATCACCGCCTGGTACGGCAACTGCTCCGCCCACAACCGTAAGGCTCTCCAGAGGGTAGTGAGGTCTGCCCAACGCATCACCGGGGGCAAACTACCTGCCCTCCAGGACACCTACACCACCCGATGTTACAGGAAGGCCATAAAGATCATCAAGGACAACAACCACCCGAGCCACTGCCTGTTCACCCCGCTATCATCCAGAAGGCGAGGTCAGTACAGGTGCATCAAAGCTGGGACCGAGAGACTGAAAAACAGCTTCTATCTCAAGGCCATCAGACTGTTAAACAGCCACCACTAACATTGAGTGGCTGCTGCCAACACACTGACTCAACTCCAGTCACTTTAATAATGGGAATTGATGGGAAATTATGTAAAATATATCACTAGCCACTTTAAACAATGCCACCTAATATAATGTTTACATACCCTACATTATTCATCTCATATGTATACGTATATACTGTACTCTATATCATCTACTGCATCATTATGTAATACATGTATCACTAGCCACTTTAACTATGCCACTTTGTTTACATGTTCATCTCATATGTATATACTGTACTCGATACCATCTACTGTATCTTGCCTATGCCGCTCTGTACCATCACTCATTCATATATCTTTATGTACATATTCTTTATGCCCTTACACTTGTGTGTATAAGACAGTAGTTTTGGAATTGTTAGTTAGATTACTTGTTGGTTATTACTGCATTGTCGGAACTAGAAGCACAAGCATTTCGCTACACTCGCATTAACATCTGCTAACCATGTGCATGCGACAAATAAAAAATTCAATTTGATTTGATGTAGTAAAAAATATATATATTTTAGATACTTCAAAGTAGCCACCCTTTGCCTTGATGACAGCTTGGCATTCTCTCAACCAGCTTCATGAGGAATGCTTTTCCAACCGTCTTGAAGGAGTTCCCACATATGCTAAGCACTTGTTGGCTGCTTTTCCTTCTCTCTGCCATTCGACTCATCCCAAACCATCTCAATTGGACTCTGTGAAGCATTTATTTGGGCTGCAGTTTCTGAGGCTGGTAACTCTGATGAACTTATCCTCTGCAGCAGAGTTAACTCTGGGTCTTCCTTTCCTGTGGCGGTCCTCATGAGAGCCAGTTTCATCACAGCACTTGAGGGTTTTTGTGACTACACTTGAAGAAACTTTCAGCATTCTTGAAGTTTTCCGGATTGGTTGACCTTCAAGTCTCAAATTAATGATGGGCTGTCATTTCCCTTTGCTAATTTGTGCTGTTCTTGCCATAATATGGATTTTAACGAATAGGGCTATCTTCTGTACACCACCCCTACAGCACCTTGCCACAAAACAACTGATTGGCTCTAACGCATTAGGAAGGAAAGAAATTCCACACATTTAACTTAACAAAGCACACCTGTTAATTGAAATGCATTCCCGGTGACTACCCTCATGATGCTGGGTGAAAGAATGCCAAGAGTGTACAAAGCTGTCATCAAGGCAAAGGGTGGCTACTTTGAAGAATCTCAAATATAAAATATATTTTGACTTTTTTGTTACTACATGATTCCATATGTGTTATGTCATTGTTTTGATGTCTTCACTATTATTCTACAATGTAGAAAATAGTACAATAAATAAAAATACTTGAATGAGGTGGTGTTATTTATATATATAAATAAAGGGATGTGGACACCCCTTTCAGTCACACCGGTTGCTGATAGGTATAGAAAAATCGGGCACACAGCCATGCAATCTCCAAAGACAAACACCGGCAGTAAAATGGCTTTACTGAAGAGCTCAGTGACTTTCAACTTGGCACTGTCATAGGATGCCACCTTTCCAACAAGTCAGTTTGTCAAATTTCTGCCCTGATAAAGCCTTCCCAGAAGAGTGGAGGCTGTTATAGCAGCAAAGGGGGGGACCAACTCCATATTAATGCCCAAATAAATGCTTCACAGCCGGTCTTATTCTGGAAGTGCCGTGTTCGGCAGCTCAACCCGGCTATTTCCCTTGACAGCCACATTATTAGGCTAATTTGTACGTGTCGTCGGAGCGGTCGACTTCCTGGAGTGTGCTACATAATAATCAAGAAGGATCTCTCCCCTGAGAGGATGGAGGGGAGAGAGAGGGGGACAGTGGGGTATTTAAATCTCTTCTTTTACTGTGTGGTATCGAACACATTCAATGAGAAACCTTAGCTAAAATGTATGTTTCAGATAATCTAGGGAAATGTACATACATTTTCCCTTTTCATAGGGCTAACACACTTCACAACCACTCCACAACCACTAACATTCAAGACCTTTGAAGGCTTGTTTCAGTATCATGGTGGAGTCCTTTTTAAAAAGTCAAGTAGGCAAATGAGGCCTGCAGCTTCAGAATGGCACAGTTAATCACACACACACCAACACCATGAGTTACTGGTGTGGTGAATCTCATCTGCAGAGATACGAAGTCCATGACAGACTGTGATGCATCCCTAAAAGGTTGACTATCATTATGAGGAGAAAGAAAAGAAACGCACCAAGGGCAATGAAACAATTAACTTTTGGAAAGTGTTTGGAGCTAGACCTTGGAGTCTTCTCTATTAAAGAGCTTTTTAAACATGCCACCCTCCTCCTGAGTCACTAACCATCCCATTCCGAAAAGGGATAGAAAAGCAAGAAAAAACAGATGAAGAAAGTAGCCATGTGGACAAAGGAAGAAAGAGAGGGCATATTCTACAGAGATGCAGAGGAAGCACAAGTGAGGGTAAGCCCAGGGGAAAGTAAAGACCATTGTGGGGACAGACAATATTTTCATCCAGTGCAAGTAGGAGCCTTTGGGCCAGTCCTCGCCTGGGTAATTTGTCGAGAAAAATGCTGCTGGCCAAGGGAGAAGTGGGTAATGAGGTACAAGCACAACACAGACTGGACTAGAGAAGAGGGCTGGGATTTAGAACAGAGCTGGTGACATGAGAGGTAGATTGTGTCCCACCACCCGTCCCACCACCCGCCCCTCTATTTACGCTTCTGCTACTCTCTGTTCATCATATATGCATAGTCACTTTAACGATACCTACATGTACATACTACCTCCATAAGCCTGACTAACAGGTGTCTGTATGTAGCCTTGCTACTCTTTTTTCAAATGTATTTTTACTGTTGTTTTATTTCTTTACTTACCCACACACCTTTGTTTTTCCCGCACTATTGGTTAGAGCCTGTAAGTAAGCATTTCACTGTAAGGTCTACCTACACCTGTTGTATTCGGCACACGTGACAAATAAACTTTGATTTGATTTGAGATGCGCTATGATGCTAGCTAACCCACTTTGTTACTGTAAGATGTCCTAGACTTTCTACCCATCATTAACTAGCCCTCTGACAGATAGTCCATTAAGACAAAACACTGTGCAGCAACTAACAATCTGTTAGTTTAAAGGGTTGATTTCAGCCCTCCTATAGAGAAAACTAATGATAGAGTATGACTAAAAAAACAAACATTTGAGGGGGGTTGGCAGATGCAAGGAGGAAGCTAACAGAATATGCATTCGGCGAAACTTCGAAGAGTGGATTTATGTCCAGCATGAAAAAAAGCACCAAAAAAGAAAACATAACCTGCCTCCTTTTGATAATCTCAAACGTTTGAGTCTCACACCAGGCCCATCAGATGAGTAGAAGGGAATATTCCTTCAAAGTGACTGCTGAATCAAAGCACTTACACGTGGATCCCAACAAAGACCCACACACACAAAAAAATTGCCTCTCGGACACAATGAGGAGGCATGTGAGGACTGAGGAGAGGCTCTGAAAGGGAGAGGGATGCTATGTCAAGTTATATAGAGGGGAGACCGGAACTGCCCTGGCTATAAAGAACAGAGACTTCCCTGTTCCACAGCCTCATGCTGGGTTTCTGTATAGCACTTTGTGACATCTGCTGATGTAAAAAGGGATTTATAAATACATTTGATTGATTGATTGATTGGCTTCAGAGATTAAGCAATAAGGACTGAGGAGGTGTGGTATATGGCCAATATTCCACAGCTAAGGGCTGTTCTTATGTACGATGCAAAACGGAGTGCCTGGATATAATGGCCATATACAACAACACCAGAGGTGCCTTATTGCTTATATAAAATGGTTACCAACATAATTAAAGTAGCAAAAATAAATATTTTGTCATACCCGTGGTATATGGTCTGATATACCACGGCAGTCAGCCAATCAGCATTCAGGGCTTGAAAAGAATGGATGTTTCCTTTGAATCAACAGTTCTAAATAAAAACATGTTCATTGTGTCCCGACTACTGTGTCTCAGGGCTGTGATGTAGTGATGTGGTGTAGTGACTCATCTTTACCTTTACTTAACATAATAATCATGGGTCTCCAACACAGGCAGGAACCTTCCTCTCACATACAGCACACAATATACTGTAGCAGAGAGAGGACTTGTGACGTACCCAGGTTGTACCAGACGTCCATCTCTCCGCTGAGTGTGCGGACCTCGATGATGCTCTGACCCAGGAAGTCATCTGACTCTCTCTTCAGACGCTGTTTCACCCGGGACTTGATGTCATCGTCCTCGTCCCACACACGCACCTTGATACGATCTGACGAGTTATGACACTCGCTGGGGGGAAAAAAATTGTAAGATCGTGTAAATGTGAAGATTTGATACCATGAAAATATATGCATGGTAATTACATTGCTTTTATGTACACATTGCAGTTCCTTCTTCCATAATTCAACTGAACTTGGTTTGGCCTAATGCCATTTAAGGCAAACGAGGATAGAGTTAATTACCCATGTGTGCCACTACCCTGAATAAATGAGTGTCTGACAATGTCAGAAGGCTCCAGACAGCGTGTGACAATTAGGACGTGGGTTCTTAAGACCACACACGCATTTGGGTGAGGAAACCTAGACAGCCTGAGGCTTACTCATGCCATGGCCTGCTTACACATAGAAACCCACTTTACAACGCACAGGGACCCACTTTACAACGCACAGGGACCCACTTTACAACGCACAGGGACCCACTTTACAACGCACAGGGACCCACTTTACAACGCACAGGGACCCACTTAACAACGCACAGGGACCCACTTAACAACGCACAGGGACCCACTTTACAACGCACAGGGACCCACTTTACTACGCACAGGGACCCACTTTACTACGCACAGGGACCCACTTTACTACGCACAGGGACCCACTTTACTACGCACAGGGACCCACTTTACTACCCACAGGGACCCACTTTACAACGCACAGGGACCCACTTTACAACGCACAGGGACCCACTTTACAACGCACAGGGACCCACTTTACAACGCACAGGGACCCACTTTACAACGCACAGGGACCCACTTTACTACCCACAGGGACCCACTTTACTACCCACAGGGACCCACTTTACAACGCACAGGGACCCACTTTACTACCCACAGGGACCCACTTTACAACGCACAGGGACCCACTTTACTACCCACAGGGACCCACAGTTTTACAAGTGAATACTACAGACTACACACAAGATCCCAGACATTAACAGGGCCAGGTTAAATAGACTCACAAGTGGAAGTTCTCCTCCCAGACAGGGTTGAGGTTACCGTAGATGGTCTTGGTCCTCTTCTTGGTCTTGCCCACCTGGACCGTGACATAGGGGTCGCTGGAACCTGTCTTATCTTTGGCCTGCAGTCCCTGGGCACACAGCACTGCAGACAGGCAGATGACGTGGGACAGGAGGCAGGTTGATATCAATAGAGAGACATAGACAAAGTCAGATTGGAAGAGAAAGATACTATTTACAGTAGAACAGAACAGTTTGTGGAACATGTCTGTGCACCTGTGATGGTGATCTTGGCCGACCACTTGGAGGTTCCGTCCAGTACACTCTGTTTGATGGTCTTCATCTGCTGAGCGTGGATCGCCTTGCTGACGACAAACACATCCCGGATCACGTCAAAGATCTCCGGCTTGTTCCTCTCCCTGATCTTCATGCGGTCCTTCATGGCCATGATGATGTTCTGGGTACGATCCTCAGCCCCATGCTTTGAACTCTTCTCCGCAGCACCTAGAAAATCAGAAACCACACACTTAAAGTAAATGGACTGTCTTTTTGGCACCGTGTGTGAATATTGTAATGTAAATTGGCAAATCTGTTTATATGTATCCAGTTGTTTAAAGCTATTTATTTTCCGGTCCAAAATCAGGTGGATGTATAATTACGTCTTCACTGAAACATCAATCATAACCAATGATGGTACACCATAATTACACAGTACTTTACATATCACTGACAGCTGTATTCTGGGATGGAGATGAAGCAAAAGTAATTTAACAGGAAAGTTTGAGCCAGAAACTCTGTAGACAAATTCTGGAAAAAAGTGTCAACCTTGTCAATCAGAAGAAAAATTGTAAAGTACAAACCCATTACAAATGGACATTTACGTTTCATACACTGTCAATTATGTGATTGCCTGCATTAGGCAACTAATGTCAGTCATCGCGAAAGGACCTTAAACAAACCTCCTCTTAGTCCAACTTCCACTGTGCTGTACTTACGCTGCAGGCAGTCAGCATTCAGTAGCTCCTGGCACTTCTCGTGACACTTGACCCCGCACTCGGAGCACCTCATGCCCTGGCGGGCGATGCCCCACAGCAGCCCCTCACACTCATAGCAGTAGGTGGGTGTCGTGGCCGTCCACACCTCAAAGTTATGGGGCGTGGTGCAGGAGATGGGGTAAATCAGAGCCTGTAAGGTCTTCTTATAAACGTGGTTCTTCTACAGAGGGGAGAGGAGAGAGCAGAGAGTGAGGATACTGAGATATGACATTGGTGAGTTTTGAAAAGAGTCTTGATTATCTCAGTAGAGTAATATGTATCCCATGATGTACTCACCAGCTCCTCGTCTTTGACGGAGGAGCGTGCGGCCATGGAAGAGGTGATTCCAGCCTTCCTGGCCTGGACCAGTGACTTGGATGACAGGGGAAAATAGTGTTAGTTGCCATGGTAACACACCAACAACCCTTCAACTAACCCCAAACGGTTGGTGTAGTATTGTAAGTGTTCGAATACATTTTAAATGAGTTGTTAGGCCCTTTACCCAGGGAGTGTACTACCCAGGTGAGTAATCCAAGGCCCATAGAGCTTTAACACCCCAACCAAACCAAAGCGGATGAAGGAAAAAACTCATGTAAGGATTGTTACAACACAGGTCATATAAGAGGTGACAACATGGGCAGAACTGAACCATCACTGACTGACCAGTCGAAGAAACAGACACTTAACCCAGGTGCGTGTGTTACCAATGGTGACTTGGGTTAAAACCCTGGTAGTGATGGTATGTTCATGGTTCAGCATGTAAGGGTGGAGAATAAAACCCCCACAGAAAAAAAATCAATCATATGAATGAAGGGGAGAGGTAGAATAAGAGGAAGGGAATATTGTTTTAAGTTATTATATCAAGTAGGAACACCACAGTGCAGTTGCACGGTGACATATGGTTACTTATTTGCACCATAAAACCCTTGTTGCACATTAGTACACATTTTTTGCAGGACAGCTGCATACTGTACAATTTCTTTGCACAAGCAGTGCAATTTGTCCTACTTGATATACAGTTTTGCCTTTACATTTCTGACTACACATGGGAGGGGCAATTGGGTTATTTCCACTTACCATAGCCTGATCAAGGAAAATGATTGCATTCAAGCAAGTTGATAATTAAAGGTTTAAGAGAGGGGGAGAGAGAGATTATAAGACTGGTTTCACATGTGCCTCATTGGGTGATATCTTGGTGATTCCTCATGCGATCACTTTTTTTTTTTAACAGATCGACTTAAGCAAACACTGAAATTATAAATGTAATCCTTAATTATCAAGATGCTTCTCTTGTGCTGGTATTACAGGATAGAAAAACATGTACTGACAGATAGAACAGCACTGAGATTTTAAGCAGTGACAATGATGGGAGGCAACACTTACCACATCGCTGACCAGGGGTATAGGCTTCCTCTTACGAAGGTCTGGCATGCTGTCAATCCCAAACAAACCACTTCCACCGCTGTGGACATGGAACAGAATGATATGCTGGTCCTCATACAGAAACAGATGCATGACTTTTTTCCAACACATTAAAAAAGCATGGCAAATCTAAATCAACAGAAATTATTTGGGTGTCATCATATACCCTGGCTTGATCCAAGCTTGTCTGGAGTTGGGTTCATCATCTTGTCCCTGCAAGATTTAAAACACATTAGGTTTTCAGATTCAGCTATTAGACCACAGCAAAAGACTTAATCTTATAGGTTAAAAAAGGTACACAGTGGATAGAGAATGGAATGGAGAATGGAAAGACACACAGATGGTTGAGTTTCACCTCTTCGATGGTACATGCAGAACAGAACACATTCAGAACATCATTTTACACATTTGATCCATACATGGCATCTAATGATTGTTGGCAAACTGAAAAGCCGAAAATAGAAGAAAAATATATAAATCAATAGCAAAAGGGAGGTACTTGCAAAATGAGCGCGGGAAAGAGATGAACACATTAAAATGACCAGTTTTCTGTTCGATATGACTAACAATGTACAGATGCAAATAAAACAAGGAACAACTTGTTTTGTTGCGCAGATGTTCAAAGTACAACTGGGAGAACTTTTGGGGGGGGGGGTACTTCAGAGAACCTTTTTGGAGTTGTGCAATAACATGGGAAAAAAACGACAGACGTATTTCATCTCTCTTCCTCTGAGGTAAAGTGTTTCATCAGCTCCTGAGCACCTCCTCCTCTCAGATGTATGTGGCTAGAGTTGGGTAGCTGGGCTCTCTAGGGTTCCTCTCCCTCTGCCTCTCCTAGTACTAGGAGGTTCTGACAGCGTTTGAAACAATTCTGAGCTGGTGCTCAGAATATGGCATCTACAAAACAACTTCACAACAGTGTTTCTACTGATCTGATGCTGCCAAGAACATACTTATTTTACCTTATTCAGATTTTGAATTACAGAAATAATAGGATATTTTATTTCAATCAAAACATAATCGTAAAGCCATTTGAAAATGCATTC
The DNA here is from genome assembly GCF_045791955.1 of Oncorhynchus clarkii lewisi. Lineage (NCBI taxonomy): Eukaryota > Metazoa > Chordata > Actinopteri > Salmoniformes > Salmonidae > Oncorhynchus > Oncorhynchus clarkii. The sequence goes on along the minus strand of NC_092175.1, from coordinate 26,181,653 downwards.
ATTAGGAGCAAACCTCAACAATAAATTACAAGCTGTTAAACACCTCTGCTAAAGGTATGCCAAAAGGAAAACATGGGGACCGTGCATAGGACATGAAAACACCCAACGGCAAATGTCACATCAAAACTCAAAGTATATCTGTGTGAATGAAAACAACAAAACATAACTAAAAAGGGAGCTCATTTAAAAAGCATGACGAGTAACCTGGTCATCTTCCCTGCTGCCGTCTGGAAGGAAGAAAAATCCACGAAAAAAGAAAACATTAGGGTTCATGGATATAAATAGCTAAGAGAAGAACATTAAATAACCAGATCAACTACACTAGCAATCAATAGTGGCACGTTTTAACCCAAGGTGGCAGGATCAATCATAATCGTGTAATGCTACATTCATTAGTATAAATCATGGGCTAATGCAGTCAGAGAAAATCTGTCAAAGTTTAGGTCCATAAGGAATACGAGTGTTAGATTACTTATTTTTTGCTGGGCTTGCAAATACCGTAGTGCACAGCTACCTGGATTGAGCTCCTCCTCAGAGAAAGTGGACTGGGATCCTTGGGAAGATTTGGAGAGTTTGCGTCTCTGTCTCTTTTCTTTTAGGATGCGCTGCAGATTAGCAAGGCGTTCCTTAGGGCTGACAACATCCTGTTCACTAAACTCATCCTGATCAGCTCCATCATGGTCCTCTCCTATTGGACTTAACCCTATCCCCCTTGGGCTGAGGTTAGACTCTCCTGGGCTATGCCCAGCCCCTCCAGGAGGACTGTGGTCTGGTGTCAGCTCTGGGTTGGACAGTTCTCCATCAGTCTGATACGCTTCTCGGCTCTCTAAATGCTCCATGGAGTGATATTCAGTAGGGGTGCAGGGGGAGTGAGTACTTTCCTTTGTGGATGCTGCTTGTAGGGAGCACAGCAGGTTCTCTTGGGCTGGGCTGCAGTCCACATACATTGAGGCCTCACTGTATTCTTCCAGTGGAGACCCAGAATGGACGTGATCAGTTGGCAGAGTGATCTCTCCCTCATGAGGTTCAGGGGAGCAGGGTCTGACAGGAGAGGGAGCTGCTTCAGACTCACTGTCATCTCTACCATGCTCCAGGCTGGACCCCTCCAGCTTCCTCAGAGCCCCTTTCAGAGCTGACCTGAAATTGAGCACAGCCTTCTCAATGCTCTTCACATCAAATCCCACATTGAGGGGCTGGGTGTTCTCAGGCTCAGGGCTAGGCAGGTCCCCCGACTCCCACTCTCCTGCATCATCTCCTGGGACAGACTGTTCAGTCCACTCCATGTCAAGGCTCCTAGCAGATCCCATGTCCAGGGCATCAAATGAGGATGGACGGTGGTCACAGGAAGAGTGCGGCTCCAGGTAGCCATCATCACAGTCTGTGAGCAGCACAGTAGAGTGACTTATGCTCCTGGACGGCCCACAGCTCCCCACATCATCAGCGTAGGCGTCTACAGTGTGGTAGCCGGAGCTCCGGGAGTATGGGCAGTTGGCTGAACAGTCACACTCCAAGTGTCCATTGCTGCCCTGCTGTCTGGGGGGCCGCCAGTCCACTACACTGGACGAGGTGGAGGGGGAGTTTTTGTGGCAGCTGAACAGCAGGGACAGGTGCTCTGAGCTGCTGTGGGAGGACTGGCCTGGGGTGCTGCTGGTCTCTCCCGTGGTGTACCTGGCCCAGCCACCGGGCCCTCCACAGTGGTCCTCCACCTCCTCTCCACTGTTCAGACAGGAGCAGACGTCCTCTTCGCTCCATCCGTTCTCCCCACTCCACCCCCCATCACCACTCACACTATGCTGCATGTCCGCCGATGCCCAACCACTCTGCCACACCCCGACCTTACCAGAGCGGTACCTGGTGTCCCGGTCCAGAGTGTTGGAGCTTTGGCCAGAGGACAGGGAGCTGGTGCTGGGGCAATCATGGGCATACCCCCTCTCCAGGTTGGAGAGGCTGGACCCTGAACAGGGCACATCTGAGCTATGGTCTGAGTTCTCCTGGTCGGGTAGTTCAGGTTGGAAAGGAGGTAACCTTTCTCTCCATCTCTTAGGTGACCCCTGGGGTGGCATCATCATCACTGGGTCTATGTCCCAAGACTTGTGCCGGCGCTCCAGTAAAGGACTGGTGTCCCTCCTGTGGAAAGCTGTGACAGCATTTTGCCTGCCAAGGCTGCCGCGTCTGACGCTGAGCCTCTGAGGTGTCTGGGGATAGAGCTGGGTCTGGGGTCCTGGTGCTGAGGCTCCATAGGAGCAGAGCTCCCCTATCTCATTCAGCACTGCATCCACACAGCAGGAGACCTCATCCACAGAGCCCCTCACAGAGGTCAGGTAATGCCGCAGGTCTGATATTTCCTCCTGGATCTTGTTGATCCCTCGCAGTTCTTTCAATATGTGCTCGACGATGTCACTGGTGCCTTTTTCTCCCTCCTCATCTTTCTCCTCTTCTTCTTCTTTGCCTTCACTAGAAGGCCTGTGTGTGTCCTCCACAACCCCAATCCCATCCTGACATTCAGAGCTGCTGTTCTCTCCAGAGGGAGAGGTGGGGAGACTAGTGGTGGGGCCGTTAGTGCGTACAGTACAGGGGGCGTTGATGAAGCCCTCCCTGTTCAGCTCCATCTCCCCAGCCACAGGTGGGTTTAGTGTCACTGTGTGACTGCGACAGTTGTGCAGGCAGGAGTGGAGTCCAGGGAATTCCCCACTGGAGGAGTTTCTCTGCAGGCCACAGATGAACATGTCCTGCTGCATCTCCACAGGGATGTGCTGGTCCTGGGGCTGGTGGATGGAGGGTTCCACAGGACCCTCCGATCCCTGCAGGTACTTCTGGAGCTTCCTCTGCACGCTGAGACTCACCTTGGGGCTCTGAGTCCTCTCCCGCCCTCCCGGCTCCCTCCTCTTGGACCACTTGTGTGGACTCTGAGGTGGCTCTGTCCCTTTTGGTTCATCTCCTCCACTGACACCCCTCTCGTGACCCCTAGAGAACATCCCTGAGGACTGTATGGGGACCTGGCTTCACTGGTCTCTGTCCTCAGAGGCCGACCAGCACCCTGGGGATTGAATCTCTGTGTGACCACACAACATCCTGACGATATAGAAGACACTGATCTGCTTACAGAGCCTTGTTCATGACTGGCGAGACAGAGAAGACAAAGACAAATAATGTGCAAAAAAACATTTTGGGGGGGAAATGCTTGTTTTCTATCATGAACCTTCCCTTATGCATTCTTCTAAGCCATTTCATCCTTTACATTTCAGTCATTGGCATACAGCACACAAACCCCTCAGAGAATCAATACAATTTATACAAATTCGCATAATTCCACATCTTCATTTTGAGAGCTTGCCAGTATTCTAATTTTTCAGTCCAACAGACCAGAAAGCAGAGAGAGAGAAAAACAAGAACATATTCCTGCTGCTATAATGGCTCGTGAGATCATGATGAAAAAACAAAGTAAATAAGTGGCTCTATAGCCAAGATAAGTTTAATTGCAATGGATGACTGATTTGGTTTGCAAACAACCTACATAACCATCTTACTAGCTCATGCCAATGCATTCCTATGTACATTGCAGGCAGAATTCTATAAAAATACACAGACAACACACACAGACACTCAGGCATGGGAGAGTGGGAGTAGACGGCTTTAATCTCTGCAACGCCAGAGAGATAGACTATGGAGGCAAAGCAGAGTGTGGAATTGTGATTAAAAAAACACATTGATATTGGGGGTCATTGTGAGTCAGGCCAGTGTTCTGTATATCAGTGGGTTGGCCACTCACCCGCTCTCTTCACTCACAGAGAAGGAAGGATCAGGGAAATGATCGGACCATACAGCTGGCCTAAACTCTATAATTAGGACGTGATCAGAAGACAGCCTTGTACTTAACTGACGGCTCAATTCTATCCTCCGAGTCAGTGTCATTATTGTGCACACACCAGCTGCAATAGAGGAGGTAGATAACTGTGACCCCCCCCCCCCCTGCTAGACACAGTGTGTGGGCTGGTTGAGTGACACAGGGAAAACTAGGGAATCTGTTGGGTGACATGACCATACTATCGGACTTGAGTGACTAGTACTTCAATATATGCAAGGTATTGTAGAAAGATGCATGTAATTTAAAATCAAGGCATATACCTGTACATGGAAATCCATGATTTTACCTACACTGTAGTGAGACAATAGGTTAGTAAGCACTTATGCAACAGCCAACTAACACTCAAGGATTATTTGCTGGTCTTAACCTATTAATCTGCCTCTTATCCCCACTGATCCTGGGTGTTGGAAGACGGCTCAGGCAGGAGCAGCCCAACCCTATGCACTTGCTATGTAGCATTATGCTGTTAAGCAACAACCCGCTGAGGGGAATCAGTGCTGCACAATTTTCCTCCCTGTGCTGTTGTCTCTGCGTCAGACAGAGTGACAGACAGACTGGTCAGTTTAACCACCATCTTTCTGTGTGCTTCTGTGGCCATTTGCCCAGACCGAGAAGTCTGTTTCAGACAGAGCACAGCGTTAGCTGAACTTTTTCCCCATCAGCTTTTCAGGCAGTTTTCACCAAGTTCTAACTGGACTGGCGTTTCTGATGCATATAACTAGATACAGTGGGGCAAAAAGTATTTAGTCAGCCAACAATTGTGCAAGTTCTCCCACTTAAAAAGATGAGAGAGGCCTATAATTTTCATCATAGGTACACTTCAACTATGACAGACAAAATTAGAAAAAAAATCCAGAAAAATCACATTGTTTTTTATGAATTTATTTGCAAATTATAGTGGAAAACAAGTATTTCGTCACCTACAAACAAGCAAGATTTCTGGCTCTCACAGACCTGTAACTTCTTCTTTAAGAGGCTCCTCTGTCCTCCACTCGTTACCTGTATTAAGGGCACCTGTTTGAACTTGTTATCAGTATAAAAGACACCTGTCCACAACCTCAAACAGTCACACTCCAAACTCCACTATGGCCAAGACCAAAGAGCTGTCAAAGGACACCAGAAACAAAATTGTAGACCTGCACCAGACTGGGAAGACTGAATCTGCAATAGGTAAGCAAGCAGCTTGGTTTGAAGAAATCAACTGTGGGAGCAATTATTAGGAATTGGAAGACAAACAAGACCACTGATAATCTCCCTCGATCTGGGGCTCCACACAAGATCTCAACCCGTGGGGTCAAAATGATCACAAGAACGATGAGCAAAAATCCCAGAACCACACGGGGGGACCTAGTGAATGACCTGCAGAGAGCTGGGACCAAAGTAACAAAGCCTACCATCAGTAACATACTACGCCGCCAGGGACTCAAATCCTGCAGTGCCAGACGTGTCCCCCTGCTTAAGCCAGTACATGTCCAGGCCGGTCTGAAGTTTGCTAGAGAGTATTTGGATGATCCAGAAGAAGATTGCGAGAATGTCATATGGTCAGATGAAACCAAAATATAACTTTTTGGTAAAAACTCAACTCGTCGTGTTTGGAGGACAAAGAATGCTGAGTTGCATCCAAAGAACACCATACCTACTGTGAAGCATGGGGGTGGAAACATCATGCTTTGGGGCTGTTTTTCTGCAAAGGGACCAGGACGACTGATCCGTGTAAAGGAAAGAATGAATGGGGCCATGTATCGTGAGAATTTGAGTGAAAACCTCCTTCCATCAGCAAGGGCAATGAAGATGAAACGTGGCTGGGTCTTTCAGCATGACAATGATCCCAAACACACCGCCCGGGGCTTCGTAAGAAGCATTTCAGGGTCCTGGAGTGGCCTAGCCAGTCTCCAGATCTCAACCCCATAGAAAATCTTTGGAGGGAGTTGAAAGTTTGTGTTGCCCAGCAACAGCCCCAAAACATCACTGCTCTAGAGGAGATCTGCATGGAGGAATGGGCCAAAATACCAGCAACAGTGTGTGAAAACCTTGTGAAGACTTACAGAAAACGTTTGACCTCTGTCATTGCTAACAAAGGGCATATAACAAAGTATTGAGATAAACTTTTGTTTTTGACCAAATACTTATTTTCCAGCATAATTTGCAAATAAATTCATAAAAAATCCTACAATGTGATTTTCTGGATTTTTCCCCCGCATTTTGTCTGTCATAGTTGAAGTGTACCTATGATGAAAATTACAGGCCTCTCTCATCTTTTTAAGTGGGAGATCTTGCACAATTGGTGGCTGACTAAATACTTTTTTGCCCCACTGTACATACCAAACATGAAAATGACCAATAAGAAGGGCAAGTGCAGTCAAAAACATGATTTTTCGGTGTTTTATAGATATTTCCACACTATGAGGTTGGAATAATGCTGTGAAATTGTAAAGATTATGATAATGCCCTTTTAGTCTATGAGCTGTTTGAAAAGACCACCTGAAAACTCTGTCCGTTTTGGTGGGATGGAGCTTTAGGCCTTTCCATGGTAACATTACCATGCAGTAAATTAGTTAGACTGATAAGAGAGTTCCAAACCTCTCTGCCAATAACAGCTAGTTTTCAGTTTTCCCCTCCCCACTCAGACCTTTCCCAGACAATGCTAGCAAAATTCTTGATTGAGAAATTGCTCTTTGCTAAGAAGCAATTTTTGTTTATTGTTGGCCATTTAATTGAAAACAATCACAGTAAGGTAGTGAATCGTTAGCCAGACATGATTTGATATTGAGATAATAATGGTTGCATTGGACCTTTAATACATTCAGTCACTAACAAAGTGATTGACTCTATCAGTCTATTTTATGTTAGTTGAAGAGATCTGTGGTGAGTCGTGACATTTGCGTTACAGCACCCTTGTGGAGCAGCAGCATGTTAAAAGTAATCGACCGTACCAAGGGGAATATATTTACTCGTAATGTAGAGAGGGTCTTGTGTTGAGCGCAGCTAATGTTGATTACTCTACAACAAGAGATGCCAGCCATCATTGGAATTCATTGAAATTCCACGACTGCCTCTGTCTGTTGTTACTCACTCAAATGGATTCAGGGAGACATTGGCTCCACTGTGACTGTGAAACAGCGGATAGATAGAGCATTGGCATTTGTTATGGCAGATGGCCTAAAGTTTGTAATAAACAGTGATGGATGTGGATAGAATTTCTATATCACGTTATGTTTCGAACTTAATAGAAATGTATAGTCAGAGTAGAAACCATCCCAAATGATCAGACAAATTCACCTTGGCTGGGGCAAACAAGGTCAATGTTTCCTTGCCAACCTTGAAAGCAAATGTATTTATTCTATAGCCCTAGTACTATAATAGACATAAAAGTTTCAAATGTAACACATTATAACATAAAAGTACTGCAATAATGACTTTACTCCCATCTGAATTGATAGGGGAGTAATTCTATAGCTGTTAAGACGGAACAACTAAGAAAATGTAAAAGCATGAGAGGTGTTAAAGTCCATCTCCAGCTTGCGCACAGGACTCCCTGGTGGGAAACATTCGTAACCCTCTCCTCCACCAGAAGTTTAACCTCTGTCCAATACCACTCAAGTACTGGAGGTGTGCATTAGCATGATAAGAGCACAGTTGACGGGAAGGCATAATCATGAATAGCACTAAGACAGCTAGCTGCCAGACCAACGGTGCTGTTGTTAGTGATGCACATTTATAAAAGCTGCCCAGGACTGTCAGGAATCACATATCAAGCCAATAATGTTATTAGCAATATAAGTACAGGATAGGTTTAAAAGACTGTTAGGAATCAGATATCCTCATGGTGGACAGTTTGTCTCTGTGAATGGTTTGTCCTCTGACAAATCAACTGTAAATTTCGGTGTTCCTCAAGGTTCCGTTTTAGGACCACTATTGTTTTCACTATATATTTTACCTCTTGGGGATGTCATTCGAAAACATAATGTTAACTTTCACTGCTATGCGGATGACACACAGCTGTACATTTCAATTAAACATGGTGAAGCCCCAAAATTGCCCTTGCTAGAAGAATGTGTTTCAGACATAAGGAAGTGGATGGCTGCAAACTTTCTACTTTTAAACTCGGACAAAACAGAGATGCTTGTTCTAGGTCCCAAGAAACAAAGAGATCTTCTGTTGAATCTGACAATTAATCTTAATGGTTGTACAGTCGTCTCAAATAAAACTGTGAAGGACCTCGGCGTTACTCTGGACCCTGATCTCTCTTTTGAAGAACATATCAAGACCATTTCAAGGACAGCTTTTTTCCATCTACGTAACATTGCAAAAATCAGAAACTTTCTGTCCAAAAATGATGCAGAAAAATTAATCCATGCTTTTGTCACTTCCAGGTTAGACTACTGCAATGCTCTACTTTCCGGCTACCCGGATAAAGCACTAAATAAACTTCAGTTAGTGCTAAATACGGCTGCTAGAATCCTGACTAGAACCAAAAAATTTGATCATATTACTCCAGTGCTAGCCTCTCTACACTGGCTTCCTGTCAAAGCAAGGGCTGATTTCAAGGTTTTACTGCTAACCTACAAAGCATTACATGGGCTTGCTCCTACCTATCTCTCTGATTTGGTCCTGCCGTACATACCTACACGTACGCTACGGTCACAAGACGCAGGCCTCCTAATTGTCCCTAGAATTTTTAAGCAAACAGCTGGAGGCAGGGCTTTCTCCTATAGAGCTCCATTTTTATGGAACGGTCTGCCTACCCATGTCAGAGACGCAAACTCGGTCTCAACCTTTAAGTCTCTACTGAAGACTCATCTCTTCAGTGGGTCATATGATTGAGTGTAGTCTGGCCCAGGAGTGGGAGGGTGAACGGAAAGGCTCTGGAGCAACGAACCGCCCTTGCTGTCTCTGCCTGGCCGGTTCCCCTCTTTCCACTGGGATTCTCTGCCTCTAACCCTATTACAGGGGCTGAGTCACTGGCTTTACTGGGGCTCTCTCATGCCGTCCCTGGAGGGGGTGCGTCACCTGAGTGGGTTGAGTCACTGATGTGGTCATCCTGTCTGGGTTGGCGCCCCCCCCCTTGGGTTGTGCCGTGGCGGAGGTCTTTGTGGGCTATACTCAGCCTTGTCTCAGGATGGTAAGTTGGTGGTTGAAGATATCCCTCTAGTGTTGTGGGGGCTGTGCTTTGGCAAAGTGGGTGGGGTTATATCCTTCCTGTTTGGCCCTGTCCGGGGGTGTCCTCGGATGGGGCCACAGTGTCTCCTGACCCCTCCTGTCTCAGCCTCCAGTATTTATGCTGCAGTAGTTTATGTGTCGGGGGGCTAGGGTCAGTTTGTTATATCTGGAGTACTTCTCCTGTCCTATTCGGTGTCCTGTGTGAATCTAAGTGTGCGTTCTCTAATTCTCTCCTTCTCTCTCTCGGAGGACCTGAGCCCTAGGACCATGCCCCAGGACTACCTGACATGATGACTCCTTGCTGTCCCCAGTCCACCTGGCTGTGCTGCTGCTCCAGTTTCAACTGACCTGAGCCATAGGACCATGCCCCAGGAATACCTGACATGATGACTCCTTGCTGTCCCCAGTCCACCTGACTGTGCTGCTGCTCCAGTTTCAACTATTCTGCCTTATTATAATTCGACCATGCTGGTCATTTATGAACATTTGAACATCTTGACCATGTTTTGTTATAATCTCCACCCGGCACAGCCAGAAGAGGACTGGCCACCCCACATAGCCTGGTTCCTCTCTAGGTTTCTTCCTAGGTTTTGGCCTTTCTAGGGAGTTTTTCCTAGCCACCGTGCTTCTACACCTGCATTGCTTGCTGTTTGGGGTTTTAGGCTGGGTTTCTGTACAGCACTTTGAGATATCAGCTGATGTACGAAGGGCTATATAAATAAATTTGATTTGATTTTGATTTGATTTGACATGGACTTTCCATTTAAATTGCATTTTTTTTAAATAATCCATTAACTATCTTTTTATTTGTACCTTTATTTAACTAGGCAAGTCAGTTAAGAACAAATTCTTCTTTTCAATGACGGCCTAGGAACAGTGGGTTAACTGCCTTGTTCAGAGGCAGAACGACAGATTTGTGCCTTGTCAGCTCGGAGATTTGAACTTGCAACCTTTTGGTTACTAGTCCAATGCTCTAACCACTAGGCTACCTGCTGCCCCAACTATGACAATCTGGAAATAAACAGGGACAAAATGAACAGACATTCCCAGGTAAAATATACATTGTTTATCTAAAATCACTTTCACAGCAGTTCTTAGCTGGGCTCCTGAAGACAACTCCTGGCCCATTTAATGTATGCAGCCAGTAGCCCATATAATCTGAATGGCCAGCGGCTCAGCCTCAGCAGTAAGCTGTCCAGACCATGGAGAGGGGGAGCCGGCTGGTATGTCTGGGTAACTCTGACTGAGTCACTGGAGTGCCCCAGAGCAATGTCTTTTCTCTCTTTCCTTCATGTTCTGTGGCCTAGAAAAAAAGTCTGGCTTGGTTTGCTCGTTTTCAACTGATCAATTGGCCGCTCATTCTATTCCTATTCATGCAACAGGAGCAACGTTGACATTTTCAGAATTATATTGGACTATATCACAATATCAAACCTGGGTTCAAATACTTGTTCAAATATCTACATTACTTTCACATATACTGAACACAAATATAAATGCAACATGTAAAGTGTTGGTCTCATTTTTCATGAGCTGAAATAAAAGATCCCAGAAATCTTCTATAAGCACAAAAAGCGTATTTATCTTATTTCTGTAATTAAAGCCCTTCAGTGGGGAAAACTCATTCTAATTGGCTGGGCCTGGCTCCCCAGTGGGTGGACCTATGACCTCCCAGGCCCACCCATGGCTGCACCCCTGCCCAGTCATGGGAAATCCATAGATTAAGGCCTAATTAATTAATTTAAATTGACTGATTTCCTTCTATGAAGTGTCAATCTACGAAATTGTTGCATGTTGCGTTAATATTTTTTTCAGTATAAATTCGAAGAAAGTACAGATATATTTCATTTGAAAAGACAAGTAGTTTAATTATTTTATGAATTTGGAAAAACACTTGTAAAGTATTTTAAAATATTCAGATACACTCTCATGCATTTAACCCAGTTATTTGAAAATATAATTATCAATAAGTATTTGACAATTCAATTTTAAATAATTATTTGAAAATACTCTCAAATGCAATTTGGTAGACTATTTGGTTTTTACAAATAACCATTCTATACTAAAATAAAAGTACTTGTTTTGGACTGTGTATTTGAAAATACTCAAATACAAAGAAAAAAGTATTTTAAAAACCAGATAATTTAATACACATAAATCCGCACAATATTACTCATTGTTATGGAAACATTTTTCTATTAGCCATACATTTCATGAATAAAAGTCAGAATAGTCGAGAGCAAACATTCTCTTAAGTTTATGTAGCGCAATTTTAAATGCAAACTTTATGCAATAATACCATTTCTAATGATGCATAAAATTCAATAAACCTTACCTCATGAAGGCAGAAAAAGGTAATAGTATACTGTAAGAATCTTTGAAGGCGAGAGAAGTCACTTAGTGGGGACCGTTGACTCCATGTGGAAAACCACTCAATAGAAGACAAGCGCCAAATCTTAAAAGTCATTTTTCCCCCTTTTGTTAAATATCCCCAGGTGCTTATAATTCCATGAGCTACATTCAAAGCACATTGGACTGCTCGTCTTCACCCAGATTGACAGACGCAGGAGAAGTGTTGACTCTCTCATTCCAGATGTACAAACCCAGGAAGGGCAAGCGCAAGGAATCTAGGCTCACATGACAGTTCAGTCCCAGTTAAGTACCCCTCCCTCCCGCTCTTCGTGCATTCCCTCTCTTGTTCCGTCCCCTTTCTCTCTGTACTCTGGCAATGTATTCCAGTACAAAGCTAATCTGAAGCTGTGAAAATGCCAGCTCTGTCTCCCTCTCTCCATATCCCCCCTCTCTCTCCACCTCTATCTGTACCATCCTGCTGTCCTCACTCTCTTTCCATTTGACCCTTATACCGGCCCTATAGCAATCAGAATAATGGATCACAGCACCATGCCAACCCCTTCCTCATAATCTAGAAGAAAAATAAACGCACACCTACTTAGGCGAGGTGCTGGCTAGCGGAGCAGAAAACTTGAAAATAAAAGAGAGCCGCACACTCTAGGAGCTCAGATGCAAAAATGGAATTACCAATGTTTCGACAGCCAAGCTGTCTTCATCAGGGTATAATCATAAACACTGCGGAATGACTCGTCAATATAGTGTCAAAAGACACAGGTAATCATGGCCAAGAGTGGCCTAATATCATTGGTTAATTCTCAAATATTAAAATGGCATACAAAGAACAGCATACAAACAACAAATGGATAGCATACGATAGTAGATTAATTTTAGACTACACAAGCTTACAAACAATTACAATGGCAAAGTAACAAAAATCACAAGAATGGCTTCAGATCAAAGTCTATGTTGAGACCGAAGGGAGCAAGGGTCTTTAAGTTAAAGATCCAGGCAGCCTCTCGTTTTAACAATAAATGATCAAGGTCACCCCCTCTCCTAGGGAGGGTGACATGTTCGATGCCAATATAACTCAGAGACGAAATCGAGTGGCCTGCCTCCAAAAAGTGGGCCGCAATTGGGTAAGCCAAGTTTTTACACCTAATGGTGCTACGATGCTCTGAGATACGTACTTTTAATTTGCGCTTTGTTTTACCCATATCATTTTTACCACAAGGACAAGTTATAAGATAAATAACTGCCTTAGTGGAGCACGTAATAACACCTTTGATTGGGATCAATTTCCCTGTTTGTGGGTGTTTGAAGGATCTACATTTATAAGTGCCATTGCATTGAGCACAGCCATTACACTTGTAATTTCCATCCAGTAGGGGCACAAATAGACGTTGTTCAGGAATATCTTGGGGTGGTAAATCAGAGTGTACCAACTGATCTCTGAGATTTCTGCCCTGCGAGAATACGACCAAGGGAAGGTTCGAAAACACATTACCGAGACTATCATCGGATTTTAGAATGTGCCAATGTTAGTGAACGATTCCCTTAATTTGTTCAGAACGCTTTGAATAGCGGGTAGTTAGAACACAAGAATGCGTCTTTTTGCGAGACTGACCTTGAAAAAGGTAATGTCTCGGTTTGTGTTGAATTTTCTCAATGGCAATAATAATCTGATCATTTTTGTAGCCCCTCTCCTTGAACTTTCTTTGCGTCTCAGCCAACTTTCTTTGCGTCTCAACCCCTTCCTCATAACCAGGCTGTATGGCTTAATTAATGGAATGCATCGCAAGACACCGCACTACTATAACTGTAACCTGTTCATTACGACCAGCACTGGTTTCTAACCGCGGATCAATTGGTTTAATGGAGTGCATGACTACAAACAACATTCTGTGCTACAGCTGAAACCAGTCCTTCTAGTCTTCTACACATTCCTCATACTGTATATGAACCAGACCTGGGTTCAAATACATGTGTATTTTAGTATTTTAAAAAATTATAATAATGTGTATTTGAGTATTTCCAAATACACAGCCCAAAACAAGTACTTTTATTTCAAGACATGCTCCAGAACTTTGGCGACTACAAAATATTTCTTAAACCTCCTGTTGTGGGCAGAATGTGTCAATGTGTAGTTCATACATGCATAATCTATGAACATAATTACTGTGTTACCTCAGTTAGCTACAAAATCCCTAGTTTGAAAGCAACCGTTTTTCTGGAAGCTGTGCTGCGCCATGTTCCCTACATTTCCCTCCATGTGGGCCAGCCCCCTAGCAATTAGAGTTCTAGCCAACGATCTTCAGCCCCTTGCCATTTGAGTGACAGCTAGCAAGATGCACACACTTCAGAGCGAGAGAGTGCACTGACGTGGTGCACATATTTGACATAGTACGCTATTTTCTGGGGGTTGTGAGCACTACTTGCAGAACTACTGCCTAAAAGATATACAGAAGTACAGGAGAATCTAAGTATTTGAATTGTTATTAAATCAAGCAAATTGCATTTGAAAGTACTTATTTCAAATTCCTGGGTTAAATGCATGCATTTCCAAATACATTCTCATATTATATATATACATATATATTCTCACCTATATTCCTGCATCTTTCCCTCACTCTCCCATTTAGTTGTTCAGTCTCTCTCCTAGGCGCAATTCACCACTCCATTAGTGAAGTGGCTACAGAGGGAGAATGAGTCAGAGATGGGAAGTATTTCTGAATTTAAAATACGCATTTCAATAACCTTTTAGTATTTTGTATTTCACTGGTCTGCTCTACAATCCAATGTATTTTGTAAGAAGATACTTTCGAAACCTGAAATTTGTATTATCAAAATACAAAATCATTGTATACACAATTTTTTTTATAGCAGTTCACAATTTTGTGACCAACTTTCACCCTGCATTGGTATCAGAAGTCTGATGGCACTATGGTGAGATAAGAGTGTCTGCTAAATGACCAAAATGTTAAATGTAAAATAAAAACATAATGCATGATGGGTATTATTCTAATGAGCTCTGCCCCCGAAACATGGCCAATAAAAATACCATGTGTGCTTTGCAATTGTTTATTTTTACATTTACAGTGCCTTGCGAAAGTATTCGGCCCCCTTGAACTTTGCGACCTTTTGCCACATTTCAGGCTTCAAACATAAAGATATAAAACTGTATTTTTTTGTGAAGAATCAACAACAAGTGGGACACAATCATGAAGTGGAACGACATTTATTGGATATTTCAAACTTTTTTACCAAATCAAAAACTGAAAAATTGGGTGTGCAAAATTATTCAGCCCCTTTACTTTCAGTGCAGCAAACTCTCTCCAGAAGTTCAGTGAGGATCTCTGAATGATCCAATGTTGACCTAAATGACTAATGATGATAAATACAATCCACCTGTGTGTAATCAAGTCTCCGTATAAATGCACCTGCACTGTGATAGTCTCAGAGGTCCGTTAAAAGCGCAGAGAGCATCATGAAGAACAAGGAACACACCAGGCAGGCCCGAGATACTGTTGTGAAGAAGTTTAAAGCCGGATTTGGATACAAAAAGATTTCCCAAGCTTTAAACATCCCAAAGAGCACTGTGCAAGCGATAATATTGAAATGGAAGGAGTATCAGACCACTACAAATCTACAAAGACCTGGCCCTCCCTCTAAACTTTCAGCTCATACAAGGAGAAGACTGATCAGAGATGCAGCCAAGAGGCCCATGATCACTCTGGATGAACTGCAGAGATCTACAGCTGAGGTGGGAGACTCTGTCCATAGGACAACAATCAGTCGTATATTGCACAAATCTGGCCTTTATGGAAGAGTGGCAAGAAGAAAGCCATTTCTTAAAGATATCCATAACAAGTGTTGTTTAAAGTTTGCCACAAGCCACCTGGGAGACACACCAAACATGTGGAAGAAGGTGCTCTGGTCAGATGAAACCAAAATTGAACTTTTTGGCAACAATGCAAAACGTTATGTTGGGCGTAAAAGCAACACAGCTGAACACACCATCCCCACTGTCAAACATGGTGGTGGCAGCATCATGGTTTGGGCCTGCTTTTCTTCAGCAGGGACAGGGAAGATGGTTAAAATTGATGGGAAGATGGATGGAGCCAAATACAGGACCATTCTGGAAGAAAACCTGATAGAGTCTGCAAAGACCTGAGACTGGGACTGAGATTTGTCTTCCAACAAGACAATGATCCAAAACATAAAGCAAAATCTACAATGGAATGGTTCAAAAATAAACATATCCAGGTGTTAGAATGGCCAAGTCAAAGTCCAGACCTGAATCCAATCGAGAATCTGTGGAAAGAACTGAAAACTGCTGTTCACAAATGCTCTCCATCCAACCTCACTGAGCTTGAGATGTTTTGCAAGGAGGAATGGGAAAAAATGTCAGTCTCTCGATGTGCAAAACTGATAGAGACATACCCCAAGCGACTTACAGCTGTAATCGCAGCAAAAGGTGGCGCTACAAAGTATTAACTTAAGGGGGCTGAATAATTTTGCACGTCCAATTTTTCAGTTTTTGATTTGTTAAAAAAGTTTGAAATATCCAATAAATGTCGTTCCACTTCATGATTGTGTCCCACTTGTTGTTGATTCTTCACAGAAAAATACAGTTTTATATCTTTATGTTTGAAGCCTGAAATGTGGCAAAAGGTCGCAAAATTCAAGGGGGCCGAATACTTTCGCAAGGCACTGTAGGTAATTTAGCAGACAAGGTAGATAAACAACTAGTACTGCACCTCAGTCACTGGCTTCATCAATAAGTGCATCGACGACGTCGTCCCAACAGTGACCATACATACAGGTCCCAACCGGAAACCATGGATTACAGCCAACATCCACACCGAGCTAAAGGAGCTAGACACCAAGCCGGATGCTTATAAGAAATCCCGCTATGACCTCAGACAAACAATCAAACAGGCAAAGCGTAAATATGGGACTAAGATTGAATCATACTACACCGGCTCTGACGCTCGTCTGATGGAAGGCTTGAACAATATTAGACTACAAAGGGAAACCCAGCCGCAAGCTGCCCAGTGACGTGAGCCTAAAAGACGAGCTAAATGCCCGTTATGCTCGTTTTGAGGAAAGCAACACTGAAGCATGCATGAGAGCACCAGCTGTTCCGAACAACTGTATGATCACGCTCTCCGTAGCCGATGTAAGCAAGACCTTTAAACAGGTGAACATTCACAAAGCCGCGGGCGGGCCAGACGGATTAACAGGACGTGTACTCAAAGCATGCACAGACAAACTGGCAAGCGTCTTCACTGACATTTTCCATCTCTCCCTAACCGAGTCTGTAATACCTATATATGTTTCAAACAGACCACCATAGTCCCTGTGACAAAGAAAACTAAGGTAACCTGCCTAAATGATTACCGCCGCATAGCACTCACGTCGGTAGCCATGAAGTGCTTTGAAAGGCTGGTCATGGCTCACATCAAGACCAACATACTGGAAACCCTGGACCCACTCCATTTCGCATACCGCCCCAACAGATGACGTAATATCAATCACGCTACACACTGTCCTTTCCCACCTGGACAAAAGGAACACCTATGTGAGAATGCTGTTCATTGACTAGAGCTCAGCGTTCAAAACCATAATGCCCACAAACCTCATCACTAAGCTAAGGACCCTGGGACTAAACACCTCCCTCTGCAACTGGATCCTGGACGTCCTGACGGGCCACCCCCAGGTGGTAAGGGTAAGCAACAACACATCTGCCACGCTGATCCTCAACACTCAGATCTGAGGTAGCACGAGAAGAGGAGAGGCTGCAATTGAGAGGTCCTTTGTGGTGTATGTGAGAGTGATTCATTTCTGAGTTAACAATCCATCAATGATAATTTTCCACCTCTGAAGCGCAGAGCCACTAGGGTCACATCTAACTCAAAGAACAAGAACAGTGAACCGCTGTTTGATATTCACACTCAACCAGCAAACATACACATAAGTAAACGCATCTTGATGAATACTTGGAATAAGCAATTTAGATTGCCGATTTCGAACTACCAGAGGTGAAACTCAACCAAGCAGATGGGGAAAAATACAAATGGGGAGCAGGATAATAAACGTGTGGTTGTGAATGTGTAGAGTGGGCAAGATGATTAGAAGGTAATGATATGAGAGGAAAGGGGACATAAGATTAACATGGGAAAAAAACCTACCTCCTGAAGCTGATCCCTGACTTTGTTGATGGCCTTCAACCAGTGTATTCTGTATGGAGAGAAGGGAAAGGGAGACTCATTGTCGTGTAAACTGAGATGTGTGGATTGAGAGATAAAGTGAGAGAATCACCAAGAATGTACTTGTACTATTCAGTGGAGGTTCAAAATTCACAACTCTTTCTTTCTCTTATAAATGACTCACCTTTGCAAATGTTTGTTGGATCTTTTCTCTACTGAGTGGTCTAATTTCTTCAACGAGCCATTTAAGCTTTTCCCCACATCCAGGCAGGGTCTGCCCAACTTCTTCCCCAAAACATTGCTGGGGATGTGTCCATTGGTAGGTTGCTGGACATTGATGGAGGGGTGGAAGCCGGTACTGTGATAGGAGTGTAAGGACTCTTCCAGCCCTGAGCCTGGAGCACTCTCCTGGCCTGTCTCACTAATCTGGGAGCTGGTCTGGCTCAGGTTCCCAGAGGACCCAAAGCGACTACTTTCTACCGGACTGGAGTGGTGAGGGAAGAGACTTAATATTAGAATAATCATTGTTGTGATGAAGAAAAACTAGGTTAATTAATTGGATATAGACATTATTCTATAGTTTCTACTGAATTGTACAACATTTTAAAAAGACATCCAACCTCACAGAGAAAATAACTACCTGTTGGCAAATTAGAATGAATACACCAATTGCCTGAAATGAATTTTAATGTACCAGATTATCCCAATAAATGTTTGTCTGTACTGGTTTTCTTGTATTACTATTTCTGGGAGACCATGAGTGATTGAAATCTCTAACTTGATCAAACTGAATGGCAACAGGGAATTCTGTATGTACAACTTGAATTAATCTTACACTAGGAGTTTAAGAGTAAGAAATATTTAGCTTATTGTCAATATCACAACAGGTATAATACACTTCCCAATCAACCACCAACACAGTAGCACAACTGCTTAAAACAAACACGGTTAAAAGGAAAGAGACAGAACACAGTACTCAGTGGGTTGGATTGCGGAGCTGGACCCTGGTTACGCTCCCCAAAATATCAATGCATTATAAAGGGTGTATGCCTCTACTGGCCTTTTAGCACTCAATAGGTCCTTCTTGAACTGGTCATCCAGATGCATTCCAGAGGTGGGATCTGCAGAGAGGGGTGGTTCTACAAGGCTTTCCTTTTCCTTTTGGGAAAGGGATGCTGAAGGATCTACCTCAAGTGTGGAGATGAAAATCTGGGGTTTGGCTAAGTCACCAGGGGGACCTACCGAACTTTGATCGCTTGTCTCCTTGATTGGCTTATCATTAGTTTTAGGGTGAGTGGTAACAACTGGGGGAGCTTGTAGTTTGGGAGGTTTGGCAGCCCCCCAGAAACCTCAGAGGGAGTGGATGGTTCTTGCTTTGCTACACTTATCTTGTCCTCCTGAAACAGGCCTGCAGATATTGTTTTGAATCCTGAGAACACACCACCACCTGCTTCTGCATGAGGAATTATGGGAAGGGCTTGGGGAATTGTTGGTGTAGATCAAAACATGGATCCAAAAGACTTTCCAGCGTCATCAGTTCCTGAAATAAAACCACCAAACAGGGACATGAGGGCTGGCTCTTTAGTCTTAGGCAACTGGTCGGCTGGGGTAATCTTCTGGCCACTTACCACTGGTGGGCCTGATTTAGTCAATTTCCTTACTTTCAGGCTCTCCCACAAAATTACCCTGTGCTTCTCATGTATTACTGCTCCTTTCACAGCCTTTTGTTTTCCAGACGAACTGGACTGATCCTTCGTTGGAGGTAGTTCTGCTTTTGAGGGCTGTTCTGTTTTAGCAGGTTGCCCTGATGCTGTCGGGATATCAGCTTCTTTTGATTGACAGTTGACAACTGAAGCAGGAGGTTTCTCAATGCCTTGGCCTTGGGCTACTTTAACAGCCTTAGGATCAGGTTTGAGGGAATTTGACTCGAGGTTGAGTTTTGGCGTCAGGTTGTCCAGGTGACTCAATTGTGAATCTTTGTGCAACGTAACTGTCTGCCTCCCGGGTCTTTTATTTTGGCACTGCTATCAGCTGGGGTGGTGTCAGGTATAACTGTTGTTATTTTCTTCTCTGCGGGCATTGTTGGTGCCGTTTGAGGAGTAGTTGTAGCTGGTAGGGGACTAGACCCTCCCAACAAACCCCCAAACCTAGAACCTGCAGTTTGAGGGGGAGCTGTGCCAGGCTGGGGAGTAGACCCTACAAACATGGAAAGAAATCCAGTAGCTTGTGTCTGTTTGAGGAGTAGTTGCAGTGGCCTGGGGACTAGATCCTACAAACAACCCTCCCAGCATAGAACCTGCAGTTTGAGGAGAGTCTGTAGGTGGTGGCTCTTTAAGGGCTTCTGGTTCTTTAGTTGTGGCAGGTTCCTGAGGTGCACACTCTGGGATGGATTCCTTTTGGGTAGTGGCACACTCAGGAGTAGGTACTGTGGTTGCCGATTCATCAAAGCTAGCTTGTGGGGGTGACAAAGGGCCACTTAACATGGAAAATACACTTCCGTGTGTGGTTCTTTAGGCACTGTAGATCCTGGAACGGAGGACCCTGAAACTGACAGAGCTGCTGCTGAAGGATGTGGGGCACTGGGGCCACCAAACATGGAAAACAATAATTTTGCTGGGCTTTCATTGGCAGTTGAACCAGAAAGGAGTCTTCCAAGAATCGAGTTAGCCTCTGGTTGAGGCACCTGAGAGGTGGACCCAGATTGAGATGTTGCCTGTAGTGGACTTGGTCCACTGAACATTGAGAATAAACTTTTACCAGGTGGTTTTGGGGGAGGTGCTTGTGATGAGGACCCAGTTTGGGTTGAGGCCTGCTGTGGACTAGACCCACCAAACACGGACAATAATCCAATACCAGGAGTTTCCTCTTTAATAGTCAAATCAAATCAAATGTTATTTGTCACATACACATGGTTAGCAGATGTTAATGCGAGTGTAGCGAAATGCTCGTGGTGACAGTTGTTGGTGGTTGTGGTGTTCCAGAGACCATGTCTCCAATTTCTCCCATAAAGCCAAACAGTCTGCCTGATGGTTTTGGGGGTGGTTCCTATTTGGTTTGTCCGGTTGGTGGAATAGTCTGTGATCGGCCTGGGGTGGGGCCAGTGATTGTATTAGGAGGAAATACTTGTGACATGCTTTTACCTGATTGCTGACCAAGAGCTGGCTGTTGGACCCCACTTTGCCCAGAACCATCCATTGTTTGTTGTTTCTGAAGTGAAGGTATGCATGGTGTCAACAGAGAACCTTGTTTTGTGAGTCTGTTTGGCTAATTTCTAACTACAGGTTTTTAGTTGCAGTTGCTGTGATGGAGGAGGCTCTGCACTAAAGAAACTGCCTATTGACCCAAATGGACACAGAATATTCTAGTCTTCCTGTTTATGTGGGTCTGTGATCCCAGGTAAGCTAGCAGTGCAACCAGTCCCATCTTGTTATGACAAAGCCTCTGAGGGTTTAATGGGCTCTGGCATCAGCTCCTCAATCAGTAAGGCAGACTTGAAAAAGCTCATAAATCCCCCCTGTGGTGGTTCAGCTTGTTTTTCAGCAGTTTTTTCCAGCTGGTCTATCTGTGGTGTGCTGTGCTGAGCTTGTGGCTGTAGGGAAGAGGCAGGTTTATTGAGTGAGCTCATGGAAATGGTTAGGACTGTGGGCTGCGTTGGTGGAGCAGCTTGCTGAGACATGATGGCTTGTCGTGAAAGTCTAGGTATCTGAGTAACAGTCTGATCACTATATTGCCAATTAGCTGAATAAGATAGATTCTCCTCATAGTATCCCCATGATATGAAATGCTATTAAGACTATAACAGCTGCTATTGTCAAAGGAGTTCCATTTGCCAAACTTAGCTTTATTCCTTTTGGTGGTCAAGTTCAATGCACCCTCTTCTTCAGTCCAGTACTGTTTCTGTTCAATCATTTGATTAGAATGCGTGAGGTGAGGTTACATGTGGTGGTGAGGTTACACGTGGTGGTGAGGTTACACGTGGTGGTGAGGTTATACGTGGTGGTGAGGTTACACGTGGTGGTGAGGTTACACGTGGTGGTGAGGTTACACGTGGTGGTGAGGTTACACGTGGTGGTGAGGTTACACGTGGTGGTGAGGTTACATGTTGCTGCCTTTCTTGGCTGAGGCACATTGTTTGTGAAATATTTTTTTAAATAGCCCAGAGAGCAGAACTCTGGATTGACAAGGCTGCTAGTTAGTTGATTTTGACTTTGCACCTGTTGACTAGGCTGTTGAGTTGGTTGATTTTGTCTTTGCAACTGCACATCCTGCATGTTTGGGTACTGCTGGCTAGTGGGATTGAGAGGAGTTGCAGAAAGTGTCTGAGGGATTAGGGACTGATTGGTACGGTACAGTCGTGGCAAAATGTTTTGAGAATGACACAAAATAATAATTTTCAAAGTCTGCTGCCTCAGTGCCTTTAGATATTTTTGTCAGATGTTACTATGGAATACTGAAGTATAATTACAAGCATTTTGTAAGTGTCAAAGGCTTTTATTGACAATTACATGAAGTTGATGCAGAGTGTCAATATTTGCAGTGTTGACCCTTCTTTTTCAAGACCTCTGCAATCCGCCCTGGCATGCTGTCAATTAATTTCTGGGCCACATGCTGACTGATGGCAGCCCATTCTTGCATAATCAATACTTGGAGTTTGTCAGAATTTGTGGATTTTTGTTTGTCCACCCGCCTCTTGAGGATTGACCACAAGTTCTCATTGGGATTAAGGTCTGGGGAGTTTCCTGGCCATGGACCCAAAATATCAATGTTTTGTTCCCCGAGCCAATTAGTTATCACTTTTGCCTTATGGCAAGGTGCTCCATCATGCTGTAAAAGGCATTGTTCATCACCAAACTGTTCCTGGATGGTTGAGAGAAGTTGCTCTCAGAGGATGTGTTGGTACCATTCTTTATTTCATGGCTGTGTTCTTAGGCAAAATTGGGAGTGAGCCCACTCCCTTGGCTGAGAAGCAACCCCACACATGAATGGTCTCAGGATGCTTCACTGTTGGCATGAAACAGGACTGATGGTTGCGCTCACTTTGTCTTCTCCAGACAAGCTTTTTTCCGGATGCCCCAAACAATCGGAAAGGGGATTCATCAGAGAAAATGACTTGACCCCAGTCCTCAGCAGTCCAATCCCTGTACCTTTTGCAGAATATCAGTCAGTCCCTGATGTTTTTCCTGGAGAGAAGTGGCTTCTTTGCTGCTCTTCTTGACACCAGACCATCCTCCAAAAGTCTTTGCCTCACTGTGCGTGCAGATGCACTCACACCTGCCTGCTGCCATTCCTGAGCAAGCTCTGTACTGGTGGTGCCCCGATCCCGCAGCTGAATCAACATTAGGAGACGGTCCTGGCACTTGCTGGACTTTCTTGGATGCCCTGAAGCCTTCTTCACAACAATTGAACCACTCTCCTTGAAGTTCTTGATATTCCGATAAATGGTTGATTTAGGTGTAATCTTACTGGCAGCAATATCCTTGCCTGTGAAGCCCTTTTTGTGCAAAGCAATGATGATGGCACGTGTTTATTGCAGGTAACCATGGCTGACAGAGGAAGAACAATGATTCCAAGCACCACCCTCCTTTTGAAGCTTCCAGTCTGTTATTCGAACTCAATTAGCACGACAGAGTGATCTCCAGCCTTGTCCTTGTCAACACTCACACCTGTGTTAACGAGAGAATCCCTGACATGTCCACTGGTCCTTTTGTGGCAGGGCTGAAATGCAGTGGAATGTTTTGGGGGGGGGGGGATTCAGTTCATTTGCATGGCAAAGAGGGACTTTGCAATTAATTGCAATTCATCTGATCACTCTTCATAACATTCTGGAGTTTATGCAAATTGCCATCATACAAACTGAGGCAGCAGACTTTGTGAAAATTAATTTGTGTCATTCTTAACTTTTGGCCACGACTGTAGATACTTTGCTTGCAGAAGCAAATTGAAAAATTCCAGAAAGGAGACCACCTTGTTGAGCAGGTTCTGGAACTGTATGTTATCTAGAAAAGCCTGGATGTTGTCTAGAAAAGGCTGGTTTCTCAGTGGACCACGGTTTGTTCCTGGCATATTCTGTTGGTTGAAGTTCTGCTGATTACGAGTTGTTTGGTTGCTCAAAACATTAGCAGAACACAATTTAAACAACCCAGAGAAAATGCCTCCTTGTTGAGGGGGTGCTTGATGAGATGGGTTTGGTGCTTGTTGCTGACTTGGATGATTGCTTGGAAAAGCACCTTGCTGTTGGGCCTGGGGAGGTTGTACATCTAAGTGATAGGCTTTCTGCAGATGAAAACCTCAGAAACCCTGAGAGAATACCCCCCGGGGGGCTGAGAATGAGGACTTGCACTTGTGTGGGAGGTTGCAAGGGAACTGTTGAGGATTACTGGATCAGGGGGTTGACTGTTTGGGGGAACTTGCTATGGTGGTGGGTTCCCAGATAAGTCACCCGCAGAGCCAAATCTAAGAAGTCCTGTTAAAAAATCTTGAAGTTCAGGTTGAGGAGGAGCATGCCCAAGAGGCATTGGAGGTGGTCTCTGATGTTGCTGCATATGCTACTGATGTGGATCTGGGGTCAATTGGTGATGCTGGGCCTGTTGTTGACTGGGATTTTCTGGGGGTTTGGAGGCATGGACATCCTCACCAGAACCAAATTTCATGATTCCAAAGAACATTCCTCTTTCTGGGTATGAAGGCTGTTGGGAAGAGACAGCATCAGAGGAAAGAAACATACATTTTAGCTTACTGCCTAAAGATGGCTCCTCCATAGGGTTATCTAAGCTAATATCTGGTTCTGGATCAAAAATACAGGATACACTGCAACAGGGAGGGCCCTGCGAGAAAACAGGGTTAACTGGTGCAATTAATGAGCTGAAATATTTATTGAAAGGACCCTGAACTCACTGGTTCTAGTTGGCTAATGGGCTTCCCACCCACTGTAGGCACATATTGCTGAGAGGCAGTCAGTCATGTCTCCCATGCACAACTTTTCCTTGTGCATTAACACATCGTTTATTCTGGGGTGTATTTCTTGAATTATCAAGGCTTCTGTCTCCTATCACAGCCCTTGACTGTTCACCTAGTTGGATACATTTCTCATCCCAGTTTGCAAGATTTTGAGAGTCCTCTCTTGAGCCACTTCTCCCTCTGTGGAGTTCACTACCTCTTCACCTGAAAAAAGTTTACCAAATGTTTTTTCTCAAAAGCGAAAGTGACTGCTGGTGTTTGTGGCATCGTTGCAGAGTCCTGAACTTTATCACTTGTACTATTTAGAATCTCTGTTCTAATGACTGGTGTATCTTGATTGTGGACGTGTGTCTTGGCATCAGACTGGGAAGGTAAATTGAAGGAAATGTTCTGCTGGGGTGAACTGTAGGAGATACAACAGATACAGGAGCAGGGCTGGTGGATTTTGGAATTAAAGAAAACAGTGTGGATATACCAGATTGAGAAGATGGTGCAGGTGATACTTCTTTAGTTTCTGCAGAACCTGATCTGGGCTGCTTGGGTCTGAGCTAACCTTGTCAGTGAAGGAACTGAGTAATGAACTCATTGCATTTTTCACTCCAGATATTCCTGGTTTAGGTGAAGCCTCTGTCTGGGTCTCCTCTTTGACATCTCTAGGGGTCCTTGGGTCCTCTCCAGTAGGGAAAATAACCTTGAAAATAACCTTGATATGGATGACTTGGGAAGGGACCCATACCTGCTTATTTCCTAATCTTTTTCAGCCAGGTAATCTGATATTGTTTCAACTAGGCACTGGAGCTCATCCATGGGATCCATATACTTGTCACGTGGTTCCTCCACTGGAGACATCATTGCTTCAGGAGCCCATCCTCCCATTTCCACCTTTCCCCTCTTCTTAACCAGATAACTCTGATGCTTGTCTATGCAACTTCCATGGGATGAAGCATGTCTGCCTTGGCCATGGCCCCTCCCATTCTCAGAATGAATGGTCTCTGCTAAGGAGGCAATTTCCTCTAGCTCCTCCTCCGATCGCTTGGAGTAGTGCAGCTCCTCCTCTGAATCGTACCCTAAACCTGTCCTCATTCTGGCAGCTTCGTCCTCCTGATACACTATGTAGTTCTCCAAGGTGTCCCTCAGCATGTTTTTGGCGCACATCCTAGCACCCATACTATAATCTACAGGGATGATCCTGACCCTCACTTTATGGTTTATGGCTCTAGTTTAGGTTAATTTATTAAGGTAGAGGTACAATGGGACGTGAGAGGAAACAATAGCAGAAAATAAAACAATACCAATATTGCATATTATAACAGGACAAAAAAAGTAAGATAAAGACAATGTGACAGAGACAATAAGCATTAAATACATACATATGATAAAAATGTGGTGAATTTGTGTTTATGTGTATGTGAGTATATTGGTGACAGTGTTATTAAGATTGTTTGATATAAGTGCGTTGTGTGTGAGGACCGAAATTCACCTCCTCATTCTGGGGGATTATCAACAACAACATAAAATCCAAGCTGAATCATCTCTGTCCAAAGTAGTATTCCAGACCACATAGAGACATGGTCGAGGAGGGCAATCTCTATTACTAAACCAACACCAGGGTCCCAAAGACCCATATGTGACCACAGCAGGCTAAACTAAGCTCAGTTTCATTAAAACTACCAAAATAAGTTTTGTAAAAGAATACGTCTGAAGGAAAAAAAATTCCTGGCTGTAATCCCACTTTTCTTTTCAGATGTCATGGAATTATCCGGATCAGCTTTCTATCTGTCCACACAGACTGACATTTACCACAATCTCATTGAGCCACATGTTTTACAAAGCAAGTCACACATGTAAGAGTGCAAATAACCATTCTACACTGGATACATGACTGGAGTTAGCAAATTATTTGTGTTTCATCCTGGAAAACTTCCAAGCAGTTGGACAATTTTGACAATTTGACCATTTTGTGTTCCTTCTTAACTACAGCCTTCAGAAAGTATTCACACCCCACAACTTTATCCACATTTTGTTATTTTACAGCCTGAATTTATAATGGATGAAATTGAGATTTCTTGTCACTGGCCTACACACAACATAGGGAAAGAGGGATACCTAGTCAGTTAACCAACAATGTATTCAACTGAAATTTTTATTCCACAATTAACCCAACTGAATCAGAGAGGTGTGGGGGGCTGCCTTAATCAACACCTATCAACACCTCTTCGGCGCCTGGGGAACAGGGGGTTAACTACCTTGCTCAGGGGCAGAACGACAGATTTTGTACCTTTTTCCTTAATACAAAGTGTTACAGTGCATTCATAAAGTACTCAGACCCCTTCTCTTTGTCCACATTTTGTTACGTTACAGAATTTTCCTAAAATGTATTAAAACAATTAATACATTTTGCAAATTTATATAAAAAAAACTAATATCATATTTACGTAAGTATTCAGACTCTTTGCTATGGGACTCGAAATTGAGCTCAGGTGCATCCTATTTCCATCACGTTTGGTTAGAAAGGTAATCCAACTTTGGCAAAAACCAAGCTTTGAGGTTGAAGGAATTGTCCGTAGAGCCCCGAGATAGGATTGTGTTGAGGCACAGATCTGGGGAAGGGTACCAAAAACGTTCTGCAGCATTAAAGGTCCAAAAGAACACAGGGGCTGCCATCACTCTTAAATGAAAGAAGTTTGGAACTACCAAGACTCTTCCGATAGCTGGCCGCCCAGCCAAACTGAACAATCAGGGGATAAGGGCCTTGGTCAGGGAGGTGACCAAGAACCCGATGGTCACTCTGACAGAGCTCCTCTGTAGAGATGGGAGAACCTTCCAGAAGGACAGCCATCTCTGCAGCACTCTACCAAAATCAGGCCTTTATGGTAGTGGCCAGACAAAATCCACTCCTCAGTAAAAGGCACATGACAGCCTGCTTGGAGTTAGCCAAAAGGCACCCAAAGGACTCTCAGACCATGAGAAACAAGATTCTCTAGTCTGCCGAAACCAAGATTGAACTCTTTGGCCTAAATGCCAAGCGTCACGTCTGGAAGGAACCTGGCACCATCCCTACGGTGAAGCATGGTGGTGGCAGCATCATGCTATGGGGATGTTTTTCAGCGGCAGGGACTGAGAGACTAGTCAGGATCGAGGGAAAGATGAACAGAGCAAAGTACAGATAGATCCTTGATCAAATCTGCTCAAGAGCGCTCAGGACCTCAGACTGGGGCGAAGGTTCACCTTTCAGCAGCACAACAACCTTAAGCACACAGCCAAGATAACGCAGGAGTGGCTTCGGGACAAGTCTCAATGTCCTTGAGTGGCCCAGCCAGAGCCCGTACATGAACCCAATCGAACATTTCTGGAGAGACGTGAAAATAGCTGTGCAGCTATTGCTTCAACAGGTTGCTTCAACAGGTTGCTTGTCATTATGTCGTATTGTCTGTAGATTGATGAGGGAAAAAAACTATTTAATCCATTTTAGAATAAGGCTGTAATGTAACAAATGGGGAAAAAGTCAAGGGGTCTGAATACTGAATAGTATGTTTGGGGCAAATCCAATAAAACACATTACTGAGTATCACTCTCCATATTTTCAAGCATAGTCGTGGCTGCATCATGTTATGGGCATGCTTGTAATTGTTAAGGACTGGGGAGTTTTTCAGGACAAAAAAGAAGTGTAATGGAGCAAAGCACAGTCAAAATCCTAGAGGAAAATCAGTCTTCTGTCTAACAGACACTAGGAGATAAATTCACCTTTCAGCAAGACAACCTAAAACACATGGCCAAATCTACACTGGAGCTGCTTACCAAGAAGACAGTGAATGTTTCTGAGTGGCCAAGTTAGAGTTTGGACTTAAATCTGCTTGAAAATCTATGGCAATACTTGAAAATGGCTGTCTAGCAATGATCAACAACCAATTCA
Organism: Oncorhynchus clarkii lewisi; assembly: GCF_045791955.1. Lineage (NCBI taxonomy): Eukaryota > Metazoa > Chordata > Actinopteri > Salmoniformes > Salmonidae > Oncorhynchus > Oncorhynchus clarkii. Next base: position 26,153,197 of record NC_092175.1, on the reverse strand, counting down.
ACAGAGCTTGAAGAATTTTGAAAATAATAATGTGCAAATATTGTACAATCCAGGTGTGCAAAGCACTTAGAGACCCAAAAAGCCTCACAGCTATAATCGCTGCCATAGGTGATTCCAGCATGTATTAACACAGGGTTGTGTATACTTATGTAAATGAGATATATACCTCTACTTAATTTTCAATAAATTTGCAAACATTTCCAAAAACTTTTTCACTTTGTCATTATGTATTATTGGTGTAGATGGATGAGAAAAAAATCAATGTAATCCATTTTGAATTGAGGCTGAAACAACACATTGTGGAATAAGTCAAGGGGTATACTTTCTGAAGGCACTGCATGTTAACAACAAATATATATTCTATTAACTAGATAAAAATTCTATACAAATTCTATACTAGATCCAATTATATACACAATTCAATATCTATTGGGTTAACTTGCACTGTTGCCCACAACATTATTAGATTGAAGAATCACTCCTTCGGGGGAACTATTTATATTATTCAAGCAGGTGACATTGTTAACCTCAAATCAAATCAAATTTTATTTGTCACATACACATGGTTAGCAGATGTTAATGCGAGTGTAGCGAAATGCTTGTGCTTCTAGTTCCGACAATGCAGTAATAACCAACAAGTAATCTAACTAACAATTCCAAAACTACTGTCTTGTACACAGTGTAAGGGGATAAAGAATATGTACATAAGGATATATGAATGAGTGATGGTACAGAGCAGCATAGGCAAGATACAGTAGATGGTATCGAGTACAGTATATACATATGAGATGAGTATGTAAACAAAGTGGCATAGTTAAAGTGGCTAGTGATACATGTATTACATAAGGATACAGTCGATGATATAGAGTACAGTATATACGTATGCATATGAGATGAATAATGTAGGGTAAGTAACATTATATAAGGTAGCATTGTTTAAAGTGGCTAGTGATATATTTACATCATTTCCCATAAATTCCCATTATTAAAGTGGCTGGAGTTGAGTCAGTGTCAGTGTGTTGGCAGCTCAATGTTAGTGGTGGCTGTTTAACAGTCTGATGGCCTTGAGATAGAAGCTGTTTTTCAGTCTCTCGGTCCCAGCTTTGATGCACCTGTACTGACCTCGCCTTCTGGATGATAGCGGGGTGAACAGGCAGTGGCTCGGGTGGTTGATGTCCTTGATGATCTTTATGGCCTTCCTGTGACATCGGGTGGTGTAGGTGACCTGGAGGGCAGGTAGTTTGCCCCCGGTGATGCGTTGTGCAGACCTCACTACCCTCTGGAGAGCCTTACGGTTGAGGGCGGAGCAGTTGCCGTACCAGGCGGTGATACAGCCCGCCAGGATGCTCTCGATTGTGCATCTGTAGAAGTTTGTGAGTGCTTTTGGTGACAAGCCAAATTTCTTCAGCCTCCTGAGGTTGAAGAGGCGCTGCTGCGCCTTCTTCACAATGCTGTCTGTGTGAGTGGACCAATTCAGTTTGTCTGTGATGTGTATGCCGAGGAACTTAAAACTTGCTACCCTCTCCACTACTGTTCCATCGATGTGGATAGGGGGGTGTTCCCTCTGCTGTTTCCTGAATTATGTACTTCCGGCGCCGACAGAGATGGCCGCCTCGCTTCGCGTTCCTAGGAAACTATGCAGTTTTGTGTTTTTTTACGTGTTATTTCTTACATTAGTACCCCAGGTCATCTTAGGTTTCATTACATACAGTCGAGAAGAACCTCCTTCTTATGCTGTGTTAAAGGATGTGTCAGCGACAAATAAACATAACCTGACTAGATTTAAAGCTGCCAACCTTACTTGAGAAATGTGCTTGTATTCTGATGCTTGATTCTGTCATTCTGTACCAGGAGGGTGGATGTCCCCAAATCATCTGAAAGAGGGACACCCTCCAAGAAACAAAAGAGCTAAGCCTCAGGCCCTCAGTTAACTGGGTTTATTTGCAATATAATAATTTAATAGTTTTCTATGTGAAAATCAAGCCATCAGAACAAACCAACAGAAAATAAATGACTGCACTTCAAAAACTCTATTCATGTCTTAACTCTTCTTCACTGTGTGTCAATATGTAGGACTGTAGTATACGTGAGGTGTGCCATCTTTAATGGCTGAATTTGTATTGTGCATGTGTCTTTGTTTTCTGTGTAGGGGCATGTCCTGTATGTTTGTGTGTGTTATTCAGAACCTCTACCTGCTCCCGTGGTGGTCTCTGTAGTCCATGTCAAAGCTGTGCATGGAGTCTGTGCAGGAGTCCAGGTGGTTCTGGAGCTGGGGGCCCATGGGGTACTGGTGCATGGAGGAGTTGGGCTGGGCCGTAGTATGGTAGCGCGGGGGCAAGCTGTTGCTGGTCTCACTGCGGTAGTCACTGTCCCGGTCGTCCACTGCACTGTCATGGTCATCCAGGGCTGTAGAGGGACAACAGGACAAGCTCCACAACACAGAACATCTAGAGACCTCTACATCCTCAAACTGCTAAAATGACTACTGAATCTCCATTCTATACACTGAGGTCAGGAATGATCAGGTAAGAGGGAGGTAAGGAGGGCAAGGGTCATGCACTTTTGAATGCAAAAAAACTTCAGTGAGAAGGGGAAAGTGATGCATGTGAATATATAGGCCATTAAAGATAGAACCCTTAGTTGCTACATCCATTTTTAATTTTATGGAAAGTATTCTGAACCCTTGACTTTTTCCACATTTTGTTACATTACAGCCTTATTCTAAAAATTATTACATTGATGAGGGGGGGGGGGGGGGGACTAAGTACAAACAGTTTTAAAAAAAAGTTTGCTAATTTATTTTGCTAAACACTGAAATATTACATTTACATGAGTATTCAGACCTTGTACTTTGTTGAAGCACCTTTGGCAGCGATTACAGCCTCGAATCTTCTTGGGTATGACGATACAAGCTTGGCACACCTGTATTTGGGGAGTTTCTCCCATTCTTCTCTGCAGATCCTCTCAAGCTCTGTCAGGTTGGATGGGGAGCGTTGCTGCACAGCTATTTTCAGGTCTCTCCAGAGATGTTCGATCACGTTCAACTCCGGGCTCTGACTGGGCCACTCAAGGACATTCAGACTTGTCCAGAAGCCACTCCTGTGGTGTATTGGCAGTGTGCTTAGGGTCGTTGTCTTGTTGGAAGGTGAACCTTCGACCCCAGTCTGAGGTCCTAAGAACAAATTTTCATCAAGGATCTCTCTGTACTTTGCTCTGTTCATCTTTCCCTCAATCCTGACTAGACTCCCAGTCCCTGCCGCTGAAAAACATCCCCACAAAATGATGCTGCCACCACCATGCTTCACCGTAGGGATGGTGCCAAGTTTCCTCCGGATGTGACGCTTGGCATTCAGGCCAAAGAGTTCATTCTTGGTTTCATCAGACCAGAGAATCTCTTTTCTCATGGTCTGAGAGTCCTTTAGCTGCCTTTTGGCAAACTCCAAGCAGGCTGTCATGTGCCTTTTACTGAGGAGTGGCTTCCTTCTGGCCACTCTACCATAAATTCATGATTGGTGGAGTGCTGCAGAGATGGTTTTCCTTCTGGAAGGTTCTCCAATCTCCACAGAGGAACTCCAGAGCTCTGTCAGAGTGACCATCGGGATCTTGGTCACCTCCCTGACCAAGGCCCTTCTCCCCTGATTGCTCAGTTTGCCTGGGTTGCCAGATCTAGGAAGACTCTTGATGGTTCCAAACTTCTTCCATTTAAGAATGATGGAGGCTACCGGGTGGGGGGGGGGGGCATGAAATGCTGCAAACATTTTTTGGTACCCTTCCCCAGATCTGTGCCTCGACACAATCCAGTCTCGGCGCTCTACGGACAACTCCTTCGACTTCATGGTTTGTTTTTGCCCTGACATGCACTGTCAACTGTGGGACATTATATAGTCAGGTGTGCCTTTCCAAATCATGTCCAATCAATTGAATTCACCACAGATGGCCTCTAATCGAGATGTAGAAACATCAAGGATGATCAATGGAAACAGAATACACTTGAGCTCAATTTTGAGTCTTATAGCAAAGGGCCTGAATATTTATGTTGTTGATAAATTTGCAAAAATTCCAAAAACCTGTTTTCGCTTTGTCATTATGGGGTATTGTGTGTCGATTGCTGAGGATTATTTTCTATTTTTTCTAATTTAAAACAAGGCTGTAACAAAATGTGGAAAAAGTCAAGAGGTCTGAATACTTTCTGAAGGCACAGTAATTTATAAATGCCACCTGAGCTTAGATTAACTGTCATACCACATCAAAACCCAAAATATAAGCTTGTTATACTCAAATGTTTGTAAACAAACAAAGCATATCCTCAAAACATGGTTAAAACTATCAATTTGACATCATGGACTGTCAGTCCTTGCATATGTCATTGTAAATAAGATTTTGTTCCTGACTTGGCTAGTTAAATAAAGGTTACCGTTTTCATTTTTTTTTTTTTTTTTTTTTTAAATACATAACTCTGTCTATGAATTTGAGTGGTTACATTTCTCTAGCCCCATTCCTCAGCTTTTTACCAAAAACACAGGCGGGTGACAGCTTTGTTTCAATTAAGGATTCCTGCTTTAAATACAGCCAAAAATGGACACTCCAGCCAAAATGACTGCGTTAAGTAACTCAATTGCAATGTTGACATAAGGGAATTCTCTCTCCTTAGTGACCCAGACTCAATTTTGGCATCAGACAGGTCCTGACAGGTCCTGAGACAGTTCCTGAGTGGCCTGCTTAAGGGGACATAGGCCTTATCGCTCCAGACGTATATGTGAGATAAATAGATAGCTCAGGACAAACTGATGTATTGTTAGCATCTCTATAAATCAGAGGGGAAAACAAGTTGTCAAGGTGACACCTGAACACAGGCTGGCAAACCGTGCGGTTGCATCTCACAGACATCTGTTCAGGAAGTCAACTGCCACTATGCTTTATCAAGGTCACCCGCTGACGACAAAAACATAGATCTAGGCCTAACTGCTATTGTCCAGTTATGTTTCCATAGAGGTAGTAATAATAACCAGATTTGTGTTTCCATGTCCTGTGGGGAAATTGATATAGATGATGAAACTCAGATGGCATGAGGTGTAGTGCGATGAGGTGGGGCTGGGGGATATTTCCCCTGGCTGTAGCGACTATTGTTGGTGCTGGAAAACATGCACAAAGCATTGAGGATTGGCCAAGGTGAAGCTTTGGGAAGGTTTAGAATTCATCAGAAAAAGACTGTGTATTACATACTCAGTGTGTCAGTCCATCCAAAATAGTTGCCTGGTGAGGGTGTTGGCGGAGAAGTGAGAGGTAGTGGAGAGTATGCAAAAACAGTGCCTGACTTGGGAGGGGGAATTATGACCATAACATACACAGTGGACAAACAGAGACACCACTAGCAGACATGCATGAACGTGGCATCCCTGTGTTGACATTCTTCATAACTTTGGATAAGTAGTGACTGTTCTGGAAAATTAAGATTGGATAAAAGGCTTACTTGATGTCAACTCTGAGCTAGGAGATTTACACATAACTCAGGAATAGGACAAGGAAATAAATAACATAAAAAGGCCAAACTAATGGAAGACAGAGGGAGCCAAGGCTGATGAGAGAGCTCCATCTAGTGGGATATTATGGAGTGGAAGTCAGTCCCACTCACAGCATTGGGAGGCAGCGGGAGGCATGAGGCGTCTCTGGACCTCATCCTGCAGAGGGTACCAGAGAGAGGAAAGGAGACAACAAGAATTGTGACCTCTGACCATCATAATACACAAAAACAAAATCATCATCCTCAACACCAAACTCAAACTCCTGCATTTGTCATAATATTGTCATCACCACCATGACTTCAATGCCACTGCATGCAATAGTTCGACCTACCATCTACGTTATCACTTCAGAGCACACAGTGATAAACACACGCTCATGTCAATACAGTACCTAACCAGAGTTTTCTGTGACATGCAAAAGCGAGGTGTGGAAAATGTCAAATGACAACAGGGTTAGTCCCATCTTCCATTTCCATGTATTTTACCGTGTGCTAGTGAATGCAGAGAGCCAAGTGTAATCTGGAGATAAGGTTACAAAATATTCAACCGCATTGTACTGGGAACTTTACAATTTGTAAACATAGAGAGGGTATTTTCGAAAATACTTCACCTCTGTAACTGCTTGAAATATAAATAGGTAGAATTTGTTACTACATTTTTGACATACATGTTCCTGGTGAAATAGCGCCTTAGCATGTAGGGTAGGCCTTACCTCATCATAGATCCTCATAGTGTTGATGCGATCCAGCTTGCCGGTCCAGTACTGCGCCTCGTCATCTGGGATGTCTGATAGAGAGGGGTGTACACACACAGAGTGGGATGACTGGTGAGCTGCATCCTTCCCTACCCCATACCATCCTAAACCATCCACTCTCCAACATGCTGCTATTATATATTCATGGTCCTTTTAAATATATGATGAGCCACTTAGGAAAGAGACATTAAAAATAGTTGGCTATGCCCTGAAACTGTACTGTTGGGGGACAGGGACCATGAATGACAGGGCTCCACTGTAGTAATGTTTGTCATGACAGATGCAAATGATTGCACAGAAGAGCACAAGACAATGACGTTAGTACTGACAGGGATAGAACTTCACAGTGACATAAGCGCAGAGAAATAGACTTCTAGAGACTGCAAAACTGTGCAAACCTTAACTTGATGACATTACCAGCCTAACAACTGACAAAAATGTGCAGACAGGTAAATTATACATTGATGCCTCCTACCAAACCACTGGTCTGTTAGAGCAGACCCCCTCTCCCTCCCTGTGACCTGATGTCCCATGATCCTTTACAGAGAGACACTGGACATTAAAGTGTTTCCCCTATATTAATTCAACATTTAGCCTATATTAATTTATCATTCCCCTATATTCATTTACAGCAATACATTTTTTTTAAACAATTCTAGGGGAAATCCTGGACTTTAAAGAGAGCTGAACACAAATATGCCAGAGGTTCAAAGGCAGATGAAACCAAACCCCTGTCCTGGTGAATGAATGGGATCAGTGGTACACAGAACTTAGACAAACACACAGCCTCCCTTCCCTACCGCTACCTTCAAAGGCCTGCCCTTAAATACCTGAAAGCTGCTCTAGTCCCTCTCACAGACAAACACTTTTAACTTATTGATCTTAGGGGCATGTGTTTAGTCCCCTCCTGTACTCCCTGTTCACCCATGACTGTGTGGCCAAGCACAGTTTTTGATTGATTGATTTATTTGACATAAAAAGTAACAATTTTTCTCCCCAATTGGTAGTTACAGTCTTGTTCCATCGCTACAACTCCCGTACTGACTCGGGAGAGGCGAAGGTCGAGAGCCGTGCATCCTCCAAAACACAACCCTGCCAAGCCGCAGTGCTTCTTTAAAAAATGCACGCTTAACCTGGAAGCCAGTGTGTCGGAGAAAACCCAGTACACCTGGCACCCTGGTGTCAGCATGCATGCGACCCGGCCCACCACAGGAGTTGCTAGTGCATGATGGGACAAGGCTGGCACACAGCTGGAATCGAACCAGGATCTGTAGTAACGCAGCTAGCACTGAGATGCAGTGCCTTAGACCACAGCACCACTCAGGAGGCCTTTTTTTATGTTTTACTTTCGTTTATTTAGTAAATATTTTCTTAAACTGCATTTTTGGTTAAGGGCATGTAAGTAAGCATTTCACGGTAAGGTCTACACCTGCTGTATTCAGCGCATGTGACAAAAAACATGTGATTTGATGCACACCGACACCAATACTGGCAAAGTTAAGGGACAGCGATGTAGAAAGTGATCCGTAAATTACATAACTGTTCGCTACGCAACCTGCTGGGATTTCAACCAATCACTATCAGGTGTGGTGGCATATGTTAAAGCACAGGTCACTGGAGAAGGCTACTACTGTATAATCATTACTGTATTGTGCCCTATACATGTTCCATCTACAAAAACAGACCTATAACATTTCAGCATCATACATCATACCAACTGTAGCTACTGTAACTGTAGACACAGTTTGATGGACAATGGACCCTGGTACACAGTACAGAATCAACAAAAACATTTAAAGAGATAACATATGATATAAAATAGATATCCTATGGGAAGCTAAGTGCCCAACAGAAACATTGTGATCAAAATAACATTTTACCAAAGGGCAGCTCAAAGTGGGAGTCCAGAAGAACCTGGTGGTGTGTTGGGTTCTTGGTGCCGTAGATCTCATCAGCCTTCATCAAAACCTCAGCATCCAGGAAGGTCCAGTCCCCTGAGCCCTCCTGAGGGAAGAGAAAGGGCTAGGTCCGAGGTCATAGACAGAGAGACCAGAAACTAACTGGGAGGTGAACCAGTGCCCAAACTACTCTGTACATGTTTTATATAAAATTTGAACTGTGTGTTGTAAATGTTGGTTTTCAACATCGGAGCTGGATGTGTGTTCTCTAAATGTTTTGGCCAGTTGTGTTGGTGGTGTGTAACGTTGTATGAGTGCATCATCTGCCCCTCTCACCTCCTCTGACTGGCGGATGCTCTTGAGGGGGATCCAGGCAGTCCCCAGCATGGTGTCCCAGATAAGGCCTTTGTTCCACACCTCCACAATGAGGCCCAGGTCCAAACAGTTGATCTCACTGGAAAAACAGGAGAGAGAGGCAATAAAGGAGAGGGGGTCATAATCAACTCTCATTCAATACAGACACACAGTTTAATAGAGCGACAGATCAGTAGAAAGAAAGCGACACAGTGATTGTCTAACAAATGTATAATGGTTTCATTCACTATGTGTTGAGTCACCTCCATGACATTGAAATAATTATTACAGAAACTATGGCTAAGCGCCGTCTGGCTGTTCACTGATCCCTTGGTCTTTGATTAGGCCTATGCATCATGTCAGATGTCGTGATGCCTTCCATCCTTAATTTGCCATTGAAAAGGATGCAAATACAGCTTGCTGACAACAAAAGAGCATCTCACTTGAAAGCGACCACTGCTCATAATTCCTTCATCTCATTTGCGGCACTTCAAAAGGAAGATGAGAGAAGAGATACTTATCAAAAGTGCACTGCCCTCAGTAAAGGTGGCAGTAAGAGCGAGCCCAGGTGCAAACAAAAATATTCTAAACAACTAACACTAAAGGCGATGTACCAAATGAAGACAACACTATTACTGTAATGAGCAGACCAATCACCTTCACATCTCTTTGGCTCTTATGTGGCCACAGTGAATGTAAACATGTACTTGTATAAACTGCTTACAGTCATATAGTACTTTAATAAAACAAATATAAAAATAATGAGTAAACCATTTTTAACATTTCCTAAAAAATATTAAACCAAGACTCTTTTTGATCAATCACACACACCGACTTCACTTTGAACTCTCTCTATCGTTCCGCATCATGGAAACACAAATTAAAGAACCCATAGACCAACTCCACCATGAAAACAGCATTCAAAAATCCATTAATAGAGAGATAGAGATCAGTAGAAAGACAGCGACACAGTGATTGTCTAATAAATGTATAATGGTTTCATTCACTATGTATTGAGCTACCTTATCCCAGACCTGCTTTTTTGGACTCACTCTCTACCGCACCTGCTGTCTATAACTCTGAATGATCGGCTATGAAAAGCCAACTGACATTTTCTCCTGAGGTACTGACTGACCTGTTGCACCCTCTACAACCACAGTGATTATTATTATCTGACCCTGCTGGTCATCTATGAACGTTTGAACATCTCCACACGGCACAGCCAGAAGAGGACTGCCCACCCCTCAGAGCCTGGTTCCTCTCTATGTTTCTTCCTAGGTTCCAGCCTTTCTAGGGAGTTTTTCCTAGCCACCATGCTTCTACATCTGCATTGCTTGCTGTTTGGGTTTTAGGCTGGGTTTCTGTATAGCACTTTGTGACATTGGCTGATGTAAAAAGGGTTTTATAAATACATTTGATTGATTTATTAAATAATGTTCCATTTGAGCTCCCCATTGTTTGTGGAGTGAGATGGGAATGAACAGGCTCCTGCAGCACAGGGACACAAAGGCTTTGGAAAACGCTTAAAAATAAGCACTACACAGAACACCTTGTATTCTACTGCATTTATTATTTGTCCCATTACTTTCTAAAAGACACTCAAAAAGCAGAGGTAGGATGGAGTAATGCCTAACTGATTGTCTCCATGGCAACCAGATTAGTGTTTTGAGGCTTCATTCAACCATTTTTCTATGGCTGGCCATGCTTTCCACCTGGCTACCCCTACCCCGGTCAACAGCTCTGCAACCCCACAGCATCTTGCCCAAGCCTCCTCCATTTCTCCTTCACCCAAATACAGATAGCTGATGTTCTGAAAGAGCTGCAAAATCTGGACCCCTACAAATCAGCTGGGTTAGACAATCTGGACCCTCTAAAATTATCCGCCGCAATTGTTGCAACCCCTATTACTAGTCTGTTCAACCTCTCTTTCGTATCGTCCGAGATCCCTAAAGACTGGAAAGCTGCCGCAGTCATCCCCCTCTTCAAAGGGGGAGACACTCTAGACCCAAACTGTTACAGACCTATATCTATCCTACCCTGCCTTTCTAATGTCTTCGAAAGACAAGTTAAACAGATCACCGACCATTTCGAAACCAACTGTACCTTCTCCGCTATGCAATCTGGTTTCCGAGCGGGTCATGGGTGTACCTCAGCCACGCTCAAGGTCCTAAACGATATCATAACCGCCATCGATAAAAGACAATACTGTGCAGCCGTCTTCAACGACCTGGCCAAGGCTTTCGACTCTGTCAATCACCGCATTCTTATCGACAAGACTCAACAGCCTTAGTTTCACAAATTACTGCCTCGCCTGGTTCACCAACTACTTATCAGATAGAGTTCAGTGTGTCAAATCGGAGGGCCTGTTGTCCGGACCTCTGGCAGTCTCTATGGGGGTGCTACAGGGTTCAATTCTCGGGCCGACTCTTTTCTCTGTATACATCCATGATGTCGCTCTTGCTGCTGGTGATTCTCTGATCCATCTCTATGCAGACGACACCATTCTGTATTCTTCTGGCCCTTCTTTGGACACTGTGTTAACAACCCTCCAGACAAGCTTCAATGCCATACAATACTCCTTCAGTGGCCTCCAACTGCTCTTAAATGCAAGTAAAACTAAATGTATGCTCTTCAACCAATCGCTGCCCGCACCCGCCCGCCCGTCTAGCATCACTACTCTGGACAGTTTCTGACTTAGAATATGTGGACAACTACAAATACTTAGGTGTCTGGTTAGACTGTAAACTCTCCTTCCAGACTTACATTAAGCATCTCCAATACAAAATTAAATATAGAAACAAAGCATAATTTCACAACAAAGCATCCTTCACTCATGCTGCCTAGCATACCCTCGTAAAACTGACTATCCTCCCGATCCTTGACTTCGGCGATGTAATTTACAAAATAGCCTCCAACACGCTACTCAGCAAATTGGATGTAGTCTATCACAGTGCCATCCATTTTGTCACCAAAACCACATGTACTACCCACCACTGCGACCTGTATGCTCTCGTTGGCTGGCCCTCGCTTCATATTCATCGCCAAACCCACTGGCTACAGGTCATCTATAAGTCTTTGCTAGGTAAAACTCCACCTTATCTCAGCTCACTGGTCACCATAGCAGCACCCACCCGTAGCATGCGCTCCAGCAGGTATATTTCACTTGTCATCCCCAAAGCCAACTCCTCCTTTGGCTGCCTTTCATTCCAGTTCTCTGCTGCCAATGACTGGAACGAATTGCAAAAATCACTGAAGCTGGAGTCATATCTCCCACACTAACTTTAAGCGTCAGCTGTCAGAGCAGCTTAGCGATCATTACACCTTTACACAGCCCATTCGTACATAGCCCACCCAACTACCTCATCCCCATGTTGTCATTTATTTTTTTGCTCCTTTGCACCCCAGTATCCCTACTTGCACATTCATCTTCTGCACATCTATCACTCCAGTGTTTAATTGCTAAATTGTAATTATTTCGCCACCATGGCCTTACCTCCCTAATCTTACCACATTTGCACAGACTGTATATAGATTTTTCTATTGTGTTTTTGACTGTACGGTTGTTTATACCATGTATAACTCTGTGTTGTTGTTTGTGTCGCACTGCTTTGCTTTATCTTGGCCAGGTCGCTGTTGTAAATGAGAACTTGTTCTCAACTGGCCTACCTGGTTAAATAAAGGTGAAATATATATATCTATTTTTAAATTCAAGCACAGAAACATTAAGGCTCTCCTCTATGTCACTTCCTGGAGCACCCTGTTGCGGAAACAGTGAGAGACAACACAATCAAAGACAACACCATCACATTCAGTGTAAACATAAGCCAATGAGCCAATTGTCAATGAGCCAATCTCATGAAGGCTCTTAAACATTACATAGGCTAAGCTCTAGCAGTGAACACAAAACACCCCCAGCGTTGTATTTGTATCCCTAAAGAACTATATCCTGTCTCTAATGACTGAGCAGCATAGCACAGGAGCTATGGAAACAGCTCTAGAAATAAGGTGAGCTGGGGTGTACGGTGTATATATTGATCCATAGCTTTCGCTACATTCCCGTTTTCTGTCAGCCCTGGTGGCCTGAGCCGGTCTCTTGATGGGGATGGCCATTATCTCACAAGGAAATTGTAGTCTGGACTGGACTCTAGTCTCCAAGGCCCTCTGGCTAGCATAGAAACAGAAGCCTGGCCTGACAAACCAAAATACCATTTGGCAATCTGCTATCTCATTAAGAGGAGAAAGGTGCATCCATCCACTTAAGTACTCTGTGAGTCAATTACATAGTATGCAATCAAAATCAATTATGTGAATCTGTTACATAAAAGGTTGACCCACAGAACCAACAGGCTACAGCTTTCTGGCAAGGAAACACGTCATTGGAGAAGAAAGAAATCCAGCAGAACTTCAGACTCGCTGACAAGTGCTAATGCATTGTGTTTCATGAACAGTACTACAGAACCAAGCATTTACACTCAGAAACATCCTTGAAACAGATGTGGAAAAATATCATAAAAATTGCATACACAGATGCGCACACACAGGAGTAAGCCTACAGCTAAAAACTGCCCAGCCTACATACGGAACACTGAAAAGAGGAAATTAGATGAGTAACCACGAGGAAGTGAATAGTTGTGAGAAAAGGTAAGCTAATTTTCCCGAAACAACAACCCACCTGGCAGGCAACAACGGGGACAAAACATTCCTGGAAATCCCCGACTGTGGCCTGCTCTCACATATTACTGTCTGAAAATCATAAACCTGAACTGTAGCTACATAGCATTAGCACCAGAGGCAGACTAGCTGCCCTGCTCTCACCTGTCTGAGTGGAAGAGTACTCAGGTGGTTGCGTCTGCTGCATAATTCCAAAAGACAGTCAGCCTTAATCAAATAAAGGTGTTAGTGGCTGAGCATGGAGGATATACTGTACTGTTACAATAAGTCTGTTGAGCTCAGAGCCATAGACCCTCCCTTCATCGTTCCTCTCTGATCATCATTTAAACAAAACAAACCTGATGTTACCTGATTCTATGTTGACACTGTATGAAAATGTGACACTTGACACTTACAGAGCCTCCAGACAGACTACTGGTATTCTATCCGCCACACACAGCAAGTATGTTGTGGCTTATACGACATACACTACATGACCAAAAGTATGTGGACACCTGCTTGTTGAACATCTCATTCCAAAATTATGGGCATAATATGGAGTTGGTCCCCACTTTGCTGCTATAACAGCAGGGAAGGCTCTCCACTAGATGTTGGAACATTGCTGAGGGGACTTGCTTCAATTCAGCCGCAAGAGCATTAGTGAGGTCGGGTACTGATGTTGGGCGATTAGGCCTGGTTCGCAGTCTGCGTTCCAATTCATCCCAAAGGTGTTTGATGGGATTGAGGTCAGGGCTCTGTACAGCCCAGTCAAGTTCTTCCACACCGATCTCGAAAAAAACATTTGTGTGGACTTCGCCTTATGCACGGGGGCTTTGTCATGCTGAAATAGGAAAGGGCCTTCCCCAAACTGTCGCCGCAAAGTTTGAAGCACAGAATCGTCTAGAATGTCATTGTATGCTGTTGCGTTAAGATTTCCATTCACTGGAACTAAGGGGCCTAGCCCGAAACATGAAAAACAGCCCCAGACCATTATTCCTCCTCTACTAAACATTAAAGTTGGCACTATGCATTGGGGCAGGAAGCATTCTCACAGGATCCGCCAAACCCAGATTCATCCATCGGACTGCCAGATGGTTAAGCATGATTCATCACTCCAGAGTACACATTTCCACCGATCCATAGTCCTATGGTGGCGACCTTTACACCACCCCAGCCGACGCTTGGCATTGCGCATGGTAATCATAGGCTTGTGTGTGGCTGCTCGGCCATGGAAACACATTTCAGGAAGCTCCCGATGAACAGTTATTGTGCTGATGTTGCTTCCAGCGGCAGTTTGGAACTCAGTAGTGAGTGTTGCAACTGAGGACAGACGATTTTTACGCATTATACGCTTCAGCACTCAGCAATCCTGTTCTGTGAGCTTGTGGGGCCTATCACTTCATATTAAAAATGTGTGTGACTGTCCTGTGTATCAGTGTATCAGTGTTCCGTTACTTGTCGTGTTTTGTGGATGTCTGGAAGAGAAGCTACTGCAAAATTATTTGGGGATCCAAATAAACAAAGACTGAGTGCATAGGACAGGAATAGAGAGGTCTAAGAAGTGTGTGGTTACTGGTCACTTACAACATGAAGTCCTGCTCCCAGCATGGCTGGTCCCCTCTCACGGTAATGGAGGTGCTCTTGACATTCTGCACCTTCAGCGTCACATAGCTATTGAACTTACCTGCAACACAGAAAGGAGGGGAAAAGAGGTGAAAAGCATGCATATAATGAAATGAAGTAATGGTGGGAAGAGGTACTGATATTTAATATTCGTACTAACAGTACTTATGCTCACCACATTACAAAGATAGATTGTCATGTTGAAAGGAAAAAAAAAGAGTAGATTACTGTGTACACGTAGGAGACCAAGTCTCCATACTACTTTGTCTTTATAGGACATGAGCAGTAATCTGCATGACGTCAAATGATTTGCCAGGTGGAGAGCTTCTGTGTACAGGTAAGAAAGACAATTGTGGTGGCAGACGTAGCAATGATGGGATAGTAACAGTAATGCTAGATTGGCCAACTGCTTCACTTTGACTTTGTGTGACTGAAGGACAGTCGGCGACGTAGGTGAGAGTGAAAGCAGATAAGTCAGTTTCCCCATCCCTTCCCCCCACCGCCCTGCACCCAGACCAATTCACTGACCCTGGTAATCTCACTACAGAGGAGTGCCACACAGCCAGGCAGGCAGCAGATATAGCCTAGCCATCCATCCTCTCTCCTGGCTGATGTGATTCACTCACTGCAGAGCAGCCACCCTAATATAGCTCTGGGCATGATCACCATTTCACCTCTGACACTGAGACATAGGCCAATACTGTAGGACTACGTGATGCAGAGACAGGCGAGACCAGCTTCTACAGCAGAAAAGGTCTCTGTCATCTCTCATACCATCAATTTAAAGACCAAGGTTAAAAGACCTTGTTTGATTTATAAACATATTTAAAAGTCATCACTGTGAAGCAGGTAGTGGCAAATCATTTCATATTTATTGTAGGGGCAGATGTGGTGGCACCACAGGTCACAAAGAGATGGGGCCAACTTCTTTCTCATGATCATGACCAGTTAAAACTGCTCTCGTTGTCCCATTAGGTCTTCTTTTTTTGCCTTTCCAGTAGCCCAACATAGCTACACTGGGGTGTTGCAAAATCTATTGGTTTTTTTTCTGCTACAATGAAAGCGTACATTTTGGTCAGGGTGAGCAGAGCGCAAGTCACTTTATCCTATTGCTCTCATAGCAGAAGTCCATCTAGCACGCTGGGGGTGATGAAACAACAGAACTCAAAAATAAGGGGAAGCGAAGTGGGCGGGGGACCGTTGGTTGATGCGAGCATGGGTGAGGGAACATGAACAGGTTGGGACCAAAGTTGGGGAAAGCTGAACTTTTGTTGCATGCGCTGTGGTGCTATTGACCAATCGAAGCTCACAGGATTGGCTGTAGATACCTAGCACTACCCATCTTGTTAGAACCGACATGAGGGTGAAGCTTGCGTGGCTATCCATGTAGTGGATCATTGGCTGTCAGGCCTGCTGTCAAGCGCGAGTTGCACGTCGAAAAAACTTGAAAACAGAACTAGAATGGAATTTTAAGCTTGAAGAGCGCAAGCCTCTGCTCCATGCCCAGGTTTCTGATTATTCTGGCATGAGACCAAGTCCATATTATGGCAAGAACAACTCAAATAAGCAAAGAGAAACGACAGTCCATCAATATTTTAAGACATGAAGATCAGTCAATCCGGAACATTTCAAGAACATTGAAAGTTTCCTCAATTGCATTCGCAAAAGTGCTACGATGAAACTGTCTTTCATGAGGACCGCCACAGGAAAGGAAGACCCAAAGTTACCTCTGCTGCAGAGGATAAGTTCATTGGAATTATCAGCCTCAGAAATTGCAGCCAAAATAAATGCTTCACAGAGTTAAAGTAACAGACCAATCTGAACATCAACTGTTCAGAGGAGACTGGGTGAGTCAGGCCTTCATGGTCGAATTGCTGCAACAACAAAAAACACAACTAAAGGACACCAATAAGCAGACACTTGCTTATGCCAAGAAACACGAGCAATGGACATTAGACCAGTGGAAATAAGTCCATATTTGAGATTTTTGGTTCCAACCGCCGTATCTTTGTGAGACGCAGAGTAGGTGAACGGAAGATCTTCACATGTGTGGTTCCCAACGTGAAGCATGGAGTAGGTATGATGGTGCCTTGCTTGTGACAGTGTCAGTGATTCATTTTGAATTCAAGGCACACTTAACCAGCATGGCTACCACAGCATTCTGCAGCGATACGCCATCCCAGCTGGTTTGTACTTAGTGGGACTATCATTTGTTTTTCAACAGGGCAATGACCCAACACACCTCCAGGCTGTGTAAGGACTATTTGACTAAGGAGAGTGATGGAGTGCTGCATCAGATGACCCGGCCTCCACAATCACCCGACCTCATCCCAATTGAGATGATTTGGAATAAGTTGGATGCAGAGTGAAGGAAAATGCTTAGCATATGTGGGAACTCTTTCAAGACTGTTGGAAAAGCATTCCAGGTGAAGCTGGTTGAGAGAATTCCAAGAGTGTGCAAAGCTGTCATCAAGGCAAAGGGTGGGTACTTTGAAGAGTCTAAAATATATTTTGATTTTTTTTAACACATTTTTGGTTACTACATTATTCTGTGTGTGTTATTTCATAGTTGATGTCTTCACTATTCTACAATGTGTAAAAATAAAGAAAAACCCTTGAATGAGTAGGTGTGTCCAAACTTTTGACTGGTACTGTATATTATTTAGTATATGTAAAGTCAAGATTAAATCAATAAATAGTCTGATGGGTGACAATATTAGCCTATCATTTGTGAATGATATATTATCACATGTGAATTATGACCCGCATAAGAAACAATGCCTTTTTTTGTGACTTTTTCAAATCATAGTTGCACACCTCATGTAGCCTAGCCCATAGGCATATGTGTTTTAATAAGGTTTGTATCACAACTGAAGTGGCCAAATAACTAATTAAAATTAAGCACATTAATCCGCTTTACAAGTGGTGTAGAGCCTAACTGGCATACATTAGCAGCGTGAGTTTCTAGTTTTGGGAAGATAATTTTCACCATAAAAAAGCACCTTTATAATAAAAGCATTACATGCATAATTGCATTTGTGGTCACTTTTGATAATGGTGTTTTCCGTTAAAGGAACATTTGCGCTTATAGCCTACTACCACGTGTGCATTGCTGCACTTATAATGTGAAGAAATAGCCTAAGAGTTTAACATTTTAAGCTAAACGTTCTGATCTGTTGCGTCAGCCACATTGCATAAAAAGTATTTTTTGATGGTAGTCGTTGTATTAACTTGGGATCAATCACATCCCACAACTGTCCCAGACTATGTTTGGAATATTTATTTCTTGCACAGAATAGGTTGACTGTTGTACTATGAGGGATAGGTTGACATAGGTTAGTGCTTTTGATGTTCGTTAGGCCTACTCATCTTGTTGGCTGACGAAAAGTAAAACGTGGACAGTTCTTCAATATGCACACAGTGGCGTCCCCGATGTGTGTCTTCACTTGTAGTCGGTTAGAAAGACCCTATCAACTGACTGAGAGCCATGTGAGTGGGAGGTGGTTCGAATTGCGCAGCACACTCAGGGAGAAGGGCACAATGCTGCACTCCAGGCCGCAAAAGGCCTGGATTTTTTTAGGGTGCATTACAGCCACAATGAGGATGCTGCCATGATATTTGAGGCATTATCAAGTGCTTGTCAAATTGTGAATAAGTGACTGATGTAGTGTGTACAGCCTGCGCAAAAAACAAAGCAGAGCTCATGCCTTTCAAGTAACTTTTTTTCAAATCATCATTAGTCTCATCATTCCGCTTTACAATGTATTAAAAATCAAAACATAAAGTTACTAAACTAAAGTTGCATTAATAACTATAAATTAAGCATATAGGAGTACATATTTCTTTGTTAACCGGTCAACACTGAATCGCCGCATGTGAGCATTCCCTCAAATCATTTGGAGAAAATATTTGGTAAATCCGACCACAACTATATCCTCTTGATTCCTGTTTGCAAGCAAAAATTAAAGCAGGAAAGACCAGTGACTCGGTCTACAAAAAAGTGGTCAGATGAAGCATGTGCTAAACTACAGGACTGTTTTGCTATCACAGACTGGAATATGTTCCGGGATTCTTCCGATGGCATTGAGGAGTACACCACATCAGTCACTGGCTTTATCAATAAGTGCATCGAGGATGTCGTCCCCACAGTGACTGTACGTACATACCCCAAACAGAAGCCATGGATTACAGGCAAAACTCGCACTGAGCTAAAGGGTAGAGCTGCTGCTTTCAAAGTGCGGGACTCTAACCCGGAAGCTTACAAGAAATCCTGCTATGCCCTGCGACGAACCATCAAACAGGAAAAGCATCAATATAGGGCTAAGATTGAATCATACTACACAGGCTCCGACGCTCGTCTTATCTGGCAGGGCTTGCAAACTATTACAGAATACAAAGTAGTCTACAAATCACTTCTATGCTCGCTTCGAGGTCAAGCAACACTGAGGCAGGCATGAGAGCATCAGCTGTTCCGGATGAGTGTGTTGATCACGCTCTCCGTAGCCAACGTGAGTAAGACCTTAAACAGGTCAACATACACAAGGCTGCGGGACCAAACAGATTACCAGGACGTGCGCTCCAAGCATGTGCTGACCAACTGGCAGGTGTCTTCACTGACATTTTCAACATGTCCCTATAATACCGACATGTTTCAAGCAGACCACCATAGTCCCTGTGCCCAAGAACACAAAGGCAACCTGCCTAAATGACTACAGACCCGTAGCACTCACATCCGTAGCCATGAAGTGCTTTGAAAGGCTGGTAATGGCTCACATCAACACCATTATCCCAGAAACCCTAGACCCACTCCAAGTTGCATACCGCCCAAACAGATCCACAAATGATGTAATCTCTATTGCACTCCACACTGCCCTTTCCCACCTGGCCAAAAGGAACACTTATGTGAGAATGCTATTCATTGACTACAGCTCAGCATTAAACACCATAGTACACTCAAAGCTCATCACTAAGCTAAGGATCCTGGGACGAAACACCTCCCCCTGCAACTGGATCCTGGACTTCCTGACGGGCCGCCCCCAGGTGGTGAGGGAAGGTAGCAACACATCTGCCCCCCAGGGGTGCGTGCTCAGTCCCCTCCTGTACTCCCTGTTCACCCACGATTGCATGGCAAGACTCCAACACCATCATTAAGTTTGCAGACTACAACAGTGGTAGGCCTGATCACCGGCAACAACGAGACAGCCTACAGTGAGGAGGTCAGAGACCTGGCCGGGTGGTGCCAGAATAACAGCCTGTCCCTCAACGTAACCAAGACTAAGTAGATGATTGTGGACTACAAGAAAAGGTGGACCGAGCACGCCCCCATTCTCATCGATGGGGCTGTAGTGGAGCAAGTTGAGAGCTTCAAGTTCCTTGGAGTCCACATCACCAACAAACTAGAATGGTCCAACCACACCAAGACATTTGTGAAAAGGGCACGACAAAGCCTATCGTGCCCAGGAAACTAAAAAGATTTGGCATAGGTCCTGAGATCCTCAAAAGGTTCTACAGCTGCAACATCGAGAGCATTCTGACTAGTTGCATTACTCCCTTTTATGCAATTGCTCGGCCTTCGACTGCAAGGCACTAGAGGGTAGTGCGCACGGCCCAGTACATCACTGGGTCTAAGCTGCCTGCCATCCAGGACCTCTACACCAGGCAATATCAGAGGAACCCTAACAATTGTCAAAGGCCCCAGCCACCCCAGTCATAGACTATTCTCTCTACTACCGCATGACAAGCTGTACCGGAGTGCCAGGTCTAGGACAAAAAGGCTTCAACAGTTTTTACCCCTAAGCCATAAGACTCCTGAACAGGTAATCAAATGGCTACCCAGACTATTTGCTTTGTGTGCCACCCCCCCAAACTCTCTTTTACATTATTGCTACTCTCTGTTTACCATATATGCATAATCACTTTAACTATACATTCATGTACATATGTACATACTACCTCAATTGGCCCGACCAATCAGTGCTCCCGCACATTGGCTAATCTGGCTATCTGCATTGTGTCCCGCCACCCCCCAACCCCTCTTTCACGCTACTGCTACTCTCTGTTCATCATATATGCATAGTCACTTTAACCATATCTACATGTACATACTACCTCAAATCAGCCTGACTAACCGGTGTCTGTATGTAGCCTCGCTACTTTTATAGCCTCGCTACTGTTTTTCACTGTCTTTTTACTGTTGTTTTATTTCTTTACTTACCTATTGTTCATCTAATACTTTTTTTCCACTATTGGTTAGAGCCTGTAAGTAAGCATTTCCTTGTAAGGTCTACACCTGTTGTATTCGGCGCACATGACGAATAAACTTTGATTTGATAGCTAATACTTACAAGGATTCCTAAATCATTGTTTACCTGTTTGGGGTAGGGGGCAGCATTTTCACTTTTGGATAAATAGCATGCCCAAACTGAACTGCCTCCTACTATGTCCCAGATCCTAATATATGCATATTATTATTAGTATTGGATAGAAAACATTCTGAAGTTTCAAAAACTTTTTGAATCATGTCTGTGAGTATATCAGAACTTATTTAGCAGGCGAAACCCCGAGGACAAACTATTCAAATTAGTGTTTTTAAAGTCACTGTCTTTTCAATATGTTTTCATGGGGAATCCAGAATTCTAATCGACTTTCCTGCAGTTCCTACCGCTTCCACTGGATGTCACCAGTTTGTAGAAATTGGTTGAGGTTTTTCCTTTGTGTAATGAAGAAGTACCATAGCTCAGAACGAACGTCACTTCATGTGTACCTTTTGATAGAGGCGCGTAACCAGAAAAGTAGCGTCAGTTTGTTTTGCTCCTGTATTGAACACAGATCATCCCGTCTTCAATTTGATCGATTATATACATTTAGAAATGTGTAAAGTTGTATTACAAAAGTAGTTTGAAATATTTTGGCAAAGTTTACAGGTAACGTTTGAGATATTTTGTAGCGACGTTGCGTAAGTTGGAACCAGTGTTTTTCTGGATCAAACGCGCCAAATAAATTGACATTTTGGATATATATCGACTGAATTAATCGAACAAAAAGGACCATTTGTGATGTTTATGGGACATATTGGAGTGCCAAAAAAAGAAGCTTGTCAAAGGTAAGGCATGATTTACATTTTATTTCTGCGTTTTGTGTCGCGCCTGCAGAGTTGAAATATGCTACTCTTGTTATTTACGGTTGTGCTATCATCAGATAATAGCATCTTATGCTTTCGCTGAAAAGCCTTTTTGAAATCTGACACGTTGGCTGGATTCACAACGAGTGTAGCTTTAATTTACTATCTTGCATGTGTAATTTAATGAAAGTTGGATTTTTATAGAAATCTATTTGAATTTGGCGCTCTGCATTTTCCCTGGCTATTGGCCATATGGGACGCAAGCGTCCCGCCTACCCCAGAGAGGCTAAGAATAATGAAAATGACGGCAGGTTCTACTGGTCATTGTTTTCAGGCTCGTTGTATTGGTGCTAGCTAGGTACCAACGATATATCGTACATCCCTGATACACACCACATTTCACAGAGACAGAAACAATTCATTGATTGACACTAAATGAGGTAATGCAGTATGTTGTTAGTCCCAGAGGTCTAGTTATATTGAAACCTGCTGTAAGCTATACACCGAGTGTACAAAACATTAGGAACACCTGCACTTTCCATGACAGACTGACCAGGTGAAAGCTGTGATCCCTTATTTATGTCACTCATCTACACTTTCTATTAGTGTAGATGAAGGGGACGAGACAGGTTAATGAATGATTTTTAAGCCTTATGACAATTGAGAAATTGATTGTGTATGTGTGTCATTCAGAGGGTGAATGGGCAAGATAAAATATTTAAGCGTCTTTGAACAGGGTATGGTAGTAGGTGCCAGGAGCACCGGTTTGAGTGTGTCAAGAACGGTAACGCTGCAGGGTTTTGTGTATCAAGAATGGTCCACCACCCAAAGGACATCCAGCCAACTTGACACAACTGTGGGAAGCATTGGAGTAAACATGGGCCAGTATCCCTGTGCAATGCTTTCGACACCTTGTAGAGTCCATGCACCTAGGGCACAAGGGTGTGAAACGCAATATTAGGAAGGTGTTCTTAATGTTTTGTACACTCAGTACAGGTCTCCAGTGGGGACATCAGGTAAACAGCCAGGCCTAGGGCTCTGGGTTGAGAAGAAACAGGTCTAATTAGAGTATCAGGAGGCCAGTCAGCAATACAGACATTACGACCATGATCTGGAGACACTCCCCATCTCCCCCTTACTAATTAGATGCCCCATGCCTCGTCTTGGACCACACTTGCTGCTTCTCATGAATACAAGTTCAAAGATAAGAGGAGGCGGCCTGGATTAGATTAGAGCTACTTAGTGATTGTGGTCTCTATCTGAAAGAGCTCTTTCACCTTACACAAAGGACTGATAGCATCTTACCAGAAAGAAACGGCCACCCTCTGTCATAACACACACCCGCACATGCACGCACACAGAGAGCACACTTGGATTGTCGTGTGGACCGACCATCAAACAGCAGACTTTGATAAGTACCCACACTCTGAA
This sequence comes from Oncorhynchus clarkii lewisi, assembly GCF_045791955.1. Classification (NCBI taxonomy): domain Eukaryota; kingdom Metazoa; phylum Chordata; class Actinopteri; order Salmoniformes; family Salmonidae; genus Oncorhynchus; species Oncorhynchus clarkii. The sequence continues at coordinate 26,129,845 of NC_092175.1, read as the reverse complement.
AGTAGACAGAAGATCTGTCCAGGTTACTGAGTCATACGAGCGACAGAACCCCTCGGTCTTTCGCTCCAACTCACCACACATGCCTTAGTCAAGTGTCTTCATTCATTATTGACACATCATCAGTTTTCCAATAAATTAGTCAGAAAAACACGGATGGTTGGAAGGCTGACATTTACTATTTGGACCTCTCATCAATGTTGTATGTCATAGAATACATATTCCTCTGTCACAGGGCACACCTGGGTAGTTGTGTGTTATGAATAGTGGTAAGTAAGTATTTGCAAATAGCACTAGCAATCAAATGTATGTGTATATTTGTATTCTGGGTCAATTCATGTCAAGCCCAACCAGTCAGTTTTTCCACTGCAAATGAATCTATCCAAGTCAAAATATTTAGCTGTAGTTGGGTTAAAATCGGATTCCATAATCATGTGTATCCAAATGCAATACGGCCTGTGCGTCTCTGATGGCTCTTCCAGGTCACTAACCGTGGCATCACCAAAGTAAGGCTATTGTACATGTGTCTATCTTGCACCGTCATGCAATTATTAAGAGACTAGAGACAATGAGCTAATCCTAAACAACTAGTGTTCTCGTATTAACTAATTGAGTCAAGTAAAAGCAAGGATGTAAAGGTGGAACACAAAAGCATATGATGTGTGTGCAAATTTAAATGAGGATTTACCAATACAAAATTATGAATGTAAAGTCAAATCAAAGAGTTACTCTAAGTTAGGACTGCATTTACTCAAACAACTAATTGGTTTATTAGTCCCGAATGAATTAACACTCAAACAATAGCAGTTAACATGGAATATATAATACAAAATAAAACAGAGTAAATGTCTATCACAATAACACAGTCATAGGGTTTATGAGATAGGTAAATCCCTATACTGTTTGCCCTCACTTTTAAGTGGAGTGCGTGGGGATTTGGATTTTGCCAGCACTGATCTGACCAGTAGTGGCATGTAGCCACATGAAGCCAGGCTTCCCCAAAATATTGGCAAAAAAAATAAATAGTATGCGTTTCCAAATTTTAATTCAATTTGCAAGAGGCTGAATGTACGGTCTCCCCCCCGGAGAAAGGATCAGAGCAAGCGAAACAGCACCCGAAATAGCACCCCTTTGTCTCTGTATGTGTAGCCCATCTATCTATCGATAGATCTATCTGATGCTGTCTGGTCAAAAAGTGTATGACATTGTTGCCGCCCGTAGCATTGAATGCAAGGGAAGCCAGCGGTCATTTGGCCTACCCTGATGAAAAGGTATAAAATAATATTCAAATCAGCAGTGAGCTAAACTGAGTGAGCTCATATATGAATGGTTCAGTTGCACCCTAAAAAAATAAGCGCCATACCAATCACATCAATTGAAAAATGTCATTGACAGAAAAAACTTGTATTGTTGCATCTCCCTGTGTTGTTGTCCTCCGGTGGCTAGCTAGTTAGCTAGCATTTAAAAAAAAAACATGTTTAACCTTTATTTTGATAGGGGAGACATTGAGACCTAGGTCCTTTTTCCAATTGTGATTACACACACACACACACAGAGATAAATCAGAACCATGGCGAGCCAAATCATATTTAGCTTACTAAGGACTAAATTGTTATTGGTATCTTTTAGTTGTCACTGTATTAGATTAAGCAGAGGTGATTTGATAAAGTTGAAATGGTGCTGGTATAGTGGAGGCAACTCCTGTTTGTTTGAGACTTGCAGTAACTCTCCGTGGTTCTAAATCAATAGTTGTTTAGTGGTCCGAAAATGTCAGAAACATGAACTTGCTTGACTGTGCTGTAGGTTATGTAACTGTTTGTTACATGCAATATGCTTTGTGGACTTCACCAGACAGAGGTTGCTCTCCGGTTTTGTGATGAAAGAAAGGTGTGGTTGAATTTATTCTGCCACTTCTTATTGTCTCAGCCTTAGGCATATATACCAGTGTCAAGGCATATGAACTAACAGGTTATAGAGCAAACAACGCAATTATCAAAACACATAGGTTGCAATATGCCAGTAGCTTCCCCAGTGATTTTAAGCACACACGACTACTGCTGAGCAGCTCACCTGCAGCACATGGGATAGAGCTAGGAGGGAAGCAGGGACAGAAAGCCCCATTGGATTACGCTAATACAAAAGTCAACCAACCACTGCCATACAGGAGAAGTAGGTGCAAATTACTTCCTGCTATGAAGGCTTTTTAAAAAGGTTCACAAACAGTCCTAGTTTCAGTCAACATAACTCCTAAATAAAAAGGTAGTTCACAAACAGTCCTAGTTTCGGTCAACATAACTCCTAAATAAAAAGGTAGTTTAAGGACTTACCTGGAGATCCTTGGAGTTTGGCTTTCTTTACTGAAATAGAAAGAGAAAAAACAACTGTTAGAAACAAAGACATAAAACTGTGTTTTTAATAAAACCTAGACAGCAAGTCGTTATGCCTGCTCATGATTTACTTCAAGGATATCATACGGACTCTGATAAGGCTGATTGCTGTAGGCTAGCCCTACATTGTGTACAATTAATGTGATCGGGTGTTCACTTCACGTCACTTCGGTGTCCCCCTAAGAGGCCACAGTCAGAGCCAGGATATCCGTCATGCTGAGAGTGTAACCGGATCAGTGAATCACGAACCAGAAAGAAGTCACACGGACACCAATCAGCCACGTGTTATCAACCACAACGACAGAAAAACAAGGGCACATGACATTTGTCGGTGAGTTCTGACATTCATTGATATGCAGACCGACAGATGGGGCACATGTTGATGAGGCATGGAGTAGGATTGTGTTAGACGTGGCCAGACGTGTCTGAGTGAGCATCACAACATTCTCTCAACCTATCAGCAGAAAACACCAGCCTATCACATTTTTGAGAAGCAAAAAAAAGTGGCATGGGGGAATAGAATCCACCACTGTTAATAATTGACCACGTTTACATGCGCACAGTATACCAGATAAGGTCTTAAGCTGTTTACATGCAACTTTTAAATCCCGCTAACGAATAGCCCTGTATCCATGAATACACCAAATACACCTAATTGAAGTTCATATGGGTTAAATGGAATAGTAACTGAAGTCAGTACACTGACTGCAGACCTATAACCTCTCATATGTAGCATAATATTAACTCCTGCTGAATTAGGCATTTCTTGCAGAAAAATGATACAACAAGTGTGCGTGTAATGTGTCATCTTTGAAACTTATGCAAGAAGACAGTATTTCAACCACATAAAATATGCACCGAAGACAAACTGTAGTCTATTCATAAACATTCATTCTAAAACATTCATTCAGAAGTTATGACAGAAGAGAAGCTGCATGTACAGCACATTCGGAAAGTATTCAGACCCCTTGACTTTATCCACATTGTTACGTTACAGCCTCATTATAATTATATTCTAATCAATCGACACACAATGGCCCATAATGAAAAAGCGAACAGGTTTTAAGAAATGTTTGCACATTTATTAAAAATAAAGTATTCAGACCCTTTGCTATGAGACTCAAAATTGAGCTCAGGTGCATCCTGTTTCCAACTTGATATAAGTCCATCTGTCATAAATTAAATTGATTGGACATGATTTGGAAAGGCACACACCGGTCTATATAAAGGTCCCACAGTTGACAGTGCATGTCAGAGGAAAAACCAAGCCATGAGGTTGAAGGAATTGTCCTTAGAGCAGCAAGACAGGATTGAGTCGAGGCACAGATCTGGGGAAGGGTACCAAAACATATCTGCAGCATTGAAGGTCGCCAAGAACACAGTGGCCTCCATCATTCTAAAATGGAAGAAGTTTGGAACCATTGAGACTCTTCGTAGAACTGGCTGGCCGCCCGGCTAAACTGGGCAATAGGGGGAGAAAGTTCTTGGTCAGGGAGGTGACCAAGAACCTGATGGTCACTGACAGAGCTCCAGAGTTCCTCTGTGGAAATGGGAGAACCTTCCAGAAGGACAACACTCTCTGCATCACTCTAGCAATCAGGTATTTTTTATTTTATTTAACTAGGCAAGTAAGGCCTTTATTGGTGGAGTGGCCAGGCGGAAGCCACTCCTCAGTAAAGGGTACATGACAGTGTCGTGGCAGAATCAGAATTAGTTGGGTAACATAGATAAGATTTTTTATTTTCATAATATGCTTGTGAGATACTTGTCATTTAGAATGTATTTTGTTGTACTATATTGTTGGCCGGTTGCAGTTATCGGTTCTCTGTCAGGGTTCAGTTACTTGGGCCACAGAAAGGGGAGAGGTCAAGCTTGTCTTCATATGTAAAGGTATCTTTTAAACCATGTGAAGGGATGATTGAGGGGGAACCAATTATCTCTTGGCTCCACAATGTCTGTGTGCCAGTCACTGTCTCTCTGCGATCTTGTCCAGGAGGGGGTGTATTTGATATATGCCATTGGGTGAGGTAATGGTGTTGGTTCTGAGTGGTACCAAGAGCGAGATAAGAACATAGTTTAGGAGACCAAAGCTGAACGATAATTTATAGCCAATGCTGTCTGGCTATGTGTGTCTTTGCTATAAAGGATCTCAGTTGCAATGTGTAAGCACTCTCAGAAAATTAATTTATAGACACTGAATTGATCTGAGAGTCACAGGGTTGTGATGGAGCTCATAATAATTAAAGATGGACTTTATGATAACTCTGACTTGTGTGGTGGTTTGCTCTCATGATTTGGTAAATACAGGAAATTTCCACTACGACAGCCCGCTTGGAGTTTGCCAAAAGGTAGCCTAAATGACTCTTAGACCATGTAAAACAAGATTCTCTGGTCTGATGAAACCAAGATTGAACTATCTGGCCTGAATGCCAAGCATCCCCCATCTGGAGGAAACCTACAGCAAAGTACAGAGAGATCCTTGATGAAAACCTGCTCCAAAGCGCTGAGGATCTCAGACTGGGGTGAAGGTTTGTATTTGCTATGGATCCCCATCAGCTGCTGCCAATCGGGATCTTCCTTAGGTCCGACAAAATTAATGTAGTTACAAATATATTGTAAAGATATATATATATATTTTTTTACAACAGATTTCACAACACACCAAGTGTGTGCCCTCAGGCCCCTACACCACATATCTACAACACAAAATCCATGTGTATGTTATCATGTGTGTCGTGTCTTTGGCTTTACCGGATTAAGTGATATGAGGTGTAAACCCATAACACACACATTTTTCCAGCAGCAGACTATGATCGATAATGTCAGAAGCTGCACTGAAGTCCAACAAAAAAGCTCCCAATCTTTTTATCATCAATTTCTCTCAGCCAATCATCATTTGTGTAAGTGCTGTGCTTGTTGAATGTCCTTCCCTAGAAGCTTGCTGAACGTCTGTCAATTTGTTTATTGTAAAATAGCATTGTATCTGGGCAAACACAATTTTTTCACAAAGGTTGGTAACAGGCTGATTGGTCGGCTATTTGAGCCAGTAAAGTGGGCTTTACTATTCTTAGGTAGCGGAATTACTTTTGCTTCCCTCCAGGCCTGGGGGAACACACTTTCTAGTAGGTTCAAATTGAAGATATAGCAAATAAGAGTGGCAATAACGTTCGCTATTATCCTCAGTAATTTTCTATACAAGATGTCAGACCCCGGTGGCTTGTCATTGTTGATAGACAATTTTTTAACCTCTTCCACACTAAATTTACGGAATTCAAAACTACAATTGTCTTTTATAATTTGGTCAGATATAATTGGATGTGTAGTGACAGTGTTTGTAGTTGGCATGTCATGCCTAAATTTGCTTATCTGGCCAATTAAAAAAATAATTAAAAGTAGTTTGCAATATCAGGCGGTTTTCTGATGAATGAGCCATCGGTTTCAAAAGATTATGGGTTGAGTTTACCTTTTTTCCAATAATGTAATTGAAGGTGCTCCAAAGCTATTTACTATATTTCTTTATGTAATTTATCTTTGTTTCATAGTGTAGTTTCTTCTTCTTTTTATTCAGTTTAGTCACATGATTTCTCAATTTGCAGTACGTTTGCCAATCGGCTGTGCAGCCAGACTTATTTGCCATTCCTTTTGCGTCATCCCTCTCAACCACACAATTTTTCAAATCCCCGTCAATCCACAGGATTTAACAGTTTTTACATTCATTTTCTTAAAATGGTTGCATGCTTATTAGTAACTGGGATAAGCAATTTCATTAACCTCTTGAAGCTGTGTTTTGCAATATTGCTCCTGTGATTTCATGAATATGAATATTTTTAGTAATATTATTTGACTGTTGCGCTATGCTATTCACTGGTTGCTGACGAAAATAATCCCATGACAGGGATGGGTAGCGTCAAAAAGTTAAAGTGTCAAGTGCAACGTTTTTTTGCTCCTCATTACACACCACCGACCAACAAATATTCTTCACATCAACAACATAGGAATCACTCCAAAACGTATTTTATGTGTTAAGGCCCGTCCTTTGGTTTTCCTAGATATGGCTAGTATATTGTGATCACTACCTCCGATGGATCTGGAAACTACTTTCAAGCAATTTTCTGCAGCATCAGTAGAAATGTGATAAATATATGTTGATGATTTCATTCCTGTGCTGTTTGTAACTACCCTGGTAGGTTGACTGATAACCTGAACCAGGTTGCAGGCACTGGTTACAGTTTGAAGCTTTTTCTTGAGTGGGCAGCTTGATGAAAACCAGTCAATATTTATATCATCCAGAAAATATACATCTCTGTTGATATCACATACATTATCAAGCATTTCACACATATTATCCAGATACTGACTGTTAAGCTACATACAGTGCCTTGCGAAAGTATTCGGCCCCCTTGAACTTTGCGACCTTTTGCCACATTTCAGGCTTCAAACATAAAGATATAAAACTGTATTTTTTTGTGAAGAATCAACAACAAGTGGGACACAATCATGAAGTGGAACGACATTTATTGGATATTTCAAACTTTTTTAACAAATCAAAAACTGAAATATTGGCCGTGCAAAATTATTCAGCCCCTTTACTTTCAGTGCAGCAAACTCTCTCCAGAAGTTCATTGAGGATCTCTGAATGATCCAATGTTGACCTAAATGACTAATGATGATAAATACAATCCACCTGTGTGTAATCAAGTCTCCGTATAAATGCACCTGCACTGTGATAGTCTCAGAGGTCCGTTAAAAGCGCAGAGAGCATCATGAAGAACAAGGAACACACCAGGCAGGTCCGAGATACTGTTGTGAAGAAGTTTAAAGCCGGATTTGGATACAAAAAGATTTCCCAAGCTTTAAACATCCCAAGGAGCACTGTGCAAGCGATACTATTGAAATGGAAGGAGTATCAGACCACTGCAAATCTACCAAGACCTGGCCGTCCCTCTAAACTTTCAGCTCATACAAGGAGAAGACTGATCAGAGATGCAGCCAAGAGGCCCATGATCACTCTGGATGAACTGCAGAGATCTACAGCTGAGGTGGGAGACTCTGTCCATAGGACAACAATCAGTCGTATATTGCACAAATCTGGCCTTTATGGAAGAGTGGCAAGAAGAAAGCCATTTCTTAAAGAAATCCATAAAAAGTGTTGTTTAAAGTTTGCCACAAGCCACCTGGGAGACACACCAAACATGTGGAAGAAGGTGCTCTGGTCAGATGAAACCAAAATTGAACTTTTTGGCAACAATGCAAAACGTTATGTTTGGCGTAAAAGCAACACAGCTGAACACACCATCCCCACTGTCAAACATGGTGGTGGCAGCATCATGGTTTGGGCCTGCTTTTCTTCAGCAGGGACAGGGAAGATGGTTAAAATTGATGGGAAGATGGATGGAGCCAAATACAGGACCATTCTGGAAGAAAACCTGATGGAGTCTGCAAAAGACCTGAGACTGGGACGGAGATTTGTCTTCCAACAAGACAATGATCCAAAACATAAAGCAAAATCTACAATGGAATGGTTCAAAAATAAACATATCCAGGTGTTAGAATGGCAAAGTCAAAGTCCAGACCTGAATCCAATCGAGAATCTGTGGAAAGAACTGAAAACTGCTGTTCACAAATGCTCTCCATCCAACCTCACTGAGCTCGAGCTGTTTTGCAAGGAGGAATGGGAAAACATTTCAGTCTCTCGATGTGCAAAACTGATAGAGACATACCCCAAGCGACTTACAGCTGTAATCGCAGCAAAAGGTGGCGCTACAAAGTATTAACTTAAGGGGGCTGAATAATTTTGCACGCCCAATTTTTCAGTTTTTGATTTGTTAAAAAAGTTTGAAATATCCAATAAATGTCGTTCCACTTCATGATTGTGTCCCACTTGTTGTTGATTCTTCACAAAAAAAGACAGTTTTATATCTTTATGTTTGAAGCCTGAAATGTGGCAAAAGGTCGCAAAGTTCAAGGGGGGCGAATACTTTCGCAAGGCACTGTATGTTAACCTTTCTAGCGCAGGTGTTCCGCTAGCGGAATATTCCTCTGAAAAGGCAGCGCACGAAATTCAAAAATATTTTTTAGAAATATGTAACTTTCACACATTAACAAGTCCAACACAGGAAATGAAAGAAACTTCTTGTTAATCTACCCATCGTGTCCGATTTCAAAAACGCTTTACAGCGAAAGCACAACATATTATGTTAGATCACCGCCAAGTCAAAAAAAAAACACAGCCATTTTTCCAGCCAAAGATAGGATTCACAAAAAGCAGAAATATAGATAAAATGAATCACTAACCTTTGATGATCTTCATCAGATGACACTCATAGGGCATCATGTTACACAATACATGTATGTTTTGTTCGATAATGTGCATATTTATATCCAAATATCTCAGTTTACATTGGCGCGTTACGTGCAGTAATGTTTTGATTCCAAACATCCGGTGATTTTGCAGAAATACTCATAATAAATGATACAAGTGTTATTCACGGAATTAAAGATAGATTTCTCCTTAATGCAACCCCTGTGTCAGATTTTTTTTTAATCTTTACGGAAAAAGCAGAATCTGAGAACGGCGCACAGAGCCCAATCCAGCCAGAGAAATATCCGCCATATTGGAGTCAACAGAAGTTAGAAATAACACTATAAATATTCACTTACCTTTGATGATCTTCATCAGAAGGCACTCCCAGGAATCCCAGTTGGACAATAAATGACTGATTTGTTCCATAAAGTCCATAATTTATGTCCAAATAGTCACTTGTTGTTAGCGTGTTCAGCCCAGTAATCCATCTTCATGAGGCGCGAGCTCTTCGTCCAGACAAAAACTCGAAAAGTTCCGTTACAGGTCGTAGAAACATGTCAAACGATGTATGGAATCAATCTTTAGGATGTTAACATAAAAATTCAATAATGTTCCAACCGGAGAATTCCTATGTCTGAAGAAAAGCACTGGAACGAGAGCTAACTGTATCGGGAGCGCGCGCCATGAGCCTGAGACACTCTGCCAGACCACTGACTCAAACAGGTCTCATGAGCCCCTCCTTTATAGTAGAATCCTCATTCAAGTTCCTAAAGACGGTTGACATCTAATGGAAGCCGTAGGAAGTGCAACTTGACTCCATAGACACTGTGTATTCGGTAGGTCAAGCTTTGAAAAACTACAAACCTCAGATTTCCCACTTCCTGGTTGGATTTTTCTCAGGTTTTCAACTACAATATGAGTTCTGTTATACTCACAGACATCATTCAAACAGTTTTAGAAACTTCAGAGTGTTTTCTATCCAATACTAATAATATGCATATATTAGCATATGGGACAGAGTAGGAGGTAGTTCACTCTGGGCACGCTATTCATCCAAAAGTGAAAGTGCTGCCCCCTATCCCAAAAAGGTTAACGTGGGCTATTTTGAGCACTTTTCTGGGATGCTTGCTTGTTTTCATTGCTTTACTGGGAAGCTTAGCAGAAGTAGATATTCTCATGTTCTTTGTTGGTGCAGGGTGAGCTGCACACAGTGGACTTCCTACTAGGGCACACCGCCCCAGTGCTAACAGCATAAATCTGGTTCATAGGCACATGATAGCTGCATACAATAGCAGAGGCATTCAGGGCAGTTAGAGGGACATCAGTTAGGTTACTTACATTGTCTCTAACAATGCCCCTGGTATAATGTACATTTGCTAAATCCCGATGACTCAGCGACACAATGGTAGGGATTAACCTTTTATAACTAGGGGGCAGTATTTTCATTTTTGGATAAAAAACATTCCCGTTTTAAACTGGATATTTTGTCACGACAAGATGCTCAACTATGCATATAATTGACAACTTTGGATAGAAAACACTGACGTTTCCAAAACTGCAAAGATATTGTCTGTGAGTGCAACAGAACTGATGTTACAGGCGAAACCCAGATAAAAATCCAATCAGGAAGTGCCGCCTTTTTTGAAACCGCCTCATGCCAATGACTGCTTATATGGCTGTGAATGAGCTACGAATGAGCCTACATTTTCTACGTATTCCCCAAGGTGTCTACAGCATTGTGACGTTGTTTTACGCATTTATGTTGAAGAATAGCCGTAACGGACCACATTTAGCAAGTGGTCACATGATGGCTCCCGCAGAAAATGTTGCGTAAAGTACACAAGTAGCCATTTTTCCAATCGCTTCTTATGAGAAACCAATTGATCCGACGGATATATTATCGAATTGTTATGTGAAAAACACCTTGAGGATTGATTCTACGTTTGCCATGTTTCTGTCGATATTATGGAGCTAATTTGGAAAAAAGTTTGGCGTTGTAGTGACTGCATTTTCCTGTCGATTTCTCAGCCAAACGTTAAGAACAAACGGAGCTATTTCACCTTAAAAAATTATCTTTTTGGAAAAAAGGAACATTTGCTATCTAACTGGGAGTCTCCTGAGTGAAAACATTTGAAGTTCTTCAAAGGTAAATGATTTAATTTGATTGCTTTTCTTATTTTCGTGAAAATGTTGCCTGCTGGTAGCAGAGCCTAGCCATAGCATTATGCCATGATAAACTTACACAAATGCTTGTCTAGCATTGGCTGTAAAGCATATTTTGACAATCTGAGATGACAGTGTGATTAACAAAAGGCTAAGCTGTGTCTCAATATATTTAATTTGTGATTTTCATGAATAGGAAGATTTTCTAGGAAGATTTATGTACGCTGCGTTATGCTAATTAGTTTGAGGCTATGGTTACGCTCCCGCATGCGGGTTTGAGAGTCATGAGAAGTTAACTGAGCTGGGCTTGGGTCATTGTTCACCTTCCAACAGGACAATGACCCTAAGCACACAGCCAAGATAACGCAGGAGTGGCTTCGGGACTTCGGGACAAGTCTCAATGCCCTTGATTGGCCCAGCCAGAGCCCGGACTTGAACCCGATCGAACATTTCACGAGACCTGAAAATAGCTGTGCAGCGATGCTCCCCATCCAACCTAACAGAGCTTGAGAGGATCTGCAGAGAAGAATGTGAGAAACTCCCCAAATACAAGTGTGTCGCGTTTGTAGCGTCATACCGAAGAAGACTCGAGGCTGTAATCGCTGCCAAAGGGGCTTCAACAAATTACCAAGTAAAGGGTTTGAATACGAATACCTGTACTCGAGGCTGTAATCGCTGCCAAAGGGGCTTCAACAAATTACCAAGTAAAGGGTTTGAATACGAATACCATGTAATTTGATTTAAGTTTTTAATAAATTAGCAAACATTTCCAAAAACCTGTTTTTGCTTTGTCATTGTGGGATAGTGTGTAGATTGATGAGGGGGGAAAACTATTTAATCCATTTTAGAATAAGGTTGTAACTTAATAATTAACAAAATGTGGAAAAATTTAAGGGGTACGAATAATTTCCGAATGGACTGTCTGTAAGTATAGTTGACAAACGGCCTACCAAATGTCCAAAATTATAAGCAGAAACTTGTTTAAATTCAGGGTAAAAGTAGCCAGTAGACTATACGGTCCAGTACAAAGTATCAGCTAAATAAATGATGGAATTACAGTGGATCGAACTGCGTAGGTACTTTTTGAAGTGATTTGTTTGACAATCAGATTAAATCATCACACAACATTCATGATACGCAAAACTAAGCCAGCCCAGACTGCGAAAAACAACAGTAAAGGGCATGAAATAGTTACATGCCTCAGTATACTGTCTGATCAGCATAGCCCAGGCATCTTATCCAGGTTTCTCATAAATAAAAATGTATTAGTTCTTCTGATTGAGAAGGGCATTGCCAAAAACATTGATGTGTCTAAACTTAAGAAACATTGTTTCAGGTTTTTGATGGAAATGTTCAGATGTTTCAAAACAATTCACCACTAGTCTGTGACAGACCACACTTTCATATTGACCAATGTGTTGTAATCTTTGAGAGTCAAATCTCTTAATACACAACCCACATCCATACCGACCCAGCCCACCCAGATAAGCTATATGCTTATCCCATAGGGCGGCACACAATTGCCCCAGCGTCGTCCGGGTTAGGGGTGGGTTTGGCCGGGGTAGGCCGTCATTGTAAATAAGAATTTGTTCTTAACCGTCTTGCAGGTTAGCCTACCAGATCTAAAAAAATTATTAAAAAATGCTTCCTATAACGATACATTCTCCTTTTATCTACACTGTCGAAAACAAGAGCAGAAAAACAACCTCTAGAGCCCTCTGATCTATTTTTAGACTTGGCAGACCTTTCCTGTATGGATATAGGGACAATTTGAGTAACATGTAGTAGCCCAAACCTATCGATGTTACATTGAACTGGGTGAGTGGAATATGAATGACAGTCATCCAACATGCTGTAATAGAAATAAGGCCATAAACGGCACTGACCGCCACTGGTATGTAGTGAATGTGTGTGAGTTTTGTCCTTAGAGATGTGGACATCAAATAACTTGAAGCTCTTGACGCACTCCACTACAGCCCTGTCGATGTGGGCGTGCTCTCCCCTTTTTCTCCTGTATTCAACGATCAACTTCTTTGTCTTACTGACGTCGAGGGAGAGATTTGTTGTCCTGGCACCACACTACTAAGTCTCTGACCACCACACTCATCGCAGTCTGTGATCACGCCTACCACCGTTGTGCCGTCAGCAAACTTGGTGTTGGAGTCGTGCGTGGCCACAGTCACAGGAAGGGACTAAGCACAAACCACTGATGGGCCTCTGTGTAGAGGGTTAGTGTGGAGGAGGTGTTATTGCCTACCCTCACCACCTGGGGCCGGCCTGTTAGGAAGGCCAGGACACAGTTGCAGAAGGAGGTGTTCAGTCCCAGGGTCCCCAGCTTTGTGATGAGATATGGAGGGGACTATAGTGTTGAATGCTGAGCTGTAGTCTATGAACAGCATTCTCACATACTGTAGTTATTTTTCTTGTCCAAGTGGGAGAGGGCAGTGTGAAGTGCATTTGAAATTATGTCATCTGTGGATCTGTTTGGGAAGTATGCAAATTGGAGTGGTCCAGGGTGTCTTGGATGATGGTGTGTATGTGTGTCATGACAAGCCTTTCAAAAGCACTTTGTATTTACAGATGTGAGTGCTATACGTCGATAGTCACAGCTGAATCTGTGCCAAAGTCAACATGGCCCATTTCATGAGTGGTAGCTATAGCCTTCAGCCCAGAGCCGATATTGCCTGTAATCCATGGTTTGGATACGTTTGCATAGTCACTGTGGGTGCTACGTCATCTATGCACTTATTGATGAAGCCCGTGACTGTTCTGGTAAACTCCTCAATGGTATCGGATGAATCCCGGCACATATTGCAGGAAATTAGCTTCAAAACAACATTTTCCTCGGTCGCTCAAATTAAATAAAATCAAGCTGGTGGTGTATTTAATACAGTGCCTTGCGAAAGTATTCGGCCCCCTTGAACTTTGCGACCTTTTGCCACATTTCAGGCTTCAAACATAAAGATATAAAACTGTATTTTTTTGTGAAGAATCAACAACAAGTGGGACACAATCATGAAGTGGAACGACATTTATTGGATATTTCAAACTTTTTTAACAAATCAAAAACTGAAAAATTGGCAGTGCAAAATTATTCAGCCCCCTTAAGTTAATACTTTGTAGCGCCACCTTTTGCTGCGATTACAGCTGTAAGTCGCTTGGGGTATGTCTCTATCAGTTTTGCACATCGAGAGACTGAATTTTTTTCCCATTCCTCCTTGCAAAACAGCTCGAGCCCAGTGAGGTTGGATGGAGAGCATTTGTGAACAGCAGTTTTCAGTTCTTTCCACAGATTCTCGATTGGATTCAGGTCTGGACTTTGACTTGGCCATTCTAACACCTGGATATGTTTATTTTTGAACCATTCCATTGTAGATTTTGCTTTATGTTTTGGATCATTGTCTTGTTGGAAGACAAATCTCCGTCCCAGTCTCAGGTCTTTTGCAGACTCCATCAGGTTTTCTTCCAGAATGGTCCTGTATTTGGCTCCATCCATCTTCCCATCAATTTTAACCATCTTCCCTGTCCCTGCTGAAGAAAAGCAGGCCCAAACCATGATGCTGCCACCACCATGTTTGACAGTGGGGATGGTGTGTTCAGGGTGTTGCTTTTACGCCAAACATAACGTTTTGCATTGTTGCCAAAAAGTTCAATTTTGGTTTCATCTGACGAGAGCACCTTCTTCCACATGTTTGGTGTGTCTCCGAGGTGGCTTGTGGCAAACTTTAAACGACACTTTTTATGGATATCTTTAAGAAATGGCTTTCTTCTTGCCACTCTTCCATAAAGGCCAGATTTGTGCAATATACGACTGATTGTTGTCCTATGGACAGAGTCTCCCACCTCACCTTCCCTCTAAACTTTCAGCTCATACAAGGAGAAGACTGATCAGAGATGCAGTTCATCCAGAGTGATCATGGGCCTCTTGGCTGCATCTCTGATCAGTCTTCTCCTTGTATGAGCTGAAAGTTTAGAGGGAAGGCCAGGTCTTGGTAGATTTGCAGTGGTCTGATACTCCTTCCATTTCAATATTATCGCTTGCACAGTGCTCCTTGGGATGTTTAAAGCTTGGGAAATCTTTTTGTATCCAAATCCGGCTTTAAACTTCTTCACAACAGTATCTCGGACCTGCCTGGTGTGTTCCTTGTTCTTCATGATGCTCTCTGCGCTTTTAACGGACCTCTGAGACTATCACAGTGCAGGTGCATTTATACGGAGACTTGATTACACACAGGTGGATTGTATTTATCATCATTAGTCATTTAGGTCAACATTGGATCATTCAGAGATCCTCACTGAACTTCTGGAGAGAGTTTGCTGCACTGAAAGTAAAGGGGCTGAATAATTTTGCACGCCCAATTTTTCAGTTTTTGATTTGTTAAAAGAGTTTGAAATATCCAATAAATGCCGTTCCACTTCATGATTGTGTCCCACTTGTTGTTGATTCTTCACAAAAAAATACAGTTTTATATCTTTATGTTTGAAGCCTGAAATGTGGCAAAAGGTCGCAAAGTTCAAGGGGGCCGAATACTTTCGCAAGGCACTGTATAGGCTCAGTAAACAATAAAAAAAGGTGAAAAGGGGGGGCCCTAGGGGGAAAAAGGTTGGGAACCCCTGCTCTGCACAGACACTAATTTCCTCTCCCTCACACTGGGAAATTCTCAATTGGGCAAAGATCTGTACACTCCTCGACTCCTCCATCCCCCACTCCTTCGTGAAACCAATAAGTGGTCGCAATATGTAGGAGACAGTGGAGGCTCCTGAAGGGGAATAGGTTTGTCGTGCCCTCTTCACGACTGTCTTGGTGTGCTTGGATCATTCTAGTTTGTTGGTGATGTGGCACCACATGGCCAGGTCTCTGATCTCCTCCCTATAGGCTGTCTCACCATTGTTGGTGATCAGGCCTACCACTGCTGTGTCATCAGCAAACTTAATGATGGTGGAGGATGTTCAGGATCATCCTACCATGGAAGAGGTTTGAAATCCCTTACACTCCCATTGAAACAACTGTTTTCTCAGATGAGAAAAGCATGCACACATTTAAAAATGATAAGCTACTTATCCTTGTAACTATACTGAACATTTATTTAATTTTTTCATCCCAGCCCCCGTCCCCGCAGGAGGTCTTTTGCCTTTTGGTAGGCCGCCATTGTAAATAAGAATGTTCTTAATTAACTGACTTGCCTAGTTAAATAAAGGTTCAATAAAAATGAATTTAAAAAAATTAACACAACATGCAACAATTTGAAAGATTTTACTGAGTTACATTTCAAAAGGAAATCAGTGAATTTAAATAAATAAATAAGGCCCTAATCTATGGATTTCACATGACTGGGCAGGGGTGCTGCCATGGGTAGGCCTGGGAGGGGGGGGGGGGCATAGGCCCACCCACTTGGCAGCAAGGCTCACTCACTCGGGCGCAAGGCCCAGCCAATCAGAATGAGTTTTTCCCCACAAAAGGGCATTGTTACAGAGAGAAATACTCATCAGCACCAGAAATAAGCTTTGTGTGCACATGGAACATTTCTGCCAAGAGTGTGCAAAGCTGTCATCAAGGCAAAGCATGGCTACTTTGAAGAATCTAAAGTATATTTTGATTTATTTAACCATTTTTGGTTACTACATGATTCCATATGTGTTATTTCATAGTTTGGATGTCTTCACTATTATTCTACAATGTAGAAAATAGTAAAAAAAAGAAAAACCCTTGAATGAGTAAGTGTGTCCAAACTTTTGACTGGTACTGTAAGTGTTTCCAGACAGGCTCTTCTAGGCCACCAGGCTGTGACTCTGGCCTGTGAGTTGGCACGATGGCATGATGTCCCAATCAAGCTGATGCCTTGTTAGCAGAGGAAAACAGAGCAGAGAGCCATAAAGCGAGGGGCCATTATGATGGAAACTGATGCTCCTCTCTCCTCTGCTCAGCCCTCCATCTTTGTGGAAGCGGCTGTGTGAAGCCATCAGCGTTTGGCCAGGGGCAGTTACTCAGTTACCCCATCAACATACTGTTTTCTAATCTGCTCTACGGTGTGCTCAACTGATGTCTAGCCATATTGGTTTCTTTACTAAATAAGCTGACAAGAGGGACATATTTGATATTGGCAACCACAAAATATCACTAAGCAGTAAAAGTTATAATAATTTGAGCCAGGGTGTATTAGTTTTAGTAGATTAAAAACACAGCATAGCAAAGAAAATATGGGATAGAAAAAAGCTAACAGCAGTTCCACTAACAATACTACATACCAACATAATTTATTACATCCACTCAAACTTTAACTGCCAGCAGCCCAACACGAGGCGCATTTTAATATTGACTCGCTTGCGACTGTTACTTAACTCAGAGGATTAGTACTGGTAACACTTAAATTGGCACTCCAGTCTCCTTTTCACCTCATTGTTAAATATTACTGAACTGTCAGAGCTAGAAGCACAAGCATTTCACTACACCTGCAATAACATCAGTTAAACACGCGTATGTGACCAATACATTTGATTTGATAACACCTGGTTTACTTAACAAAAGTCACATCTCAATAGGAGGTCCAGGTAAGTCATGACATAGCACAAGTGTGCTCATCTATTATCCCTCAAGCAAGGGGGGAGGCCGATGACATCACAGATTCCCATCAGACCATCTCCTTTAATGCCCTACTCGCTGAAGTTTGCAGTTATGTCTAAAAATATTTTTCTCAAAACATAGTTTTCTTACCTTTTAGTACTGTGTTCTTTACTGTATTTATAAGTGAGATAAAGGTAAAACAGTAAAAGTTTTTTTTTAAATAGCTGGAGGACATCTTTAAGTTGGGGACAGAGGAGGCACATCATGTGAAAACATGGTGGATGGGAGGGACAGAAACTCCTGACTCTGGCCCTGCATGCCTGGAGTGCTGTGGCTAGAGAGCGTCGTCAGGCGGGCCCAGGGAGACAGGAAGCAGGAAGATAAATTCAGCAAGTTGGGTCAAAGGCTCTGCTGCGGCTGGTATTGTTCTGTATTTACACATTGCACTGAGAATATGAAGTGGAGGCTATGGGCGGGTGGGCGAGCAGGCGAGAGAGAGAAACAGATGTCTATAGGATTACTTTTGCAATCTCTCAGCGCTCTCCCCCTCTCTGCTCTCACAATTTTGCTACTGTACTCACAATCTCTGTCTGTTCTATTGGACTTGTTCTTGTTTCTCCCTTTCAACATGACATCTTTCCCATGTCATTCCCCTCTCACACGATCTTCATGATTTAAAGGCCTAGTCCATACACCTCGAGCTGTCTGTCTGTCGCTTTATCTATATATCAGATTATTGACACAGCTGAATCTGTGCCAAAGTCAACATGGCCCATTTCACGACATTGTTTGCTTTCATTTCATGAAGACTGTCACGAACACTGTTTTTCTATAGCACTAAGAGACACACATCACTGTTTTTTCAGAGGAGCCACAGACTAAATCCCAGTCCATGTCAATGGCACACTTAGCATATGAAAAGGCTTGGTGGTACTCCTAAATATTCTGTCTGCAAAAATGATCTACCAAATCAGGATGTCTATCCAGGATCCACACATTACAATCCCTAGGTTTTCTGGAGAATATTATTAATGGTCCCTGTGTACTGTCCACCTAGCCACGCTCCACACACAGCAGGGGTCTCTGTGACTGTCCCTTGTCCACCCTATCCTGTTTCACACGCAGCAGGGGTCTCATGACTGTCCCTGTCACACGTGGGCACTTGGAGGGGAGACCACTTATCTGTTGTGTAGACATCACCATGGAGAGGGGCCTTTCTAAAGGTAATAAATAAACCAAAAACCATGGCGCTGCTGTACGGGGGAATGGGTGAGTCACAGCAGCCAATCACATACAGGCCGACCAGCCGGTTTAGTGGGGACTCAATGGAGTGGCAGGTAGCCTAGCATTTAAAATCTGTAATTTTGAGTGTTCATTAGGCTACTTGTCTCTGGATATGCTGTGTCAACCCATCCAGACTCCTTATGACCCATTCACTGCCACACGCTCTCATCTCTTCTGGCCTGTGACAGGCCCAGATAGAGACTTGGCTATAAGAGGTGTCAAACAAGATTGCTCTGGATGAGGAGAATTAAGGTTAGCCCATGGACAGATGCCAAGAGAAGACAGATACCATTTATACTGTTTTGTTACCTGACCAAGTCTGGACGTGACAACAATAGCCGTGGACTGAATTAGGTAAACTGAAAAATTTTAAGACTCACTTGCATGGTGTGATGAGCCTGACAACTGAATTTGTAGTTGGTTAGAACTGTGATCACAGACAGACCTAGGTGGCAAGACACACGAGCTCCTATAATAAGTACCTCTGCCAACTGGTCACAATCACACATCTGTGCCATAATGTACCTGCCAAAATATAATGATTGTAGAGATATGAAAATAATACCTCAGAGCGTGGTTGACACTGGCATGTCTGCTATGTACACTTGCATGAAATGGACAAAAACATGTTTTGAACATTATTAGTCTTGATGGAGATAGGCCTGAAGGACTAGACTAGACACTCAACACCTGCCTGTTTTATTTTCTCTCAGTGTCAAAAAGAGAAAGAGTGACCGTACCAGCCACAGAGGTATTGACGACAGGGGGAGATAATAAAACTAATCAGATACTAGTAATCATTTTTCTATTTGGGTATTATTTTGTTACATTTTAGTATTTTTCCCAAAATGGCCGATTAATTAGGGCCAATTTCAAGTTTTCATAACAATGGTAATCTGCATTTTTGGACACTGAAAATGGCCAATTACATTGCACTCCATGAGGAGACTGCGTGGCAGGCTGACAACCTGTTATGCAGTGCAGCAAGGAGCCAAGGTAAGGTGCTAACTAGCATTTAACGTATCTTATAAAAAAACAATCAATCTTAACATAATCACTAGTTAACTACACATGGTTGATGATAGAGGTCGATCGATTCATCGGAATGGCCGATTAATTAGGACCGATTTCAAGTTTTCATAAGAATCGGAAATCGCTATTTTTGGACACCGATTTTGCCATCTTTTTTTTTTACACCTTTATTTAATCTTTATTTAACTAGGCAAGTCAGTTAAGAACACATTCTTATTTTCAATGACGGCCTAGGAACGGTGGGTTATCTGCCTTGTTCAGGGGCAGAACGACAGATTTTTACCTTGTCAGCTCAGGGATTCAATCTTGCAACCTTACGGTTAACTAGTCCAGTGCTCTAACCACCTGCCTCACGAGGAGCCCGCCTGTTACGTGAATGCAGTAAGAAGCTAGGGTGAGTTGCTAGCTAACATTAAACTTAATCAATCATAATCACTAGTTATTACTACACATGGTTGATGATATTACTAGTCTATCTAGCATGCCCTGCGTTGCATATAATCGATGCAGTGCGCATTCACGAAAAAAGACTGTCATTGCTCCATTGTGTACCTAACCATAAACACCAATGCCTTTCTTAAAATCAATACACAGAAGTATATATTTTAAACCTGCATATTTAGCTAAAAGAAATCCAGGTTAGCAGGCCATATTAACCAGGTGAAATTGTGTCACTTCTCTTGTGTTCATTGCACGCAGAGTCAGGGTATATGCAACAGTTTGGGCCGCCTGGCTCATTGTGAACTAATTTGCCAGAATTTTACGTAATTATGACATAACATTGAAGGTTGTGCAATGTAACAGGAATATTTAGACTGATGGATGCCACACGTTAGAGAAAATACGGAACGGTTCCGTATTTCACTGAAAGAATAAAAGTCTCGTTTTCGAGATGATAGTTTCCGGATTCGACCATATTAATGACCTAAGGCTCGCATTTCTGTGCATTATTATGTTATAATTAAGTCTATGATTTGATAGAGCAGTCTGACTGAGCGATGGTAGGCACCAGCAGGCTCATAAGCATTCATTCAAACAGCACTTTTGTGGGTTTTGCCAGCAGCTCTGCTGTTTATGACTTCAAGCCTATCAACTCCCGAGATTAGTCTGGTGTAATGATGTGATGTGAAATGGCTAGCTAGTTAGCGGGGTGCGCGCTAAGATCGTTTCAAACGTCACTCGCTCTGAGACTTGGAGTAGTTGTTCCCCTTGCTCTATGGGTAACGCTGCTTCGAGGGTGGCTGTTGTCGTTGTGTTCCTGGTTCGAGCCCAGGTAGGAGCGAGGAGAGGTACGGAAGCTATACTGTTACACTGGCAATACTAAAGTGCCTATAAGAACATCCAATAGTCAAAGGTATATGAAATACAAATGGTATAGAGAGAAATAGTCCTATAATAACTACAACCTAAAACTTCTTACCTGGGAATATTGAAGACTCGGTAAAAGGAACCACCAGCTTTCATATGTTCTCATGTTCTGAGCAAGGAACTGAAACGGTAGCCTTTTTACATGGCACATATTGCACTTTTACTTTCTTCTCCAACACTTTGTTTTTGCATTTTTTAAACCAAATTGAACAAGTTTCATTATTTATTTGAGGCTAAATTGATTTTATTGATGTATTATATTAAGTTAAAATAAGTGTTCATTTAGTATTGTTGTAATTGTTATTATTACAAATAAATTAATAAATAAATAATAATAAAAAATAATATAAAAGAGAAATAAAATACATCAATAAATGTAAAAAAAATAATTAAAATAAAATAAAAATCGTCTGATTAAGCGGTATCGGCTTTTTTTGGTCCTCCAATAAATCGGTATCGGCGTTGAAAAATCATAATCGGTCCACCTCTACTCCAGACAGCATTATAAAAAAAATTATAACATGTGCTTTACCTGATATGTAATAGGACTATACTATCTTAAAGTAAGTGTCCAGTGTTTCCAGATATCTATGAAATATGACCTATAATGAATATGAGTGAAATTGTTTAATCATGTTAAAAAGCAGCTTTTCTATGTTGAAATGGGGTGGGCGTACCTCAATAACAGAATTGTGAGGGCGTATACTGGTCATTAAAAATATTAATGTGATAGACCAATGATTGGCAAGCTCATCCTCCTCAAAAAGATGACATCATCCTCTCCGAGGCAATAGCAAGCATTTCTGAAACATCTTTTTAAGATACAAGTTTGAGGTGAGGATTTTGATTTTCCTCCAATTTACACTTTGGACACAAATACGGGTACAGGATGAGTCAACAACATTATATGGGTATGAGTTAACAGAATATGAACAGAACAGTTAGATTTAATGGACAGTTACTTCAAGACAGTTTAGGATGTTAAACAGAGACACTGCCAAACATGTCTAGTAAATTAGATATTTAGAGGAAATGGACATGGTGATCTAAGACATCCACAATCTAAAGATAAAAGGCTGTCTAGTATCTAGAATCACACACACCTCGTTTAGATGGCATTGGTTTACATGATATTAAAATCAAACAAGTTATACATATACTTTGATATCCAATTACACTATTACACCTGCTAAAAATATTTATCTAGTGAAACTGCTTTTTACTACATATTCCAATGTAGTAATTTGGAAAACTATTGACAAATGTCAAAACATTGACAAATGTTGAGTCACAGCTGACAGAGAAGAAAACACTGGGAAACAGTTGGTGAATAATTACGTAATGTAGACATGCAGTCTCCAAATCCAAATAAAATAAACTATTTTATTATAATATCTGAGCTTCATGAGTTTCTCCTCCCTATCTGTATAAGGGAGACAAAAACGAAAATAACTCGGCTTCAACAAGGGAAAAAAACGTAAACAATCACGGTCGCATAAGTTCAATTCGTTCAGTTTGGTCCATCCTGCTGTCAAAACCGTTACATATAATGTTTGCGAATCACACTCTGCTTTACTTGATACAATTGTATTTCTTTCGCTTTAAGAAGTCAACATCAATGAAAATGTATTAAAGAAAAATGTAATAACTCACCTCTTACACAAAGTAGAGACATGGCAAAAGTTTATCTGACAATTCCTCTAGTTCAAAAATGCGCTCGGCACGGCAACATTACAAACAATGCCTCCAATCACTTTTTAAATTCTTCGCAGAATTTCCAGAGTTAGAGGTGGGCTTGAGATGCTGGAAATGGAAACATAAATGTTCGGCAGTGAGCAATAGGTGCCTGCCAAAGGCACGCCATGAAAAAAATCATTAGACTAACCTGACAGCACCGCGATAAGAGGGCGGTGCCGAAGTACTCTGTAATGACATCTAGCCCATCCATTGAGGGAGCATAATCTCTGAAAAGGGCGGACCATACAGAAGGTTCTGACCAATCGATGAAGAGAGACTGAAAACCACAGTTGAGGGAACAGGTGGTGACGCAGACTCCTAGATAGTGTCCTGCGCTGTAGTTTTTTTGTTTGTAATTTTTGCAGACTCTCTTATCTAGAGAGCAATTAGGGTTAAGTGCCTTGCTCAAAGCCTGGAGTTGTTTTGTCCGCTACATTGCCAGTTGGTCTTCTTTGGTTATCATCCTTTACAATCAGATTCAGATCCCTTGTAGTTTTATATTGTTTCCTTGGAATTCTAACATGTTGCCATGACATAGAAAGCTTTTGCATGTAGACCTATATTAAAACATTATTGAATAGCCTATCACTGAAAAATGTCATTTAATTGCAAATTCAATCAATACTATTACTATTTATGTCTACACAAGCAGCCCAATTCTGATATTTTTTTACACTTGTTGGTCTTTTGACCAATCACATCAGATCTTTCACATCAGATATTTTTCAGACTTGGGCTGCCTGTGTAAATGCAGCCTTAGAGTCGAACTGGTACCCCCTGTATATATTCTCGCTATTGTTATTTTACTGCTGGTCTTTAATTATTTGTTACTTTTATTTATTTTTGAGGTATTTTGCACAAAACTACATTGTTGGTTAAGGGCTTGTAAGTAAGCAATTCACTGTAAGGTCTACACCTGGTGTATTCGGCATGTGTGATAAATAACATTTGATTTGAAATAGTACTGGTAATTGAAAAAAGTAATTTATGCTCGACTTTTTTTTCCAGACATTTGATTTTCTACATAGATATACAGTGCCTTGCGAAAGTATTCGGCCCCATTGAACTTTGCGACCTTTTGCCACATTTCAGGCTTCAAACATAAAGATATAAAACTGTATTTTTTTGTGAAGAATCAACAACAAGTGGGACACAATCATGAAGTGGAACGACATTTATTGGATATTTCAAACTTTTTTAACAAATCAAAAACTGAAAAATTGGCAGTGCAAAATTATTCAGCCCCCTTAAGTTAATACTTTGTAGCGCCACCTTTTGCTGCGATTACAGCTGCGATTCAGCCCCTTTACTTTCAGTGCAGCAAACTCTCTCCAGAAGTTCAGTGAGGATCTCTAAATGATCCAATGTTGACCTAAATGACTAATGATGATAAATACAATCCACCTGTGTGTAATCAAGTCTCCGTATAAATGCACCAGCACTGTGATAGTCTCAGAGGTCCGTTAAAAGCGCAGAGAGCATCATGAAGAACAAGGAACACACCAGGCAGGTCCGAGATACTGTTGTGAAGAAGTTTAAAGCCGGATTTGGATACAAAAAGATTTCCCAAGCTTTAAACATCCCAAGGAGCACTGTGCAAGCGATAATATTGAAATGGAAGGAGTATCAGACCACTGCAAATCTACCAAGACCTGGCCATCCCTCTAAACTTTCAGCTCATACATAGAGAAGACTGATCAGAGATGCAGCCAAGAGGCCCATGATCACTCTGGATGAACTGCAGAGATCTACAGCTGAGGTGGGAGACTCTGTCCATAGGACAACAATCAGTCGTATATTGCACAAATCTGGCCTTTATGGAAGAGTGGCAAGAAGAAAGCCATTTCTTAAAGATATCCATAAAAAGTGTTGGTTAAAGTTTGCCACAAGCCACCTGGGAGACACACCAAACATGTGGAAGAAGGTGCTCTGGTCAGATGAAACCAAAATTGAACTTTTTGACAACAATGCAAAACGTTATGTTTGGCGTAAAAGGTTAAAATTGATGGGAAGATGGATGGAGCCAAATACAGGACCATTCTGGAAGAAAACCTGATGGAGTCTGCAAAAGACCTGAGACTGGGACGGAGATTTGTCTTCCAACAAGACAATGATCCAAAACACAAAGCAAAATCTACAATGGAATGGTTCAAAAATAAATATATCTAGGTGTTAGAATGGCCAAGTCAAAGTCCAGACCTGAATCCAATCAAGAATCTGTGGAAAGAACTGAAAACTGCTGTTCACAAATGCTCTCCATCCAACCTCACTGAGCTCGAGCTGTTTTGCAAGGAGGAATGGGAAAAAAATTCAGTCTCTCGATGTGCAAAACTGATAGAGACATACCCCAAGCGACTTACAGCTGTAATCGCAGCAAAAGGTGGCGCTACAAAGTATTAACTTAAGGGGGCTGAATAATTTTGCACGCCCAATTTTTCAGTTTTTGATTTGTTAAAAAAGTTTGAAATATCCAATAAATGTCGTTCCACTTCATGATTGTGTCCCACTTGTTGTTGATTCTTCACAAAAAAATACAGTTTTATATCTTTATGTTTGAAGCCTGAAATGTGGCAAAAGGTCGCAAAGTTCAAGGGCGCCGAATACTTTCGCAAGGCACTGTAAATGGATAGAATCAGCACCATTTCTGTTATTCGGTTAAATGTCTCGAGCAAGCATATGATAGACAACAACCCATGCTGAAAGAATAGTTAAATAACTATAAACTACTACGGATTGGAGTAATTTTGATTATGTCACAAGTAAATTCTACAATATCACTGATGCATATTGTTAGACCTTTATTGTCCATTGACATGGAAATGATGAACCATTGTATACCGAACAAAAATATAAATGCAACATGCAACAATTTTACTAAATTACAATTAATATAAGGAAATCAGTCAATTGAAATAATTTCATTAGGCTCTAATCTATGGATTTCACTGGGGAGCCAGGCCCAGTTCATCAGAATTAGTTTTTCCCCACAAAAGGGCTTTATTACAAACAGCTGTCCGGGTGGCTGGTCTGACGATCCCACAGATGAAGAAGCCGGATGTTCTGGGCTTGCGTGTTTACAGTTGGATGCCAAATTCTCTAAAACGACATTGGAGGCAGTTTATGCTAGAGAAATGGACATTAAATTATCTGGCAACAGCTCTGGTGGACATTCCTACAGTCAGCATGCTAATTGCACGCTCCCTCAAAACTTGAGACATGTGGCATTGTGTTGTGTGACAAAACTGCACATTTTAGAGTGGTGTTTAATTAGCTTACTGATATATCATACCTGTCAGGTGGATGGATTATCATGGCAAAGGAGAAATGCTCACTAATGGGAATGTAAACAAATTTGTGCTCAACATTTGAGACAAATAAGCTTTTTGTGTATGAAACATTTCTGGGATCTTTCATTTCAGCTCATGAAACATGGAACCAACACTTTACATGTTGCGTTTATATTTCTGTTCAGTATATTTTTCCCTTACATTAAAATACATACTTTACATCCCTAGGTGGCCAACACCTTTTCATTGTTGAGTCTGAATGATGTCATTATACCTAATGCAGCCATTAGGATCACCTACAGCTTTGGTTGGGGTGGTTCATATAATTGGTGATATTGTAGCAGCTGTGGTGGAACAGAAAGAGTAGGGGCTAGTGTGACATCGCTGGCAACAGGCGCCTGACTGATCCACAAATCACCTTGCCACATAAATAACTACTCATTATTTGTAGATCAGTCAGTCACCAGAAATGGTTTAGAAAAGCTGTAAGTGGCTTGGCTGGTACTAGTAGACAAAATATCCCTAAATAACTCAACAGCCCCTCCCTGTGTAACATGCATACTGTGGTGGAAATCATGATAAAGGATTTTTTTTTTACTGAGATTTAATTTTCAAACTTTCAGTGACTGACTTTTGTATGTATATTTACTACAATGAACAATATGGAAAAATAAAAAATATGAAATCCCTGCTGTGTACACTTCCAAATCATTCAAACCGATAATTTCCCCAAGATTTATTATGATGAGATGTTACAATCTTCCCTAAAGCCAGTCACAAATCCTTTAATAGTGACAGCATCATCATTAAATTGTACATGGAAGGCCATTTATTGGTCTTTTGGTTAGGATAGTGTATTGTCATTGAATATATACACATTTCCTATGTTATGTCAAACATTCCTCATTCACAGATGACCCTTTTGATCTGGTATTGATGTGAAATAAAACATTGCACTTCCATAATGTATTTTTGATTTGAGGTAATTTTTGAAACTTTTTTGGTTACTACATGATTCCATATGTGGTATTTCATAGTTTTGATGTCTTCACTGCTAATCTACAATGTAGAAAATAGTGAAAATAAAGAAAAACCCATGAATGAGTAGGTGTGTCCAAACTTTTGACCGACACTATATATTTAAATCTGACCTTTGTTCCCTTCTCTGCTTGCTCTGAACCAGGGAGGATCTTAATGTCAGGGCACAAGCTCTCACTTACATGAACTAAAACATTCATGAGACTATGAAATTAAAACATATGAAGGACAAATAATTGGACATGAAGAAGACAGGAGATTATCATTGCAACAGTACATCACATAAAATAGATCATATCCTATTCCCCGGGAGCTAATTCAGAACGCCCTAAACCAGTCTAGCAGTTTACTATCATACCTACCACTGCAGTCCTTTGATCTGTTGATGCAAGAGAA
Organism: Oncorhynchus clarkii lewisi; assembly: GCF_045791955.1. Lineage (NCBI taxonomy): Eukaryota > Metazoa > Chordata > Actinopteri > Salmoniformes > Salmonidae > Oncorhynchus > Oncorhynchus clarkii. The sequence continues at coordinate 26,102,290 of NC_092175.1, read as the reverse complement.
GAGTATCAATACGACAGCTCGTGGATTTGGAATTGGAACGTGTGTACGTACTGTGTACAATACCACTCATTCAAAATAAAACAATGTGTAAGTGACATGTATTGTCGCAAATGGGTTGATGTTTCCAGGCTGTTAAGCATTCCCAAAGTTTTTACGTTCTTATCCTGCCCTTCTGTTTCCATGTCCTGCAGCGTGTCCTTTGGGCCAGACAGAGGTGCTGAACAGGCACTCGTGGTTGTTCTGTGCCTGACTCTGAGTGGTCTTGACATCATTCACTACTGGGCTGGTGGTGCAGGGTCCTCACTCTTCTCCATCGCCCACTCTGGGGTCACTGGGGTCACACATTCTATATTTTTTGAGCTTTGCTTGGCCAGGCTGCCATAAATAGCCATAGCCTAAAGAGAAGGGAAAAATAGATACTGTTACTGTTCTGAAATAGGAAGAAGAGCGAGAGACAGGGGTGTGTTGAAAGGGAGGGACAGGGAAGATGGCCTGTGCAATCACACATAATTAAATAGCTTAAGAAACAGAGACAGACCTGTGTGACCATGCCACTGATGTCACCAGAGTTAGAGGGCAGCAGGATAGTGTTGGACTCTTTGGCTAGCTTGGAGAAAGCTGAGACGTACTGCTCAGCCACACTGAGGGAGGCTGCAGCGTTTCCATTCTGTCCAAAACACAATGACAGTTGGGTCAAGTGCCATTTAGACACAATACATCAACATGTACACACTTACATGAACACGATGAAGCCATCACAGCTACTTTACCTGCTCAGCTAGAGCCTCTGACAACAGCCGGATAGCCTTAGCCTTGGCCTCTGCTTTGGCTAAGACAGCATTGGCCTCACCTAGGTGAAGATAAAGATAAGAGTCATTCATCAGAAATGGTGACAGAGACTAGAGTCCTGTCCAGAGGGTGTACTTGTACATCAAGCTTCCTTACATTACAGAAACATTTGTCATTTACCCAGAGTGACTTACAGTCAGTGCGTTCAACTAAGTTTGATGAAGCAAACAGGAGCCGTTCGGGGCCTCCCGGGTGGTACAGTGGTCTAAGGGTTCGAGCCCAGGCTCTGTCGCAGCCGGCCGCGACCGGGAGGTCCATGGGGCGACGCACAATTGGCCTAGCGTCGTCCGGGTTGGGAAGGTTTGGCCAGTAGGGATATCCTTGTCTCATCGCGCACTAGCATCTCCTGTGGCGGGCCGGGCGCAGTGCGCGCTGACCAAGTCGCTAGGTGTACGGTGTTTCCTCCGACACATTGGTGCGGCTGGCTTCCGGGTTGGATGCGCGCTGTGTTAAGAAGCAGTGCGGCTTGGTTGGGTTGTGTTTCGCAGGACGCATGACTCTCGACCTTCGTCTCTCCCGAGCCCGTACGGGAGATGTAGCGATGAGGCAAGACAGTAACTACTAACAATTGTATTTTGAGAGTTTCTCCCATTCTTCTCTGCAGATCTTCTCAAGCTCTGTCAGGTTGGAAGGGGAGCGTGGCTGCACAGCTTTTTTCAGGTCTCTCCAGAGATGTTTGATCGGGTTCAAGTCTGGTCTCTGGCTGGGCCACTCAAGGAATTGTCAAGAAGCCACTCCCTGTGGTGTCTTGGCTGTGTGCTTAGGGTCGTTGTTCTGTTGGAAGGTGAACCTTCACCCCAGTCTGAGGTCCTGAGCACTCTGGAGCAGTTTTTCATCAAGGCTCTCTCTGTACTTTGCTCTGTTCAGCTTTCCCTTGATCCTGACTAGTCTCCCAGTCCCTGCCGCTGAAAAACATCCCCACAGCATGATGCTGCCACTACCATGCTTCAACGTAGGGATGGTGCCAGGTTTCCTCCAGATGTGACGCATGGCATTCAGGCTAAAGAGTTCAATATTAGTTTCATCAGACCAGAGAATCGTGTTTCTCATGGTCAGAGTCCTTTACGTGCCTTTTGACAAACTCCAAGCGAGCTGTCATGTGCCTTTTACTGAGGAGTGGCGTTCGTCTGGCCACTATCATAAAGGCCTGATTGGTGGAGTGCTGCTGAGAAGGGAGTACCTTCCAGAAAGACAACCATCTCCACCTAGGAACTCTGGAGCTCTGTCAGAGCGACCATCGGGTTCTTGGTCACCTCCCTAACCAAGGCCCTTTCCCCCCCAATTGCTCAGTTTGGCAAGTCCGCCGGGCTCTAGGAAGAGTCTTGGTGGTTTCAAACTTCTTCCATTTAAGAATGGAGGCCACTGTCTTCTTGGGGACCTTCTATACTGCAGACATTTTTTGGTACCTTTCCCCAGATCTGTGCTTTGACACAATTCTGTCTCAGAGCGCTACAGACAATTCCTTCAGCCTCATGGCTGGGTTTTTGTCAACTGTGGGAGCTTATATCAGCAGGTGTGTGCCTTTCCAAATCATGTCCAATCAATTGAATTTACCACAGGTGGACTCCAATGAAGTTGTAGAAACATCTCAAGGATGATCTATGGAAACAAGGATGACCCTGAGTTCAATATCGAGTCTCATAGCAAAGGGTCTGAATACTTGAGTAAATAAGGCTTCTGTTTTTTATTTGTTATAGGTTTTCAAAAATGACTTCAAACCTGTTTTCGCTTCGTCATTATGGGAAATTGTGTTGATGGGTTCTGACTACTAAACTTGAACAAAAAAAATTCAGAGAGAGAGGGGAATGTAGAACGCTTACATTCTGTCAATATGTTATTGTTGGACATCAGGGATCCTATGGGGAGGAGTAAGGAATTTGGGGCCGAGGTCAGGTCAGAGGAAGAACAGATATCCCTAAGGTTCTGGATAGCAACAGAGGTGTATTTGTGAATGTGAATATGTTTGTCATTTGCAGCTGTATGACACAGTGGGTGAATAAACTTGGTTTGAGCTTTACTAAGCGTCCATGAGTTTTCTTTACTCTGTTTATTTGGAACCTAACAGTGTATAGATTTACATGTTTTTATGTAATCTATTTTATAATAAGGCTGTAACGACGTATCAAAATGTGGAAAAAGTAAAGTGGTCTGAATACTTTCTGAATGCACTGTATGTGTATCAACCTACCAGCTGCATTATTGATCTGTTCTGCTTTCTGTCCTTCCGAGGCCAGGATCTGAGCTTGCTTGCGACCCTCAGCAACATTGATGGCTGCTTCCTTGTGCCCTTCCGACTCCAGCACAGTGGCTCTCTTCTTACGCTCTGCCTCCACCTACACAATGAAAGGCAGTCAGAAAGAGTGTATAGATGTTCTATTTTAATTTGACCAGTTTCTCACAGCAGGAAAACAATCCTGTAGCAACAGGAAATGCAAATTATTATGTGGATTATAATTAATGGACATTTTTGTGGGTTGATATTTTTTCGTAAGGGCAAATCAAGTCTGAAATTTGAAAGTTTAAAATTAAGATGTCCTTCAGCGATGTTTTTATACTTTTGCTGATGAAAAGCGATATCCCAAGCATAAATACAGTAAAGTACACACACTAAAATAGTAATAAAATAGGTTGAGCAAAATAGTGTTCTATATTGCTCCTCTATTGTCACTCAAGAAAGGAGAGGCCGATGACATCATGAATCCCTAGCTGACCAACCCCTTGTATGCCGTACTTCTTGAAGTTTGCAGTTGTCTAAAAAACAACCCCCCCCCATTGTGCTGTGTCATGATTTACCTGGACCACCTATTGAAATGTGATAAATGAGCTGAAAAGGAGACTCGAGTAGGACTTCAAAATACACTACAAGTTTGCATTTTCTGCAACAACAGAGTGATCAAATTAAGAGAGTACATCTGTACACTTACAAAACTGATAGGCTAAGATTAAGCTCATGTTCAGCGATAATTTCAGGTTGAAGCTCTGTCTCCCAGTTTGTTGGCAGCAGGGCCAGCCCCTCTCACCTGCATCTGCATGGACTCTTTGACACGAGGTGGAACATGTATATCCTTGATTTCATAACGAAGGCAACGGATTCCCCAGTCATCTGATGCCTGGTTTATGGAGTGGACTATGTTGGTATTTAGGGTCTCTCTTTCCTGAAGAAAGAAATATATAAAAACAATAAGGTAATGAGATAAATAAATACAAATTCACTCTGAAACACAATTTTGAGTCTCACCCTGAATACTTTGTCCAGGGTCAGTTTTCCTAACTCTGAGCGCATGGTGGTCTGAGCAAGTTGGGTGACAGCATACTCTGGGTCCTCAACTCCATAGCTGGCCTGGAAGGAAGTACATCTTGTTATCAACATCTAAAAACAAAGCAAAAACATTCAATGAACAATAACATCAAGACATCATGGTTTTCACCAACCTACCTTAAAAGGATCCAATATCCTAAGATAGAGGACTCCATCTATCTGTAGTGTCACATTATCTGTGGATGTAATCAGACATCGGTTAATCCAGAGCCGAGGACCAACTGACTACATTGCAGTGAAAATGACAGTGACAAACACAGTGATGTCACTCACCTAAAGAGACCGCAGACTGCTCTGGGACATCAATAACAATCTCTTTAAGACTTTGAACATAACGAATTTTGTCCAGGATTGGGATAAGGAAATTCAAGCCCTACAGAATATGCAAAAGAGGACAAGATGCATAAAAATGATCAATTTGAGATGTATATATATATATACAGTGCCTTGCGAAAGTATTCGGCCCCATTGAACTTTGCGACCTTTTGCCACATTTCAGGCTTCAAACATAAAGATATAAAACTGTATTTTTTTGTGAAGAATCAACAACAAGTGGGACACAATCATGAAGTGGAACGACATTTATTGGATATTTCAAACTTTTTTAACAAATCAAAAACTGAAAAATTGGGCGTGCAAATTTATTCAGCCCCCTTAAGTTAATACTTTGTAGCGCCACCTTTTGCTGCGATTACAGCTGTAAGTCGCTTGGGGTATGTCTCTATCAGTTTTGCACATCGAGAGACTGACATTTTTTCCCATTCCTCCTTGCAAAACAGCTCAAGCTCAGTGAGGTTGGATGGAGAGCATTTGTGAACAGCAGTTTTCAGTTCTTTCCACAGATTCTCGATTGGATTCAGGTCTGGACTTTGACTTGGCCATTCTAACACCTGGATATGTTTATTTTTGAACCATTCCATTGTAGATTTTGCTTTATGTTTTGGATCATTGTCTTGTTGGAAGACAAATCTCCGTCCCAGGCTCATGTCTTTTGCAGACTCCATCAGGTTTTCTTCCAGAACGGTCCTGTATTTGGCTCCATCCATCTTCCCATCAATTTTAACCATCTTCCCTGTCCCTGCTGAAGAAAAGCAGGCCCAAACCATGATGCTGCCACCACCATGTTTGACAGTGGGGATGGTGTGTTCAGCTGTGTTGCTTTTACGCCAAACATAACGTTTTGCATTGCTGCCAAAAAGTTCAATTTTGGTTTCATCTGACCAGAGCACCTTCTTCCACATGTTTGGTGTGTCTCCGAGGTGGCTTGTGGCAAACTTTAAACGACACTTTTTATGGATATCTTTAAGAAATGGCTTTCTTCTTGCCACTCTTCCATAAAGGCCAGATTTGTGCAATATACGACTGATTGTTGTCCTATGGACAGAGTCTCGCACCTCAGCTGTAGATCTCTGCAGTTCATCAGGAGTGATCATGGGCCTCTTGGCTGCATCTCTGATCAGTCTTCTCCTTGTATGAGCTGACATTTTAGAGGGACGGCCAGGTCTTGGTAGATTTGCAGTGGTCTGATACTCCTTCCATTTCAATATTATCGCTTGCACAGTGCTCCTTGGGATGTTTAAAGCTTGGGAAATTGTTTTGTATCCAAATCCGGCTTTAAACTTCTTCACAACAGTATCTCGGACCTGCCTGGTGTGTTCCTTGTTCTTCATGATGCTCTCTGCGCTTTTAACGGACCTCTGAGACTATCACAGTGCAGGTGCATTTATACGGAGACTTGATTACACACAGGTGGATTGTATTTATCATCATTAGTCATTTAGGTCGACATTGGATCATTCAGAGATCCTCACTGAACTTCTGGAGAGAGTTTGCTGCACTGAAAGTAAAGGGGCTGAATAATTTTGCACGCCCAATTTTTCAGTTTTTGAATTGTTAAAAAAGTTTGAAATATCCAATAAATGTCGTTCCACTTCATGATTGTGTCCCACTTGTTGTTGATTCTTCACAAAAAAAACTGTTTTATATCTTTATGTTTGAAGCCTGAAATGTGGCAAAAGGTCGCAAAGTTCAAGGGGGCCGAATACTTTCGCAAGGCACTGTATATATATATATATATATAAATATATTCAGGATTTATACTTTGATATAGTGTGATAATATAATTAAGGGTGCAGATCACTGGCTAATTGCAGATCAATGGGTAAGTTACCGGCTCCAAGATGCGATGGAAGCGGCCCATCCTTTCCACAACCCAGGATTCTTGTTGTGGTACAAACAGAACCACAGTGTTCATGGGTAGACTGGATGCCCATCGCTGCTGGGCTTGTGTCGCCCACAACACTGGCACTGTGGGCACTGTCCTCTGGGAATGCTGGAGGGAAACAATAACAAACACCATCAGAGTGACACATTGTTGCATCATGACCAGAAAATTACTCCATGAGCGTTGGAACTTGAAAAGCTACATAATGATGGAGCTTGAAACCTCAGTGATTAGCTATGACCCTAAACATGATAGAAATTAGATATCTAAATAGTTATTCATTCCTTGCTTGTTATTCACCGGTAGTTTCTACAATAGCCAGCTAGCTATCTACTGGTACTCTTTCTGGTTTCAATGCTAGTTAACATGATGGATATGAGTTGAATACCCAGGGTGCGTTCAGCAGGACACAACGTTTTGGAACATTCAGATACAAATATGCTATGTAGAACAAACATGCCTCTCTGACATGTTGAATAAGGAATAACGTCAGCTCTATTAATTCATGAAACGGAGGGCTGAGCACACCCCCATCCACATCAACTGGGCTGTAGTGCAGCAGGTCGAGAGCTTCAAGTTCATCGTTGCCCACATCACTAAGGAATTATCATGGTTCACACACACTAACAGTCGTGAAGAGGCCACGACAATGCTTCATCCCCATCAGGAGGCTGAAAAGATTTGGCATGTGCCCTCATATCCTCAAAAAAATACTAGAGCTGCATCATTGAGAGCATTTTGACTGACTGCATCACCGCTTGGTATGGCAAATGCTTGATTCCACCACAAGGCGCTACAGAGGGTAGTGCATATGGCCCAGTATATCTCAGAAAATGGTACCGATGCACCAAGTCTGGAACCAACAGGACCCTGAACAGCTTCTACCACCAAGCCATAAGATTGCTAAATAGTTAGTTTGGGTAGCTATTGGTTAACTATCTGCTTTGATCCTTTTTCCACAAAATGCCAATTTATGCTTAATACGAAAATGTGGTTGGAGGTTCCGTGTGGAAGGTGTGACGCAATTGCGAAGCTTCCAGAATCATGCAGAGGCCAAATTGAGCTCCTTACCCCATCGCCTCCCAAATTTTGTAACAATGTGGTGGGCTCCATAAAGCTCCGCAGTGACCTGATTGATTGGCGGGAGGTGCTATATAAACACAAACGCACATCCTTGACAACAGCACTGCTCAACAGCACTGCTCCGTGAAGCAGTATGAATGCCCAGACTTCTGCAGAGGCTGTGTCACCGTAAATGCTGCAGGCCAATACAGACGTCAGATTGCCCAACTGTGTAAACTGAAGATGGATGCCACAAACGTGTTTGTGTGTAAAATATTGTTGGCTGCAACTGTTAAAACCAGTTAAAACAGTGTACAGCAGTGACGGTGGGTGCCTTTTGAGGACAATTTTTATAGTTTATGATGAGGGAGGGCGATTTTCTTTTCATGAGCATGGACTTATTTCTATTACAGCATGTTGGATGAAAGATTTGAGGTGACACACAGTGACACATGGACAGACAATGACACATTCAATACCGCCTTGCACACTCTTGCCTGTATCTAGCTAATCTAAGGTGTAATCATTAGTACAAGAGTTGTAAACAAGTTTCTATTGGACAAATGCAGTTTTGTTTATCCCTGTTTCGTTCTGTTTAAAAAACATTTTAACAGAATCAGCTGAATAAATACTCCCCTAATCACACAAAAACAGTTAACTTTCCTAGCCATATACAAACAGCTTGTTGCATTCCATCATGCATCTACGCACTCTCATCCTCTGAACCTTTTCCCTTCCCTTGTGGACTTCAATGCACAACACATCAGCTGTCTGTGACCAGGTGAAAAAACCTTTCCAAGCCAAACCTTCATATCATAACTGCTACACACAGGATACATCCTTGTCACCATATAAGATAAGGTAACGTCATAGTCAACATAGCTACTAGAACTAAGGTGTTTGTAAACTCACTACAATCATGCAGTACAGTCAGTAAGCAGTTTCACCAGTGGGCCCTGGTGGCAATACATTAGTAAAACCAAAAGCTTACCTTGACTAGGAATTGTTCCACTGTTGGATAGTCATAGCCAGCTAGCTAACAAAGCCTCCCTATACTTGAGCTGTGTGTGAGTAAGCTAAACTAGAGCTATATTTCATTTAAAAAAGCAAATGCAGCTCTTTCCTCCTCCTTTATTTTTGGGGGTTCAAAATTGTTGTCTATCTTTTTGAGTCAACTACTCAACACATTTTATGCACAGCAGTGCTAGCTTGGTGTAGCTTATGCTTTCAGTACTAGATTAATTCTCTGATCCTTTGATAGGGTGGACAACATGTCAGTTCATGCTGCAATAACTCTGGAAGTTGTCATAATTACTGTGTAAGTCAATGGAAGGGGGTGAGAACCATGAGCATCAGTTGTGTATTGAAGTCAATGTACGGAAGCTAGCAGTCCTCTGGTTACACCATGGTGCTATCCTACAGAGGTCTGTTTTTTAAAATGGTTTTATTTCACCTTTATTTAACCAGGTAAGCTAGTTGAGAACAAGTTCTCATTTACAACTATGTTGAGGCTACTGTAGACCTTCTTTGCAAAACATTGTCATTTAATCAATTATTTGGTGACATGTGAATCGATTTTGTATAGTTGTATCTAAAAAGGATACATTTTTAAACTTTTAAATATTTGTATGAAATTCACTGATGTGGTTGGTCCTCCGCTTCCTCCTCTGGTGCACAGCAAGTGTGTATTTTGAATTTCTAAAATGATTTTGACATATGAAAGTTGATGGATTGATGTTTCTAGAACTGTACTGCAATTGAGAATCGATTCACATTTAAATAGAGTATTTGGCTGTTTTGGATTCCAGAGCCAATTTGCCCTTTAATCAGAACATGTAGTGGCTCCTTTGGTCTAATATCGGGCTAGTAGCTAGCTAACTGTTTTTTGCAAGCTAGCAAACTAACTGCATTGAAATACCCTGCATTTTACCTTTAAAACAGCACCACCGGTCCGGCAAAATGTTTGGAGCATTTTCTTAGCGTGGTTGTTGGCTGATATGTATGTGGCTTAGTTTAAAATAAAAATGAATATCCTCTCGTATATGACACTCGGCCGACCCAGGAAACGAAAGTTACAACTTGAGGTGGTGCGCTGGTTAAACACGTCCCCTTGTTGATATGGGAAACGGAACTCTGGCGATTATCTGTCCAGGTGATGCGTATCTTACTGCAAAAAATACATTATTCTACCTTTAAAACATATACATTGTGAATGTTTAATACGTTAAAAACTTTCTGATGTCTTTAAGCATGGTTGTGTAGGTTGACAACAACCTGAGTTCAAATTTCCCGCACTTTTCATATGTTGTAGTCATTGATTGATATAAACATTGGTTGCAGTGCGCATGCCGGCATAGATCGGATGTGGGGGTTACAGCGAGACCTGACCGTGTGGCGACATGCACTTCCCGCGTGGCAATGTAATCAATAGCTGGAGTCCCAATGAAAATAAGAGGGGAGGGAGTATTATCGGATTGTGTGTACCCGAGGGTCCTGTCTCGATGCTGGCTGGCCGGCCCTGGCAGAGAGAAGAAAAAACGGAACGCTAAAACAAGGTCAGAAGTTAGTATAGCCAGGTAGCTACAGTAGCTAGCACCTGCAACTGATCAGCGGTAGTTATGGTAGCACCGATGAGGCCAAGAGTTTTTACATTGTGCTGGGCTCTAAGTTACATCAGAACAAAAGCTGATGACCGAGGTAAAATTTGTTTATATTGGATATTCGGTTTTCTCACTTCAATATCTATTGAACCAAGCATGCCATGACTATGAAGATGTTACATTCTGAATCAGGGGTGGATAGTGGAAAATCTACTGCTTCTTTTGTTGTTGAAAATATTTATATATTTTCCACCGTTCAATCTTCAATAGCTCTTAGACAAAGTGTGCCATGACTATGAAAATGATATATTCTGAATCGGAGAGTGATGGACAAACATTATTATAATAACATTTTTTTAAATGTATCTGTCACATGTGCCGAATACAACTTTACTGTGAAATGCTTACTTACAAGCCGATAACCAACAATGAAGTTCAAGAAAGAGTTAAGAAAATATTTACTACATAAACTAAGGTGAGAAAAATGTAATTAAATCAAAAAGTAACACAAGAAAATGACATAACAACGAGGCTATATACAGGGGCGACCAGTACTGAGTCAATGTGCGCGTGGGTACAGGTTAGTTGAGTTGGTTTGTTAAGTGACTATGCATAGATAATAAACAGCGAGTAGCAGCAGTGTAAAAACAGGAACACCTATTTGACAATGCTTTTCATTGACTACAGTTCAGCGTTCAACACCATAGTGCCCACAAAGCTCTTCACTGAGCTAAGGACCCTGGGACTAAACACCTCCCTCTGCTACTGGATCCTGGAATTTATGACGGTCTGCCCCCAGGTGGTACAGCTGCACCATCGAGAGCATCCTGACTGTTTGCATCAACACCTGGTATGGCAACTGCTCGGCATCCGACCGTAAGGTGCTACAGAGGTTAGTGCGTATGGCCCAATACATCACTGGGGCCAAGCTTCCTGCCATCCAGGAGCTATATACTAGGCGGTGTCAGTGGAAGGCTAAAAAAACTTATCAAAGACCACAGTCACCCAAGTCATAGACTGTTCTCTCTGCTAACGGACGGCAAGGGGTACCGGAGCGCCAAGTCTAGGTCCTTGAGACTCCTTAACAGCTTCTACCCCCCAGGCCATAAGACTGCCGAACAATTAGTCAAATTGCCACCCGGACTATTTACATTGACACCCCCCTTAATTTTGTACACTGCAGCTATTCGCAGTTTATTATCTATGCATAGTCACTTTACCCCTTCCTACATGTACAATTACCTTGACTAACCTGTACCCCCGCACATTGACTCGGTACTAGTGCCCCCTTGTATGTAGCCTCGTTATTTTATTGTTTCATTTTATTTCATTTTTTACTTTAGTTTATTTAGTAAATATTTTCTTAACTATATTTCTTGAACTGCATTGTTGGTTAAGGGCTTGTAAGTAAGCATTTCACAGTAAGGTCTACTACACCTGTTGTATTAGGCACGTGACAAATAAAATTTGATTGATCTGATGCACTCTGGACGTGCTTTGGTAGTACTCAACCCGCTAACGACCATCAGTCCTAATGGCCTGGTACTTGGGGCTCAATTGTCTCTATAACCACTCTGGCATCAATGCAAATGGTGTGGAAATCACATCAAACACTTATCATCAAAACAGTATGTGCTTTTAAAATTCACATCACTATGATTGATCAATTTGAAGAAAGAAGTTCAACAAAAGGTTGAAACTGAGTGGAGAACATGGTCGTTGTGGATGTTGTTTCGAAGCCTAGCACAACGAAATGGACAGCTCTTTCTAAAGTGATGATGAATTCAAAACACCCATATACTTATTAGAGCTTATGCATAAGCATAGCCCTAATATAAAACTCACCAAAAAAAGAAACGTCCCTTTTTCAGGACCCTGTCTTTCAATGATAATTTGTAAAAATCCAAATAACTTCACAGATCTTCATTGTAAAGGGTTTAAACACTGTTTCCCATTCTTGTTCAATGAACCATAAACAATTAATGAACATGCAGTTGCAGACTGTAGGCAATTAAGGTCACAGTTATGAAAACTTAGGACAATAAAGAGGCCTTTCTACTGACTCTGAAAAACACCTAAAGATGGATGCTCCGGGTCCCTGCTCATCTGCGTGAACGTGCCTTAGGTATGCTGCAAGGAGGCATGAGGACTGCAGATGTGGCCAGGGCAATAAATTGTAATGTCCGTACTGTGAGACGCCTAAGACAGTGCTACAGGGAGACATGACGGACAGCTGATCGTCCTCGCAGTGGCAGACCACGTGTAACAACACCTGCACAGTGTGCAAATTAGGTGCAGTCCATGAGGAGGAGATGCACTGCAGTACTTAATGCAGCTGGTGGCCACACCAGATACTGACTGTTACTTTTGATTTTGACCCCCCTTTGTTCAGGGACACATTATTCAATTTCTGTTAGTCACATGTCTGTGGAACTTGTTCAGTTTATGTCTCAGTTGTTGAATCTCGCTTTGTTCATACAAATATTTTCACATTTAAAGTTTGCTGAAAATAAACGCAGTTGACAGTGAGAGGAAGTTTCTTTTTTTTGCTGAGTTTATAAGTCCAAGCCCTAAATAAAAAATAAAAAAATACCTGAATTTGACACATTCAAATTTAGCCTACATTTATATTGCATTAGTAATTGATTTTGAATAGTCGAGGAATAGGGAATTTTAAATGATAGGCTCACATATTACCTTTAGCTACAGAATATCTCCCACTGTGAGTTTCCATCTCCATTCCTTTTTCCACTGTGCAGAGAGAGGGTCTGTCAGCAGTTTAATTAAATATGTTTCTTTGTGAAAACATATTACTATCGATGTTCTTGAACCGATTTCACTTTGCTTCCCAAATTAAGCACTGGGTAGTTGCAGGAACAGTGTTGGAGAGCCCATGGCATACAGAGATTGGGCGGAATATCACCTGTCGGTGAGTAGCCTTACACGACATGAGTGAACAATGTAATGGCGGGAAAGTGATCTCCATTCGCTATTCCAGTGCATACGGATGACATGTCTTTTTTGTCTTGCCCCTTTACTTGCCCATTTGATAATGGCTCATTCTAGATCCCCAAAATATTAAATGGTGGAAAAAGTACTAAATTGTCATACTTGAGTAAAAGTAAATATACCTTTTTTAAATATACTACTTGAGTAAAAGTCTAAAAGTATTTGGTTTTAAATATACATAAGTATCAAAAATAAAAGTAGAAACCATTTCAAAGTCCTTAATAAGCAAACCAGACTGAAGAATTTGTATTTATTTTTTATTGCTCGACAGCCAGGGGCACACTCCAACACTCAGACATAATTTACAAAAGAAGCATTGGTGTTTACTGAGTCTGCCAGATCAGAGGCAGTAGGGATGGCCAGGGATGTTTTCTTGATAAGTGTGTGAATTGGACCATTTTCCTGTCAAAATGTAGCAAGTACTTTTGGGTGTCAAGTAGTAAAGTACAGATGCCCCAAAAACAACTTAACTAGTACTTTTGGCTTAAATACTTTACACCTTTGCTAATTTTAGATATTAGTAAAGACAGGATTCAATTGAGAATAGTCTGATGGGTGAAAATATGATCACTTGATGAGAGAACAGTGTGTGCAGCCTAAAGCAAGGTAGAGAGCAAGCTCTTTTCTTTTTTTATGACTTTCTAAATTCATCATTGGCCTATAGTCGCATCATGCAGACCATATATATATTTTCATTTCTAAAATGTGTGTCTTTCACAACTAAAATTGTTACATAACTCAATCTAGGATAAACAGTGGCAAGAAAAAGTATGTGAACCGTTTGGAATTATCTGAATTTCTGCATAAATTGATCATCAAATTTGATATGATCTTCATCTAAGTCACAACAATAGACAAACATTGGGTGCTTAAACTAATAAGACACAAATGATTGTATTTTCTTGTCTATATTGTATATATCATTTAAACATTCACAGTGTAGGTTGGGGAAAGTATGTGAACCCAAAGGCTAATTGGAGTCGGCTAACCAGGAGTCGAATCATTGAGACGAGATTAGAGATGTTGGTTAGAGCTGCCTTGCCCTATAAAAAACACTCACAAAATATCAGTTTGCTATTCACAAGAAGCATTGCCTGATGTGAACCACGCCTCGAACAAAAGAGATCTCAGAAGACCTAAGATTACGAATGGTTGACTTGCATAAAGCTAGAACGGGTTACAAAAGTATCTCTAAAAGCCTTGATGTTCATCATTCCGCGGTAAGACAAATGGTCTATAAATGGAGAAAGTTCAGCATTGTTGCTACTCTCCCTAGGAGTGGCCGTCCTGCAAAGATGACTGCAAGAGCACAGCGCAGAATGCTCAATGAGGTTAAGAAGAATCCTAGAGTGTCAGCTAAAGACTTACAGATATCTCTGGAAGATGCTAACATCTCTGACCAGTCTACGATACATAAAACACTAAACAAGAATGGTGTTCATGGGAGGACACCATGGAAGGAGCCACTGCTGTCCAAATAAACCCAGTGCTGCACGTCTGAAGTTTGTAAAAGTGCACCTGGATGTTCCAAAGCGCTACTGACAAAATATTCTGTGGACAAAGGAAACTAAAGTTGTGTTGTTTGGAAGGAACACAACACTGTGTGGAGAAAAAAAGGCACAGCACACCAACATCAAAACCTTGTCCCAACTGTAAAGTATGGTGGAGGGAGTCATAGTTTGGGGCTGCCTCATGAATTCCCAAGTTTATCAATACATTTTGCAGGAGAATGTTAGGCTATCTGTCCACCAATTGAAGCTCAACAGAAGTTGGTTGACACAACAGGACAACGACACAGAAGTAAATCAGCAGAAGAAAATACGCCTTCTGGAGTGGTCCAGTCAGAGTCCTGACCTCAACCTGATTTGAGATGCTGTGGCATGACCTCGAGAGCAGTTCACACCAGACATCCCAATAATATTACTGAACTGAAACAGTTTCGTAAAGAGGAATGGTCCAAAATTCCTCCTGAACGTTGTGCAGGTCTGATCTGCAACTACAGAAAATGTTTGGTTGAGGTTCTTGCTGCCAAAGGAGGGTCAAGCAGTTATTAAATCCAAGGGTTCACATACTTTTCCCACCCCGCAAGTGTAATGTTTGTTATTTGTTTGTTATTAGTTTAAGCAGACTGTCTATTGTTGTGACTTAAAATATGATCTGATCTTCATTTATGACCAATTTATGCAGAAATCCAGGTAATTCCAAAGGGTTCACATACTTTTTCTTGCCACTGTAGTACCTGTTTAAATTGATCACTTTTACACAGCCACTTTTATTTTATACAGCGAAGTTCAATTATAATATAAAATAATGTCATGGGACTTAAGCATATCTTGTCTAATAAATGAACAACTCTACAGCCTTATGGCAGGGTGCATAGCCAGATAACATACAGTACATTTGGCTAACTCATATTCTGTTCTTCTGAAATACATTTTCTTCAAATAAATAATGAATTTATTGTGATGGTGTATATTAAATAGATGTATTATACTTTTCCAAATGTAAATGTTCCAAAGGCACACATCAGCGGCATGGAGGCCTGGAGATGCTAAATGTGTTTGTTAATTAGTCTACCTGTCAATTACCTTGAGACCAGCAGTCTTTTGCATGACAATAACCAGCTGACAAAATGTAATGTCTGGCATTGATTTTTCCACGTTGAATGACCTTTGTCTTGTCTCTATCTCCCTGTAGAGTGATTCTAAGGTGGTGCCCCAGACAGATCTGGTACCTACCCTTGCCCTGCTCCTGGGCATACCCATCCCCTACAGCAGTGTGGGCAGGTCCTGCTGCCTCGGTTCCCTGCAGACAGCCAGATAGGGGGTGCACCAGCAGGTCTCAGCCAGGCGGAGGCGCTGTGGATCAATGCCAAACAGGTAATCACAGAGCTGTAATCATGCCAGATACATTCATGTGCTGTATATTGAATATTACAGTTTACTGCACGTCTCTGCACATATTTGAACCATGAATAGCCAAAGACATACAGAGTGTCTGTCTCTCCGCTGCATGCAGACTTCTCCCGCCGCCTCCTCTGAGTACCTCACCACTGTCAATGATGGCCACTCCCACCCCAGAGCTAGTGACCTCCCTGCAACTGTACCTGACCTCTGTTCGGGACACCTGCCGAGCCACATGGGCATGCTTCGACCCAGCCAAGATGGCTGCCGGCATAGCTTTCCTGGCATGTACCTGCGTGGTATGATGTCCTCTGTGCTGGTGAGGGAGAGTGGTCTGCTGAGGGTCCCTTTGGTGGCAGCCACTGGGGTAGGGGTGTGTATAGCTGCAGGTCAGCTTTACACAGGGCTATGCTGAGGGGTCCTGGTGCCTAGCGGCTGTAGCCCTCTCCTCTGAGGTACTGCTGCTCTGGAGAGCCTGACTGGGCCAGCAAGACTGCTGAGGGTGGAGAGGTGGCCCCAAGGAGTGACTGACTGACCCTGCCTCGCTTCTTATTTACCCCTTCACTTCCTGGTGCTCCTCCTGCGCTGTGACTCCCTGCTCTCTGACAGCTATGTAATAGCAGAGGGCTGTGTGGTCACCTTTCTGCTTTTCTCCTTGAGCCTCTGTCTCCTTCCATCTCACCTGGGACGGCCATGACACCCTGGCCTGCCTGGGGGTGTTTTTAGGCTCTCTCTCCCACTCCTTTCATGGCTGTCAGGAGGAGCAGGGCTCCTGCCATCCCTTCCTGTTCCCCTCCCGCCTGTCACAGGTGCAGGACAGCTGTCTGAAGAACCTGATCTACATCCTGTCTCTGGCCTCCTGGATCTACAGTAACTGCTGTGGCGCTGCAGCAACCTGAATAGTCCTGGTGGTACGGTGTTCACGGCCTGCTGGATCCTGCCCCGGCTGTCTGTCTGTTTTGGGCTTCGGTGGGCTATGGCTGAAACCCCAGAGGACAGCTTTAAGAACCTGGTTGAGCTGATCAGCCTGGTCCAGCGGGCCCTCCTCAGGGCTGCCTTCTCTCTGCTGGGCTTAGGGCTAGCCCTGCTCTGGCTGGACCCCCCTCCCACCCCGCTACAGGGCCAGCACAGGCATCAGCCCCCAGGCAGAGCTGCACCACCTCCTCTCCCCCGCTCTACCAGCACATGCACTGCTCTCTGGAGGAACCAGCCAGGCAGGCCAAATATATTTTATATTTGAGATTCTTGAAATAGCCACCCTTTGCCTTGATGACAGCTTTGCGCACTCCTGGCATTCTCGAAAGAGTTCCCACATATGCTGAGCACTTGTTGGCTGCTTTTCCTTCACTCTGGGGTCCGACTCATCCCAAACCATATCAATTGGGTTGAGGTCGGGGGATTGTGGAGGCCACGTCATCTGATGCAGCACTCCATCACTCTCTTTCTTAGTCAAATAGCCCCTAACAAGCCCAGAGGTGTGTTGGGTCATTGTCCTGTTGAAAACCAAATTAGACTCCCACTAAGCTGCAGAATGCTGTGGTAGCCATGCTGGTTAAGTGTAGATTGAATTCTAAATAAATCACAGACATATATTGATCATGAATATGAAGCTCAGTTTTTGCTGACGTGTCTGTATGTTTGCGCGTGTGCAGTGGCTTGGCCGCTGGTGTGTGCGGGGGACGAGGAGGAAGAGGAGGCAGTGGGGAGGAAGGCGAGGACAATGCTATCATGGAGATGAGACTGACAGAGAGTCCCCAGCAGTTCAGCTCTGCACTTCTTCAGCTAGCAACACGCTACCTATTAATTAATGGGGCACATATAAACAAACACAGACACACCCCTGCGATTGACTCAGGAGCTCCTCTCTTCTCTGATCTTTGCATCAGTCTGTGCAACTGGTATCCTCAGGAGACATCTAATGGTGTGGAAGAATTTTGCACTCAAGTGCCAATTCACATGAACCACAGTATATGTTTTTAGTGTCCTTCCTTCCTGCTCTGTGTGATAGATCATGCTCTCAAAAGGAGTTGTGCGTATTCTATACCATGTTATTAATCATCACGTCTTCTCTGCCATTTTATTAAGCATGATTTATTTTCTAAAAATCTCTAAATTTGCAGGTTGATGTTCGAGGCCTAAGGGTTCCCGGAGCAGTGTCTTTGTTCTGGTGGAGGTGACCCTCGTGATGAGAGTCAACATGGCAGTGGGCCGTTGGTTTAAGAGACTCTTCCTTGACACGTCTAGGTAGCGCTGCTCATGCTCCTGCTCTGTTGCAACTGACCAGGGCTCACTCTAAGGTTCTCTACTCTGTACATCCCTATCTGGTTCTAGGGGCGAGGCAAGGGGAGACACGAGGATGGACATAGGTGATCTGGGGAAGTCTCCATAAGGACAGCCATAAAGATCTGGAGAACGCGAGATGTTATGTTTGGGTGACTCCATCCTCAAAATGATGAACTCTAAAACTATTGAACTACATCTGTAAAGTTTGGACCTTTCCCAATTTTACTTGCCAATGTATTGCATATCGGGAGAACAGATATCGAGGATGTTTGCAGAGTGGATGGGAAAGGGACCTATGAGACCCACACTCTTGTACATACTCAGTTAGGTGAGATGTGTCAAAAGGAAATTAGTGGATAATGTGCAAAAGCAATGATTGAATCCATCCGTGCAACGTGCATGTCTGTCATCTCAATTGTCTGCTGAAGGAAATGATCAATTCTTATCTTGTGTTTCTATAATTGTCTAGTTTTTTTAAACAATCGATGTGCAGCACCAAAGATAATAGGACAATGTTTTACTGCAACAGCAATAACTTTCTTAATTCATCTCTAATAAACAGTTTAATTCATAACAATGTTTTCTAATCACAAATATACAGTAGTCTTACATGGGCCAGTAATACACCTTTCCCTGGGACAGGTGTCCAGCTTTAATGAATGCCTTGTGTGAGGTGTTGGATGAAAACATTTAAATAATAATGATCCAGGACATAAGCATTGAATGTTTATTTATTTCTCTGTGGTAGATGCAGTGTGCTCTAGGTTACTGGACAAAGACATGTTACATTTCTCAGCTGTATTCTAAAATGCATGAAATGAAAGCTGAGCTAAGGTTGAATTAGCCCTATGCAATAGAGCTGCCTTGCTCAAGTGAATGATTTATGTCTACTTCTCATGGTGGCAGGTAGTGGGTACTATATACAGTTGAAGTCGGAAGTTTACATACACCTTAGCCAAATATATTTAAATTCAGTTTTTCACAATTCCTGACATTTAATCCCAGTAAAAATTCCCTGTCTTAGGTCAGTTAGGATCACTATTTTAAAAATGTTAAATGTCAGAATAATAGTAGAGAATTATTTCCGCTTTTATTTCTTTCATCACATTCCCAGTCGGTCAGAAGTTTACATACACTCAATTAGTATTTGGTAGCATGGCCTTTAAATTGTTTATCTTGGGTCAAACATTTCGGGTAGCCTTCCAAAAGCCTCCCACAGTAAGTTGGGTGAATTTTGGCCCATTCCTCCTGACAGAGCTGGTGTAACTGAGTCAGGTTTCTAGGCCTCCTTGCTCGCACACTCGTTTTCAATAGGGTTGAGGTCACGGCTTTGTGATGGTCACACCAATACCTTGACTTTGCTGTCCTTAAACCATTTTGCCACAACTTTGGAAGTATACTTGGGGTCATTGTCCATTTGGAAGACCCATTTGTGACCAAGCTTTAACTTCCTGACTGATGTCTTGAGATGTTGCTTCAATATCTCCACATAATTTTCTTTCCTGATGATGCCATCTATTTTGTAATTTGCACCAGTCCCTCCTGCATCAAAGCACCCCCACAACATGATACTGCCACCCCTGTGCTTCATGGTTGGGGTGGTGTTCTTTGGCTTGCAAGACTCCCCCTTTTTCCTCCACAAACATAACGATGGTCATTATGGACAAACCATTCTATATTTGTTTCATCAGACCAGAGGACATTTCTCCAAAAAGTACAATATTTGTCCCCATGTGCAGTTGCAAACCGTAGTCTGGCTTTTTTTATGGCGGTTTTGGAGCAGTGGCTTCTTCCTTGCTGAGCGGCCTTTCAGGTTATGTCGATATAGGACTAATTTTACTGTGGATATAGATACTTTTCTACCTGTTTGCTCCAGCATCTTCACAAGGTCCTTTGTTGTTGTTCTGGGATTGATTTGTAGTTTTTGCACCGAAGTACGTTCATCTCTAGGAGACGGAACGCGTCTCCTTCCTGAGCGATATGACGGCTGCTTGGTCCCATGGTGTTTACACTTGCGTACTATTGTTTGTACAGATGAACGTGGTACCTTCAGGCGTTTGGAAATTTCTCTCAAGGATGAACCAGACTTGGGGGTCTAAAATTATTTTTCTGAGGTCTGGGCTGATTTCTTTTGATTTTCCCATAATGTCAAGCAAAGAGGCACTGAGTTTGAAGGTAGGCATTGAAATACATCCACAGGTACACCTCCAATTGACTCAAATTATGTCAATTATCAGAAGCTTCTAAAGCCATGTCATCATTTTCTGGAATTTGACAGCTGTTTAAAGGCACAGTCAACTTAGTGTATGTTAACTTCTGACCCACTGGAATTGTGACACTGAATTATAAGTGAAATAATTGTCTGTAAACAATTGTTGGAAAAATGACTTGTGTCATGCACACAGTAGATGTCCTAACCGACTTGCCAAAACTATAGTTTGTTAACAAGAAATTTGTGGAGTGGTTGAAAGACGAGTTTTAATGACTCCAACCTCGGTGTGTCAACTTCCGACTTCAACTTTGTGTGTATACTGCTCAAATCCTAGATCTGAATGAATGAAATTCTTATTAAATACTTTTTTCTTTACATAGTTGAATGTGCTGACAACAAAATCACACAAAAATGATCAATGGAAATCAAATTTATCAACCCATGGAGGTCTGGATTTGGAGTCACACTCAAAATTAAAGTGGAAAACCACACTATAGGCTGATCCAACTTTGATGTACCGTAATTGCTGGACTATTAAGCGCACCTGAATATAAACCGCACCCACTGAATTATTAAAAGCGAGGCAAATACCCCGCTGAGCGCATGCTGCCCCTTCAACACGCAGCAGTCCAGCCTTTCAAAACTCGTTGATGATAGTGGATTTTTTGACAATGTTCCACGCTGTCAGGACCCACTGGCAGACTTGACCATAAGATGCTTTTTTAGTGAAGGATTTCTCCCCACTTGTCATCCAAGCCTCCCACTGAACAAGGAGCGCCACCTTAAATGCACGATTTACACTGATGTCGAGTGGCTGCAAATACTTTGGGCCATCTGCTTTTCTTCCCTCTGAAAGCTTTTGTTGTCTTTTTGCACTGAGTCAGTTCCTCATGCTGCTGTTTCCAACGTCTTATTATCGACTCATTAAGGCCAAGTTCCCATGCAGCAGCTCTATTTCCTTTTCCAACAGCCAGATTTATCGCCTTCAACTTGAAAGCTGCATCATATGCATTTCTCCGTGTCTTTGCCATGATGAGGGTGACAAAATTACTACCGTAATCAGAATGATGGGAAGTTTGAGCGTGCTCGATTTACGTCACATTATGTGACGGTGCTCAGTTTTTTGGCGGCATGAATCTTGTGAAAGCGGGAAAAATCCATAAATTAGCCGCGTCATTGTATAAACCGCGAGGTTCAAAGTGTGGGAATAAAGTAGCGCCTTATAGTCCGGAAATTACGGTAATGTCCTTAAAACAAGTCAAAATGAGGCTCAGTAGTGTGTGTGTGGCCTCCACGTGCCTTTATGACCTCCCTACAACGCCTGGGCATGCTCCTGATAAGGTGGCGGATGGTATCCTGAGGGATCTCCTCCCAGACCTGGACTAAAGCATCCGCCAACTCCTGGACAGTCTGTGGTGCAACGTGGCGTTGGTGGATGGAGCGAGACATGATGTCCCAGATGTGCTCAATTGGATTCAGGTCTGGGGAACGGGCAGTCCATAGCAACAATGCCTTCCTCTTGCAGGAACTGCTGACACACTCCAGCCACATGAAGTCTAGGAATGTCTTGCATTAGGAGGAACCCAGGGCCAACCGCACCAGCATATGGTCTCACAAGGGGTCTGAGGATCTCATCTCGGTACCTAATGGCAGTCAAGCTACCTCTGGCGAGCACATGGAGGGCAGTGCGGCCCCCCAAAGAAATGCCACCCCACACCATGACTGACCTACCGCCAAACCGGTCATGCTGGAGGATGTTGCAGGTAGCAGAACGTTCTCCACGGCGTCTCCAGCCTCTGTCACGTCTGTTACATATGCTCAGTGTGAACCTGCTTTCATCTGTGAAGAGCACAGGGCGCCAGTGGCGAATTTGCCAATCTTGGTGTTCTCTGGCAAATGCCAAACGTCCTGCACGATGTTGGGCTGTAAGCACAACCCCTACCTGTGGACGTCGGGCCCTCATACCACCCTCATGGAGTCTGTTTCTGACCCGTTTGAGCAGACACATGCACATTTGTGGCCTGCTGGAGGTCATTTTGCAGGGCTCTGGCAGTGCTCCTCCTGCTCCTCCTTGCACAAAGGCGGAGGTAGCGGTCCTGCTGCTGGGTTGTTGCCCTCCTACGGCCTCCTCCACGTCTCCTGATGTACTGGCCTGTCTCCTGGTAGCGCCTCCATGCTCTGGACACTACGCTGACAGACACAGCAAACCTTCTTGCCACAGCTCGCATTGATGTGCCATCCTGGATGAGCTGCACTCTCTGAGCCACTTGTGTGGGTGGTAGACTCCGTCTCATGCTACCACTAGAGTGAAAGCACTGCCAGCATTCAAAAGTGACCAAACATCAGCCAGGAAGCATAGGAACTGAGAAGTGGTCTGTGGTCACCACCTGCAGAACCACTCCTTTATTGGGGGTGTCTTGCTAATTGCCTATAATTTCCACCTGTTGTCTATTCCATTTGCACAACAGCATGTGAAATTTAGTGTCAGTGTTGCTTCCTAAGTGGACAGTTTGATTTCACAGAAGTGTGATTGACTTGGAGTTACATTGTGTTGCGAAAGTATTCGGCCCCCTTGAACTTTGCGTCCTTTTGCCACATTTCAGGCTTCAAACATAAAGATATAAAACTGTATTTTTTGTGAAGAATCAACAACAAGTGGGACACAATCATGAAGTGGAATGACATTTATTGGATATTTCAAACTTTTTTAACAAATCAAAAACTGAAAAATTGGGCGTGCAAAATTATTCAGCCCCTTTACTTTCAGTGCAGCAAACTCTCTCCAGAAGTTCAGTGACGATCTCTGAATGATCCAATGTTGACCTAAATGACTAATGATGATAAATACAATCCACCTATGTGTAATCAAGTCTCCCTATAAATGCACCTGCACTGTGATAGTCTCAGAGGTCCGTTAAAAGCGCAGAGAGCATCATGAAGAACAAGGAACACACCAGGCAGGTCCGAGATACTGTTGTGAAGAAGTTTAAAGCCGGATTTGGATACAAAAAGATTTCCCAAGCTTTAAACATCCCAAGGAGCACTGTGCAAGCGATAATATTGAAATGGAGGAGTATCAGACCACTGCAAATCTACCAAGACCTGGCCGTTCCTCTAAACTTTCAGCTCATACAAGGAGAAGACTGATCAGAGATGCAGACAAGAGGCCCATGATCACTCTGGATGAACTGCAGAGATCTACAGCTGAGGTGGGAGACTCTGTCCATAGGACAACAATCAGTCGTATATTGCACAAATCTGGCCTTTATGGAAGAGTGGCAAGAAGAAAGCCATTTCTTAAAGATATCCATAAAAAGTGTTGTTTAAAGTTTGCCACAAGCCACCTGGGAGACACACCAAACATGTGGAAGAAGGTGCTCTGGTCAGATGAATCCAAAATTGAACTTTTTGGCAACAATGCAAAACGTTATGTTTGGCGTAAAAGCAACACAGCTGAACACACCATCCCCACTGTCAAACATGGTGGTGGCAGCATCATGGTTTGGGCCTGCCAAATACAGGACCATTCTGGAAGAAAACCTGATGTAGTCTGCAAAAGACCTGAGACTGGGACGGAGATTTGTCTTCCAACAAGACAATGATCCAAAACATAAAGCAAAATCTACAATGGAATGGTTCAAAAATAAACATATCCAGGTGTTAGAATGGCCAAGTCAAAGTCCAGACCTGAATCCAATCGAGAATCTGTGGAAAGAACTGAAAACTGCTGTTCACAAATGCTCTCCATCCAACCTCACTGAGCTCGAGCTGTTTTGCAAGGAGGAATGGGAAAAAAATTCAGTCTCTCGATGTGCAAAACTGATTGAGACATACCCCAAGCGACTTACAGCTGTAATCGCAGCAAAAGGTGGCGCTACAAAGTATTAACTTAAGGGGGCTGAATAATTTTGCACGCCCAATTTTTCAGTTTTTGATTTGTTAAAAAAGTTTGAAATATCCAATAAATGTCGTTCCACTTCATGATTGTGTCCCACTTGTTGTTGATTCTTCACAAAAAAATACAGTTTTATATCTTTATGTTTGAAGCCTGAAATGTGGCAAAAGGTCGCAAAGTTCAAGGGGGCCGAATACTTTCGCAAGGCACTGTACATATATATATATATATATATATATGTCACACACATACACACACACACACATACTGTTGTGGCCAAAAGTTTTGAGAATGACACAAATATTAATTTTCACAAAGTTTGCTGCTTCAGTGTCTTTAGATATTTTTGTCAGATGTTACTATGGAATACTGAAGTATAATTTCAAGCATGTCATAGTGTCAAAGGCTTTTATTGACAATTACATGAAGTTGATGCAAATAGTCAATATTTGCAGTGTTGACCCTTCTTTTTCAAGACCTCTACAATCCACCTTGGCATGCTGTCAATTACTTCTGGGCCCAATCTTGCATAATCAATGCTTGGAGTTTATGAATTTGTGTGTTTTTATTTGTCCACCTGCCTCTTGAGGATTGACCACAAGTTCTCAATGGGATTAAGGTCTGGGGAGTTTCCTGGCCATGGACCCAAAATATCGATGTTTTGTTCCCCGAGCCACTTAGTTATCACTTTTGCCTTATGGCAAGGTCCATCATGCTGGAAAAGGCATTGTTCGTCACCAAACTGTTCCTGGATCGTTGGGAGAAGTTGCTCTCAGAGGATGTGGCTTATTCATGGCTGTGTTCTTAGTCAAAATTGTGAGTGAGCCCACTCCCTTGGCTGATAAGCAACCCCACACATGAATGGCCTC